>NW_027596243.1:0-515799 GCF_964194155.1 Cetorhinus maximus | reverse complement strand
AACAAACAACGTGCAGAGTTACAGGGAGAAGGCAGGAGAAGGACACCAGGTGATTTAAATCCTGTATAGGAATTATGGGTTCAGGGGGCTCTGCTATCGCTTTCAAACTTTACCGGGCGGGAATATCTCACCATTCACAACATTCCCTGAACAGGAACATTTTAGTTCAGTCTTTATCTGGGTATGACATAAATGTAGTAGGAAAGTAACTTGTGAAGAGGACGTAACGTTACAGACAGGTTACGTGGTTAGACAAAAATCTGGCAAATGGAGTATCAAGTAGGAAATTGTGAGGTTGTCCATTTTGACAGGGCGAACAAGAAAGAGGCACATAATCTAAACGGTGAGAGATTGCAGAGCTCTGAGATGCGGAGGGATCTTGGTGTCCTCGTGCATGAAACATTTTGTTTCTTTCTGCTGTTAAACTGTCCAATGCCATTGAAATTCGGATAGTCCAGGGTCCCAGACAAGATCCTTTCTGTCTCTGCGACCAGAATGGTTGCTGTTGAAAAGGTCTCATCGCTGAAAAAGCCTCAGTTTCGAATTAAACCTATTTTATTGCTGCAGTGACAGCACTCTCTCACCCATTCGCTGACATGTTCTCTATTTTTCTACTGAATTTTTAAAATCAGCTAAACCTTTCCGTTTAATTCTCACTTCAGTGCTGAGTAAGGCAGTAGTGTGATCCTGTGACAGGGAAATCATTTTGTTTTATACAAGAGGGACTTTGAAATCAGGGGATCAGAGCGGACACAGAAAGACAGGAACATTATTTTAACCCGCCAGCCCCTTTCACACACTCTCTGAAACAATGTTCACAACTGCAATTTCACAGGACAAACTGTTCACCAGACTGACAATACCCGGGGTAGGCTTCCCACTCCGCTCAGCATCTGCTGTGGACTCTTGGGGGTTAGTTGTAGTTTCCCAGCTCTGCTCACAGTGCCTGTTCCCCAGGTTCAGGGGCTGAAAATCATCACAGCTCCGGTAGGATTATACCAGATCTAATTTCACATTATTAAATTATTCACAAGCAGACATATATTTAATTAACATGAAAATACAAATGTTGTGCTCTGACCCTTCAGTACGTGTTTGTTTACTTTGTTTACAGGACGAGAGGGAAAAGCGAGAGAGGGCGGAATGAGAGACAGAGTCAGGGTTAGTTCAGGCAGTGAGACACAGTCAGAAAAGAGAATCGGTTCCAGAACACCTTGTAAAGTCTAGTTTTACCTAGAAAGCTTCAATTGGAGAAGTAGAAGGTGATGCAGTCTCATCTCTCACTGATATTGTACCAGAGACAAAGACAGTATTAATCTTACACTCAGGGGCAGTGCCAGCGAGTGATCCAAAGTCGCATATTTAACCCTCTCTTCCCTGTTGTAATCTCTGCCGTTTTAGGGTTTAGGGTCTCTGTGTGTTGCTCTCAGTGACCGAGTGTTTCACTTCGATTAAATGAATCGGGGAGTCGCCCTGTCAGATATAAACTATTGCACGGTCCCAGCAAACTCACTAACAGCCTCACTCCTCCCATGTTTCTGTAGGTTTGCTTTTTGAAGGTGGGCTCGTGAACAGCAAATCCCTGCAGGGGACGATCCCAAATTGAGGCTCTTAAAGCGACAAGCCCCCAATTTTCAATGTCCTCTGACCTTTTCCCCATCTCCAGTTCTTTTGTTCAGATACTGATCAAAGTGAATTGCAGAAAATGTTGATTTTAGTTGCTGATTTACTGTGGAAATCCGCGCATGAGATTTGTAGTCCCAAACCGAACGCTGCTTGTTCGTGAGTCAGAGACTGACAGATACAGAATCAATCCCAGACTCACAGATAGTACCAGAGGTTGATATTTACCGAATCAATCCCACAACCACAATCAGTACCAGAGACTGATATTTACCGAAACAATCCCACCCTCACAGTTAGTACCAGAGACTGATATTTACAGAATCAATCCCAACCTCACAGATAGTACCAGAGACTGATATTTACTGAATCAATCCCAAATTCACAATTAGTACCAGAGACTGATATTTACAGAAACAATCCCACCCTCACAGGTAATACCAGAGACTAATACTTACAGAATCAACCCCAGACTCACGGATAGTACCAGAGGCTGATATTTACAGAATAAATTCCAGACTCACAGATGGTACAAGAAACTAATATTTACAGAATCAATCCCACAATCGCAGATAGTACCAGAGACTGATATTTACAGAATAAATTCCAGACTCACAGATGGTACCAGAAACTAATATTTACAGAATCAATCCCAAAATCACAGATAGTACCGGAGACTAATATTTACATAATCAAATCCACAATCACAGATAGTGCCAGAGACTGTTATTTATAGAATCAATCCGCATTTACATGAATAGTAAAACATTGCAGGGATAAGGTGAGTGGCAATGGGTGAATGTTTCTTCGGGGGCTAGCACAGATTGGAGAGCCCGAATTCCCTCTTCCTGTGTTGTAACCATTCCACTATTCTAATGGAAAATGCTGGAAGAGCTGAGTAGCTCTGGCAGTTTCGAAGTTTCGACAGCGGGTCTATTCGTTAAACCTTCTATCAACCTGAAATGTAAATCCCCACTTCCTGTCTCCACAGATGCTGCCGGACCTGCTGAGTGTTTCCAGCACCTTCTGTTATTATTTCAGATTCCCAAGGTGAGCAGAATCACGTCTTTTGAACAATAAAACACTCCTGTGCAGGAATTGATATTTAAATAAGAAATTGGAAGCTGCAGAGGGAAAATATTCAGAAAGTCGGTCAATTTTCCTAAATCCGAGTATTTCGATTCTGGCTCCACACTACAGCTCAGGCAAAACCTTCATTATCAACAACAAGGAACGAACATGAGTTACATGTTAAATGGAAGATAAGTGGGGGTTCGAACTCTTTTATTTGAATTAATCGCGCGTGTGATTTCGGAGCGAAATCTCACCGAAACGGATCAAATTCAGCTCCGAGCTGGGGTTTCTGATTTGAGAGGTTTAAACGTTAGCAAACTGCGATGGCCGGGAATCGAACCGGGGGCAACTGATTGGAAGTCAGCTCTGCTCAATGCTACACCACCATCGCTGACTGAGGAAGCTATAATAGGGCAAAAAAGTTCCAAGCCTCTTAACAAGAGCGTTATCCCAACACATAAAGCAAAGTTGATGCTGAGCCACAGACGGAGATATTAGGTCAGGCGACAAAAGCTTGGTCAAAGAGGGGGATTTTAAGGAACACCTTAAGAAGCAGAGGGAAGTGGAGAGGTTTAGGGAGGGAGTCCATGATTTTAGACCAGGTCAACTGAAAGCAGTTATCAATGCTGCAGAGGTTAAAACCAGAATGACCTAGACGGCAGAAGAGCATAAATCTGGATAATATGTTGGCCTAGAGGAGATTCCAGGGAAAGGGAGGGACGAAGCCATGGAAGGATTTGACAGTAAGGATGAGTATTTTAAAATTGAGGCATTGACGAGCAAGGAGCCAATGTAGGACAGCAAACACGGGGGTGGCTGGTGAACTGGACTCGGTTCAGGTGAAGTTCCAGGCAGCAGGATTTTGGATGAGCACAGGTATATGTCGGGTGGGAGATGGGAGGCCGGCCAGGGGAACACTGTAATAGTCAAGTCCAGAGTAAACAAAGGTAGCAGATGAGTTGAGGCAGGGCCGAAGTTGGATGATGTTTAGGATGCGGAAGTACAGTGTATTCATCTGATAACATTCTGTCAGTCTGTCTAATGCAGTTTAGTCAGAAATATTGGGGGTGAAATGGATTCAGTGCCAGTCATTATTGTTCAATGTTAGGCTTGTAACTGCGCCTGTATCTCTGGAACATTATATCAGTGCGGGGCTTCTCACATTTCACTGTAATCAAAAGCTGAACAAAATGTCCCAGACTGGGGCAAAGGACTGAGATCCTTTAAAGCTGAGGTTTGCCCCTTGAAGAAGCTCATTTGGGTCCATTCTCTGCAGGATATTCCCAACATCCCGGATTTATTGAAATCCATTCTGAAATGTATTATTGGATCTGCGTCCACCACTCTTTCAGGCAGTGAACTCCTGATCAAAACAAACCGCTGCATCAAAGACACTCTTCTCATTTCCCCCTCTGATGATTTTGTCTATTTTCTATTCTCTGGTAACCGCCTCTTCTCTCAATGGGAACAGGTTATTAATACCAGATCATCTTTCTTGTGTGAGCCTGTTGTTCAAATCTGGTCATTACTGATTACAAATTATTGGTTCCCATTCCTTGATTTTTTGAAGCCTGATGAATACAGTGAAACTTCACCATTTATTGTACCAGAGTGAGGGGAGAATAAACAAACTGTATATGATGGGGAATGTAAAATAAATCATAATGTAATATATGTAATATAAATAATGTAATGTACAACAGGTCCATCAGTATCTGGAAAATAATATCAATCCAACAAAGGTACATCTTAAGGAACCTGACCCAGAACATCAAACTATCTTCCCTCTGTTTAAATACTGGCGATCCTGCTCTGTGTTTAGACCACAATCCATGCATTCGGCCCGCAGAGGTTCAGGCTGTGGGTCCCTACATGGATCCTGTCCATTTACTGCAGTGCAGTTTCCACTTGGTCGCTTAACTTCCACAACTTGTTACTCTTTGAGTGGGTGGGTGAATTTACCAGATCAACTTCTTTATTTCACACACTTCAGTCCTCTTTGTCATTCCAGCTGTTTAGAAACTCACCATTCAGTGTGTAAATTACAGCAATATCAACAGGGCAGAGACTAAATTCAACACATTGTTTCATCAACTGATGGTTTCTTTCTTAGGGACGACAGAAAAGCATTGATACTTTCATTCCAATCCCTCGGTTACAGAATCCGCTGGAACCTCCCCAATAGGATACTCTGTCTGGGACACCCCATGCAGTGGGTGATTGTCTCTATTGGACAGTGGGATCTATCCCAGCTGAACAGACCCTGTACCCACCCTGAACCCACACAGGTTCACTTCCCAGCAGGGTCACTGGGCACTGATACTGAGCGGGAGTCCTAGGGGCTTTACACCCAATCCCAGGAATACTGAGTGTAATTGTCAATGTCCCACTGCAGCCCAGACTGATCCCCACCCTGGGCCCTCCCTGTCTGTACATTTCCCCAGTGCCCCATTGGGGAACATTCAGCCCCGGATATCCTGCAGAAGCAGCGCCTGTGGGGCCGGGCGGCTGAGTCTCGTGACCCTGTGGCTGGGCCTCTGACGTCACAATGGGAGATGACACTCACTCAGCTCGAGCTGGAAACTGGGAAAGGGCCAATAGGATTTAAACTTGGAGCGCGGCCGGTTAAAGGGGAGGGAGAGAAACTCAGTTAAAAATGTTCCTATAATGAGAACAGGAATGTTTATCAATCCCAAGGTTCACATTTTCACACTCAGTCCAGATCTGGTTCCCTGCAGCGACTTCAGCTGATTTTCTCCATTTCGACTGAACCGATTGTCCCGCAGCCTGAAACAGATTAAAGATTAAACAGGAATAAACAGATTGAACAACAGTGTCAATAACAGGGAGACTGGAGTTAATGGGCAAAATCTCCTGCTCACTGGGTCATCAGAGACCAGACATCTGGCTGAAGATGGGCAGCGGGTCCCTGGGAAGTCCTGACCCGCGAGCCTACGTGGGAATTGCCCCAGAGGTTTAAATTTCCACTGGGCAATACCCCTGCTGCCCGGGACCCTGTGTGAATGTCTCTGACTCTGGGTTAGAATCGCAGACTTGGGACAAATCCACAGGACTTACCCGGGTAGTTACCCAGGAAATGTTAGACTGTAAAACCTGGTCTAATACCCGGGTAACTCCACAAACAACAACCCCCAGCCCCCCCCCCCCACCACCCCCCGGCCACTGACCATCATACTACACCCACACTACCCGATTAACCCGTGCAAACAACCCCACCCCCCACTGACCATCATACTACACCCACACTACCCGATTAACCCCTCCAACCATCCCCACCCCCCACTGACCATCATACTACACCCACACTACCCGAATAACCCCTCCAACCACCCCCACCCCCCACTGACCATCATACTACACCCACACTGCCCGATTAACCCCTCCAACCACCCCCACCCCCCACTGACCATCATGCTACACCCACACTACCCGATTAACCCCTCCAACCACCCCCACCCCACACTGACCATCATAATACACCCACACTACCCGATTAACCCCTCCAACCACCCCCACCCCACACTGACCATCATACTACACCCACACTACCCGATTAACCGCTCCAAACACCCCCACCCACCGACCATCATACTACACCCACACTACCCGATTAACCCCTCCAACCACCCCCACCCCCCCACTGACCATCATACCACACCCACACTACACGATTAACCCCTCCAACCACCCCCACCCCCCACTGGCCATCATACTACACCCACACTACCCGATTAACCCCTCCAACCACCCCCACCAACCCGACTACCTCCTGACCCTCCCAACTCTCTCCTTGACCAAATCTGACTAACCCCCCGGCTTTACAGCCCGACCCAACAACGCTGCTGACCCAGCCCCATTAGCCGTCAACCTGACCGCATTAACCCCCCGACCCCGCCGACCCCACCACTCTCCCCTGACCCGACTAGACTCTGCTCGGATGGAGCTCCCGGGGGAGGGGTCACTGCTGAAGGTCCCGGGAGGAAAATGAAGCAGTTTCAGTTTGGGAGAATCTTGTCGAGCAGCGGCAATCCGCTTTTCATTGCTGCTGTTTGACAGATTCAGGACCATTTATATTTTAAAATCCCATTAAAATTTTAATTATTACACTAAAAATTAACACAAACACTCACTCGATCAGACTCAGAGTCCTGCAGGTCAGGATGAGGCGGCGGAGAGCGGGGACAGATTGGTCTGTGAAGGAGTTTGCTCCCAGGGTCAGATCCGTCAGTGACCGGTTTGTACTGAGAGCGGAGGCGAGATCCTCGGCACAAGAATCAGTGAGACGGTTACCACTTAGACTAAGGAACAGGGGGAGAAAAATAACAGGAATCAGGGTAAATCCACAGTGTTTTAACGAATACTATTAATAATAATATACAGTAAGAGACATTCCAAAAGCACAACATCCATTTATAAAGGAAAAAGAAAACACCATAAATGCTGCAAATTAAATATAAATATAATAAACTGGAAATGCTCAGCAGATCAGGCAAGTATTTGCAAAGAGAGAAACAGAGTTAAACATAGAAACAGAGGAAATAGGAGGAGGAGTAGGCCATTCGGCCCTTCGAGCCTGCTCCGCCATTCATTATGATCATGGCTGATCATCCAACTCAATAGCCTGCTCCCGCTTTCTCCCCATATTGTTTGATCCCTTTCGCCCCAAGAGCTATATCTAACTCCTTCCTCAACACAGGCAATTCTTTGGCCTCTTCCACTTTCTGTGTTTGTGAATTCGACAGTCTCACCGCTCTCTGGGTGAAGAAATTTCTTCTCATCTCAGTCTGAAATAGTCTATCCCGTATCCTCAGACTGTGACCCCTGGTTCTGGATCCCCCACCATCGGGAACATCCTTCGTGCATCTACCCTGTCTCGTCCTGTTAGAATTTTATAGCTTTCTATGAGATCCCCCCTCATTCTTCTGAACTCCAGTCAATATAATCCTAACCGACTCAATCTCTCCTTACATGTCAGTCCCGCCATCCCAGGAATCAGTCTGGTAAACCTTCGCTGCACTCCCTCTATAGCAAGAACATCCTTCCTCAGATAAGGAGTCCAAAACTGCACACAATATCCCAGGTGTGGCCTCACCAAGGCCCTCTATAATTGCAGCAAGACATCCCTGTTCCTGTACTCGAATCCTCTCGCTATGAAGGACAACATACCATTTGGCTTATTTGCTGCCTGCTGCACCTGCATGTTTACCTTCAGCGACTGGTGTACGAGGACACCCAGGTCTCATTGCGCATTCCCCCTCTCTCAATTTATAGCCATTCCGATAATAATCTGCCTTCTTGTTTTTGCTGCCAAAGTGGATAACCTCACATTTACCCACATTATCCACATGTCAGCCTCTCTGTGGAAGGCCGTGGCCAGTGAGAGTTGACTCCTGTGCTGCCCAGACTGAGTGTCCACATGCAGGAGGTATTTCTGTGGGGACATGATGGACAGCCAGGCTGACATCAGCATAGACTAATGTGTATCTTTGATGGGTGAGTAACCATACAAATTTATCTGCTTGTAGAAGGGAGCACATGATGTCAGGGAAGGAGCCACTAAGAGTGCTGGTGTCCAGATCTTACCATCCTTACACCAATGGAAGATGAAGTGCTGCAGCTGAGAGTCCTGAAGGCAGGGTGGATGGTTGGTGGAGCTGAGAGATCGAGTGGCCTAATGAACGGCCACAGGAAAGCCTCTGGGGTCCACAAAACATAATGCTTCTCTATCCATCACTGGTCACAGATTGTAGTCTGAAGAACGTGTTGGAATAAGAACAGAATAACTAGGAGCAGGAGTAGGTCATTCAGCCCCAAAAAAATGTGACATGGACACACACACACACTCAGAGACATGGACACACACACACACTCAGAGACATGGACACACACACACACACTCAGAGACATGGACACACACACACACTCAGAGACATGGACACACACACACACACACACTCAGAGACATGGACACACACACGCACACACTCAGCGACATGGGCACACACACACAGGGACATGGACACACACACACACACTCAGAGACATGGACACACACACACACACACACAGGGACATGGACACACACACAAACTCAGAGACATGGACACACACACACACACACTCAGAGACATGGACACACACACACACACTCAGAGACATGGACACACACACACACTCAGAGACATGGACACACACACACTCAGAGACATGGACACACACACTCTCAGACACATGGACACACACACTCAGACACATGGACACACACACTCTCAGACACATGGACACACACACACACACTCAGAGACATGGACACACACACACACTCAGAGACATGGACACACACACACACTCAGAGACATGGACACACACACTCAGAGACTTGGACACACACACAGACTCAGAGACATGGACACACACACACACTCAGAGACATGGACACACATACACACACAGAGACATGAACACACACACACACACAGAGACATGGACAAACACACACACACACACAGACATGGACACACACACACACACACACACACAGACATGGACACACACACTCAGACACATGGACACACACACTCAGACACATGGACACACACACTCTCAGACACATGGACACACACACTCAGACACATGGACACACACACTCTCAGACACATGGACACACACACACACTCTCAGAGACATGGACACACACACACACTCTCAGAGACATGGACACACACACACTCAGGGACATGGACACATACACACACAGGGACATGGACACACACACTCAGAGACTTGGACACACACACTCAGAGACTTGGACACACAAACACACTCAGAGACTTGGACACACACACACACTCAGAGACATGGACACACACACACACTCAGAGACATGGACACACACACAGAGACATGGACACACACACACACACACACAGACATGGATACACACACTCAGACACATGGACACACAAACTCTCAGACACATGGACACACACACTCTCAGACACATGGACACACACACTCTCAGACACATGGACACACACACACACTCTCAGAGACATGGACACACACACACTCAGAGACATGGACACACACACACACTCTCAGAGACATGGACACACACACACTCAGAGACATGGACACACACACACACACACACATGGACACACACACTCAGAGACATGGACACACACACACTCAGAGACATGGACACACACACACTCAGAGACATGGACACACACACTCTCAGAGACATGGACACACACACACTCAGAGACATGGACACACACACACACACTCAGAGAGACATGGACACACACATATCCTTTGAACCCTTTCACCCCAAGAGCTATATCTAACTCCCTCTTGAAAACATACAATGTTTTGGTCTCAACTACTTCCTGTGGTAATGAATTCCACAGGTTCACCACTCTCTGAATATGAAATTTCTCCTCATCTCAGTCCTAAATTCTGCCCCAGATCCTCAGACTGTGACCCCTGGTTCTGGACTCCCCCACCATCGGGAACATCCTTCCTGCATCTACCTTGTCTAGTCGTGTTACAATTTTATAGCTTTCTATGTGATCCCCCCTCATTCTTCTGAACTCCAGCGAATATAATCCTAACCGACTCAATCTCTCCTCATATATCGGATCCGCCAACCCAGGAATCAGTCTGGTAAACTTTCCCTGCACTCCCTCTATAGCAAGAGCATCCTTCCTCAGGTAAGGAGAGGCCTGAAGGCAGGGTGGATGGTTGGTGGAGCTGAGAGATCGAGTGGACTAATGAACGGGCACAGGAGAGCCTCTGCCGTCCACAAAACATAATGCTTCTCTATCCATCACTGGTCACAGATTGTAGTCTGAAGAACGTGTTGGAATAAGAACAGAATAACTAGGAGCAGGAGTAGGCCATTCAGCCCCAATGCCTTCTCCGTCATTTGATAAGATGATGGCTGATCTGATTCTGGCTGATCTGATTGTGGCCTGAACTCCGCTTTCCTGTTGGTCTGCGTAACCCTCGATCAATCAAAAATCTACCTTAACTCAGCCTTGAATAAATTCAATGACCCAGCCTCCACTCGCCTCTTGGGAAGAGAATTCCACAGACTAATTAAATTTCTTCTCATCTCAGTCTAAAATGGGAGACCCCTATTTTTTAAAGAGAGTATCCCTAAGTTCTCCACCCACAAGAGGAAAGATCCTCTCAGCATACACCCTGTCAAGTCCCCTCAGGATCTTATGTGTTCAGTAAGATCACCTCTCAGCCTGCTGAACACCAACGGGTATAGGCCCAATCTGCTTAACTTTTCCTCATAAAATAAACCCCTTCATCCCAGCAATCAGTCGAGTGAACCTTCTCTGAATTGGTTCTAATGCAATTATACCCTTTCTTAAGTAAATAGATCAAAACTGTATAGTTTACGCCAGATGCTGTCTGACTTTGGCGCTGTATAGCTGCATAAAAACTTCCCTACTTTTACAATGCATTCCCCTTGCAATAAAAACATATGAAATAGGAGCAGGAGCCAGCTATTCAGCCCTTCGACCCCGCTCCGCCATTCACTGAGATCATGGTTCATCTTCCACTTCAACAACATTTCCTTCTATTAACCCCATGTTCCATGATAATATCCATGTGTAGAAATCTAGAAATCTTAGTCTTGAACATACTAAATAACTGAGCCTCCTCTGGGGCAGTGAATTCCAAAGATTCACCACCCTCTGAGTGAAGAAATTCCTCCACATCTCAGTCCTAAATGGCCTGCCCCTTATTCTGAGACTGTGTTCCCTGGTTCTAGACACCCCCAGCCTGGGGCAACCTCTTACCTGCATCGACACTGTCAATCCCTGTAAGAATTTTGTATGCCTGAATGAGATCACCTCTCATTCTTCTAAACTCCAGAGAATAGAGGCCCAGTCTATTTAATTTTTCCTCAGCACGCATTGCTCCAGGAATTATTTTAGTGGAACCTTCATTGCACTCAGTCTAAGACAAGTATATCTTTCCTTAGGTAAGAAGACAAAAACTACATAGAGTGCTACTGCTGCCATCTCACCAAGGCAGTGAGACATCTTTACTCCTAAACTCAAATCCACTTGTAATAAAAACCAACATACCATTTACCTTTTTAACTGTTTGCTGTACCTGCATGTTAGCTTTAAGTGAGTCATGAACAAGGACATTGAAATACATTTGAAGATCAACGCTTCCCAGTCTCTCACCATTTAACAAATGGTCTGTATTTCTTATTTCCTGCCAACGTGGATAACCTCACATTTCCCCATATTGTATTCTCTCTGACAAATTTTGGCCACTCTCTTATCCTCTCCAGATCCCCTTGAAGCATCTTTGCATCCTCCTCACAACTCACACTTCCACCTAATTTCCTGTCACCTGCAAACTTCTAAATATTACATTTAATCCCCACATGCAAATCATTGAGTTAGATTATGAATAGCTGCGGCTGTGATCCTTGTGCTACCTCACTGTACCACATCCACGGGTCTCCCCTTATCTATTCTGCTGACTGCATCCTCAAAAAACCCCAACAGGTATGTTAAACATAATTTCCCTTTCATAAATCCATGTTGAATCTGCCCAATGCTACCATTATTTTCTAAGTCTTCTATTATCACATCCTGTATTGCAGAATATCGCATTTTCCCTACTACTTATGTCAGGCTAACAGATCTCTAGTTCCCACTTTACTCTCTCCCTCCTTTCTTAAACAACGGGGTTAGATTTTCCATCTTCCAATCTACAGGAACCATTCCAGAGGCTACGGAATTTTGAAATATGATCACCAACGCATCTACTATCTCTGGAGCCACTTCCTTCAACACTCTGGGATGTAGATCATCAGGTTCAGGGAATTTGTCTACTTTAAGTCCCATTAATTTCTCTAATACTTTTTTAAACAAATATTATTATCTTGCAGTTCCTCGTTTACACTAGTCCCTTGATTCTCCTTTATTTCTGAGCGATTTTTAGTATTTTTCTCTGTGAAGACAGACACAAAGTATTTGTTTAATTTCTCTGCCATTTCCTTATTCCGCATTGTAAATTTTCCTGACCTTGCTTGAAATGGACCCACATTTATTTTTACTAATATTTTCCTGTTTACAGACCTACAGAAGCATTTACAATCAGTCTTTGTGTTTCTTGCTAGTTTACTCTCATATTCTATCTTTTCTTTCTTAATCCATTTCTATGTCCTTCTCTGCAGATTTCTAAAATGTTTCCAATTCTCAGGCTTTCCTTTTTCTGGCAACTTAATACATCTCTTCCCTTGATCTAATACAATTCTTGATTTCTTTAGTTGGGACATTTTGGTTACTGGGTTTTTGTGCATCAAAGGAATGTATTTTTGTTGTAAACACGTCACATTTCAAAGCCTTGAATGGAAATTGTGGTAAAGACACCACTGAGATTCACACTCAGGATCTTCGGTTTACTAGACAGTCGTTGGAACTGCTTTATCCACAGCATCCATATAATCGCCAGCATACCAATTGTCTTCCTAATCACTTACTCCACTGCATGCCTAGCGATTCATGGACTGGGTCTCCCAGATCCCTCAGTACTGTACTGTCTTCAGTCTTTCTCCATTCAGGTAAGTTACTGCTTTTCTATTCTTACAGCCAAAGGGGACAAATTCACATTGTCTCACATTAAACTCCATCTGCCAATTTTTTGCCCATTCACTTCACCTCTAAACCCTTTAATAGACTCTTTATGTCCACTTGACAAGTTACTTTCCTACCTTTGCACCATCGGCAAATTTAGCTACCATGCATTCAGTTCCTTCACCCAAGTAATTTACACAGGTATTGGAGGCCCCAGCACTGACCTCTGTGTCACTCCACTAGTACCAGTTTGCCAAACCGAAAATGGCCCTTTACCCCAACTCTCTGTTTGCTGTTAGCTAATCAATCATCCATACATACTAATATGCTACCACCTACATAACAAATTCTTATCTTGTTATCTTTGTTAACTTTGATGAGACTCATTATCAAATTGCTTTTGGAAATCCAAGTGCACCAAATCTACAGATTCTGCTATGTCAATTTTCATGTTACTTCCTCAAAGAAATCTAATACATTCGCCCCATGTGATTTCCAATCTGCTGGGCCTTCCGTGAATCTAGGGAATTTTGGAAGATCACAACCAATGCATCTACTATGTCTGCAGCCACTTCCTTTAAGACCCTATGATGAAAGCCATCAAGTCAAAGGACTTGTTAACCTTTGGATCTAATAGTTTTCCTAATAGCTTTTCCCTCGGAACCCTGATTGTTTTAAGTTCCTCCTTTCTTTTTACCTCTTGATTTTCAAGTATTCTTGGGATGTTTCTTGTGTCTTCTACAGCGAAGAGAGACCCAAAATACCTGTTCAACACTTCTTCCATTTCCTCATTTCCCATTGTTAATTTCCCAGCCTCATTTTCTAAGGTACCTATGCACACTTTAGTATTCATTTCCTATATAAATATTTGGAGAACCTCTATCAGCTTTTATACTTCTAACTGGCTTTCTCTCATACTCTGCTGATAAAAGGCATCTTTACAATGATGTCATTAATTAATCCAGTCTCATTGAAGATTCCCAGGTCTAAAATAGCCGTTCTGTGGTTGTCACCGGAACATACTCACTAAGAAACTGTCTTGAATACACTCTATGAACTCATCTTCCAGGCAACCTTTGCCATTCTGCTTCATCCAATATGTATGACGATTAAAATAACACGCAATTATTGCAGCACCTTTCTTACAAGTGCCCATTATTTTTTCCTGTATATTCTGTCCGAAAGTGTGAAGGTATTAGGGGCCTATAAGCTACTCCCACATGGACTGCTGCGGTTCAAGAAGGCAGCTCACCACAACTTTCCCAAGGACAATTAGGGATGGGCAATTAATGTTGGCCCAGCCAGTGATGCCTGGATCCCATGATTGAATAAAAAAGTGACATGTTACCTTTGCTAATTCATATTCTACTCAAACTAATTCTACATCTTGATCTTCAGAACTAAGGTCATCTTTGACTTCTGTACTAATGTCATCAGTTATTAACAGAGCGACCCCACCACCTTTTCCTCACTTTTTCCATCTAATCACTTTTCTCTTTTTCCCAAATTTATGGCCACAGTGACGGGGGACAGACACTCAACTCTGAGGAGGAGGGGAGACCTCGCAATATTCCACTACACCCGAGACACAAAGATCTTTGGGACTGGCATCCCATAGCCTAGGGTTCAGAGAGAGAGAAATAACATGAATCAAACGAAATGTTTCTTTTTATTCATAGCTAACACTAATAATAATGGACAGTGATTTTTAATACTAGTAACAGTGCTCAAATATATTGTTAAATATTAAGTTATTCTAAACACAATCTCACAGTGTCTGGTACTTACTCCAGTTCCTGTATTTTACAGTCCGGTCCCCTCAGAGCTACAGACAGTCGTTTCACTCCTGAATCTCCCAGGTTGTTATCACCCAGGTCCAGATCTGTCAGTGAGCGATTAAAAACAGAGGCAAGATCCTCAGCACAAGAATCTGTCAGTTTGTTGTCCTCCAGACTGGGGGGTGGGGGGAGGGTTCGAGAGAGAAAAAATAACAGGAATCAGAATAAATTTCCAGTTTTTTTCAACGAACGTAACTGATTAAAATAATAATATCCAGTGTGAAACATTCAAGAAAAACAACTTCAAAACATAAAAGCAACTCTATTTGATGCTGTGGGTGTGAAATATAAAGGAATGTTCTGTAAATAGTCAGCCTGGGAGACAGGATCTGTGAAGGGAGAAACAGAGCCCAGAGTCCCGCAGGCGGGCGCGTGCCTGACCCAAGCAGGCGGGGAATCGCGCAAGATGACTTCGGACGAGCGTCCTGACGTCATCGCGCACTCGTGCGATATTTGGCTTGGCGGGCACGCGCAAACGTTGACGAGCTCCCGCGGACAATGAAGCGGGAAATTAAACCGTTAGAGAGAGAGAGAAATAACAGGAGGCAGAGGAAATGCAGTTTCATTTTCATTAATAACATTATCACTGACATTAATAATATTGGACAGTGTTTATTTATTTTTCTAATAACACTGCGGAAAATGTACTGTTAGACATTCAGTTATTATCAACATCATCTCACACAGTTTGGTACTTACCCCAGTCTCTGTATTTTACAGCCCGAGTTCCTCAGAGCCACAGACAGTAGTTTCACTCCTGAGTCTCCCAGTGGATTAACACCCAGGTCCAGATCTGTCAGTGACTGGTTTGTACTGATCACAGAGGCAAAATCCTTGGTACAAGAATCTGTGAGATTGTTATTCCTCAGACTGGAGATAAGGGAGAGAAAACCAAAAGGAATCAGGGTAAATCTCCGGTGTCTGAGGGAACACTATTAATGTCAGCCATGATCTTATTGAATAGCAGAGCAGGCTCGAGGGGCAAAATTACCTACTCCTTCTCCTATTTCTTATCTTCTTACGTAGTTTCTGTATTTTACTATCTAGATTCCTCAGAGCTGCAGACAGTAGTTTCACTCCAGAATCTTTCAGTTTATTATTACTTAGGTCCAGGTTCGTCAGTGACTGGTTTGTACTGAGAGCAGAGGCAAGATCCTGAGCACAAGAATCTGAGAGTGTTGGTCCACAGGCTGGAGATCAGAGGGAGGGAAAACAGTGGAAATCAGGCAGGCGTGAAATTGGACATGTATGGAGTTGCAGAATACTCAGCGTTGCATCAGTCATCTGCGACATGGGTCTACTTCAATAGACCTCAATATCAGGTGTTCCTATAGAGGCCAGAAAATGTGATTTTACCTGTTTTACATCCCTGCCATTTCCATGTCCATTTTCACCCCACTGATTAATATTAATCCTATTACTGATACTCATAATAACATGCATAGTGCAATTAAGAACCTAAATCTTGATACGAATAATAATATACAATGTCAGACGTTTGGTTTTTATAAACAAAAACTCAGAGTCTGGTACTTACTCCAGTTCCTGTATTTTACAGCCTGGATTCCTCAGGGCCGCAGACAGTAGTTTCACTCCTGAATCTCCAAGATTATTAGAAATCAGTCTAAACAGAGAAGTGAGAAACACATTAAAACAGGCTGAATTTTTACAATGGATGTAAGGAACAGGAGCTGGGGTTATTTTGGGTCAGAAACCCACAACCGGTGGGAAAGAGATTAAAGTTATGATTTTTGCATGGGGACGTCATTATTTTTCATGGAGACAGATTTCCTGTTCACTTGGCAGCCATCACTCAGGCTGTTGGTTGTCCTGAGGGAGAGATCAGGAGATTGTACCAAAGTCTTCCACAGTACCAGAGGGAAGTGAGATGTTACAGAGAAGCCCGAGGCTTGGCACCCAGAGCAGGGAATCCCCTCACTTTGTCGCTGCCAAACTGGAGGCCATGGGGGAGGGGGCGGGGGCGAATTCCTCTTCCCCGAGGGGGGCAGGAGGAAGCCACCTCATCATGCAGCAGGGGCTCCACTTTGTTCAGCGTCCTCTCCCTTCACCTCCTCTCTCACAGCCTGCTGTTCCCTCGATGAGCTGTGTCATCCCAGTGCCTCATTGTCCTCAAGGTCCACACCTCTCTGGAGAGCCATGTTATGGAGAATGCAGCAGATTCCCACACTGACAGAGACACTTGCAAGAGGGGATTGGAGGTCACCACCCGACTGGCCCAGGCACTGGAATCACATCTTCAGAAGCCTGATGTCCTGTTCAATGGTTGTCCAGCCATTGTGCCTCTTTCTGGGACTCCCACAGAGAGCTCAGTAACATCACTTCGAGGAATATCCGTTATCCTCTAGGACACAGACTTTGGAGGATGAAGTATCATGGCAGCTGCCAGGAAAGTGAGTGCACACATGGAGAATTTTCTGTTGTGGTCACAGACGAGCCATTGAGGGAGTGGAAGCCCTTCCTGTATGGATCTCCCTGACCAGTCACTGGGTGCCTTGATGGCCAATGGGTACAATCAGTGATACTCTGCTCCTGGGGGAATCCCTGTGTCCCTGCAAGGCCTCTCTGTTATTAAATGAATGCGCTGTCCAGCTCTGGCAAAAAGTGAATCCATGACCTGTGAGATGGCCTGGTGAGCAGCCACATGTGACATGTCTCTAAGGTCCACACCTGATCCTTGGAAGGAGCCAGAAGTGAAGGAGTTCAATGCCACAATAACTGTGACCAGCGCTGTGAGGTATTCAGCATTGAGCGCACAGATGTATGTGGGCACTGCCTAAAGGGTCACAATATCCACCATCACTGGGCCTTGATAGCTCCGTCTTCAGCAATAGTTCCTGTATTGAATGTTCGGCCTCTGTTGCCTTCCTGCCCCTCTTTCCTCTCCCGTGCCCTTCTGATGCCTGGAGTTCTGCCCTCCCTGCAGAGGGTATTGCCCCTCATCCAACATCTGTCAGCTGGAGCCTTCCTTCTGGAAAGGTGGCCTCTCAATTGTTCTTGGCAGCCTTTCTCCCTCTTTTACCCCCGCACTGCTGGGAGTGCCAACCCCATTCAAATCCTGAGTTTCCCTACGCACTGCTGGGAGTGCCAACCCCATTCAAATCCTGAGTTTCCCTCCGCACTGCTGGGAGTGCCAACCCCATTCAAATCCTGAGTTTCCCTCCGCACTGCTGGGAGTGCCAACCCCATTCAAATCCTGAGTTTCCACTCTCCCTGCCACCTCCGCACCCCCTTACCAAGTGCCTGCCCCATTGATCTTCTTATTGGGCTGTGGCAGCCATGGCTGGTTCCCACTCTGTGCCCACTTTTCTTCAGATGAACAGGTAAACTGTCCGCTTCTTTAGAACTTTAAATCTCAAACCTTATTATGTGCTTAACAAAGTTCTCAACTGTCTTAATTGAGATTCCTGTCCCAACCCGCCTACTCTTGGTGATTCATGATGAACCGAGCATCAGCATCCTGAAATTGACACACTGCCGGTGCCAGTATTCTTGGCAATTTCGCCTCCTCCCTCCGCTGCCTCTGTTTCCCTCCTTCGAGGAGCCCCGAAATGTAATTACATTGAATAAAAACTCAGATCAGATTCAATTGTTTTGCCCAATATCACAGGAAACATGGAAGCAACATCAGAAATCAATGCAGAGATTTTACTGTTACTGTAAATTAAATCTATTGGGGGTAATTTGATCTTTTGTCGATAGTGTATGATGGGTGATATTGGATCACCCGCCCATACTACAGCTCACCCGATTTTCCTTTCAATTGAAGGGAAAAGGAAACAGTGAGCAGTGTAAACTGGTGAACAATTCACTATCACTAATTTGACTACTGGTGAATGCCACTTTCACACCTCTCAATGTTTATTAGATAGAGAGTTGTCTGTGTGCAGCCTCTAAATGTCCCCCAGTTTGGCCTCAATCCCTGATGATCAGAATTACTCTCCTGAAGCTCAGTGACTGGCCGGCCAAGTTTGAGGAAACTTGTCTCATTTCTGTTCTCCGTTAATTCTGGGATTTTATGAGAACGGCCCAATTTTCCAAGAATTAAAGGAGTGATTCCATGTCCTTCATAACTCTGTACATTACATTACTCTGTATAATACCTCGGAATAAGTTATATTGTGAAAACTTGCTAACTGTTGCTTTAAAATCCATCCCCCTGGATTTTATACAACAAGGAAATTTTATCCTCTCCCCTTAACAAAGTTGAAGTGTCCCTGTTCTCCTCGTTGACAGGGAAAGGGTGTCCCCCACTTTATTTATCATTAAATAGGCTCTACCTTTACCGCAGGTGAAGCTATTGCTATAGTTCAGAGAAATTTCCTGAGTTTTCCTAATCCCACCAATTTTATGCAATAACCTTTGATGCGGCACTTTAACAAATGCCTCTGGAAATCCAAGCACAGTATGTCTACAGGCTCCCCTCTATCCACTGCACATGTCACTCCTTCCAAGAACTTCATTAAATTGGTTATACATGGTTGACCTTTCACAAAACCATGTTTACTCTTCCCGATTACCTGGAGTTTCTCTAAGTGTCCAGCTCTAACCCACTTAATGATCGATTCTAACACCTTCCCCACATCAGACGTCAAGCTAACTGGCTTATAGTTTCCCGCTTTCTGCCTCCCTCCCTTCTTGAATAGAGGGGTTATATTTGCTACTTTCCAATCTGATAGAACCTTTCCAGAACCTAGCGAATCTTGGAAAATTAACACCAGCGCATCCACTGCCTCATTAGTCACCTCTTTTAAGACCCTAAGATGAAGCCCGTCAGGATGCGGAGTCTTGTCAGCCTGCAGCTCCATCAGTTAACTCAGCACTGCTTCCTTAGTGATTCTAATTTCACCAGGTTCCTCTCTCCCATCCACGTCTTGATTTCCAGCTATTACTGGATATTGTCAAAGTGTGCTAACTGCAGCTGTAAAATCTATCCGCTGGATTTTATGCAACAAGGAAAGGAAATTCTGTCCTTTTATACAATTGACATGTCCCTGTTCCCTAGTTGATATGGGAGGGGTGTTTCCCACGTTATTCATTTACTGCAGGTGCAGCTTTTATTATATTTCTGGGAATTTCTGGGAGTTCCCTGCTTGCAGCAGTTTCACAGATATGGGGTGGATTATCAGAAAATCCTGTTACACACCAACTGTCAGTTCTACCAGAGACTGTCCACTCTGTTTAAGAACCAGTCAGTGGTACAGATTCCTAAAAATCCCTCCCAGTTGTCCAGCGTGTGTCTGCATTCTGGGTATAAACGTGCAATGGGGGAATTCAAACTTATAGATCAGCAGCAGGTTTCCTCATTAAATCAACAGAATTGGGAGCAAATTTAAATAATTAGAAATTATCGTAATTATCTAAATTTAAGATAGTTCACCCTCCCGCCAGAAACAATTTGATTAATTATGATGATATATAGAACTTATTTTCCCTTGTGATCAGTACAGCTTACAGTTGATGTAGTTTATAATTATTATTATTTAAGTTATTTTTATCTCCACTGGTGTTTATTATCCTTAGACTATCTATATTATTTTCCCTTTGTAAATAATTAGCACTATTTCTTATCATCAAAATTCCATGCTTAAACTATTTGATTCACCATTAATTATCCCAACATTTTGTTCACAAAGGCATTATTCTTATTTTCCAATTTGGAATTTTACACTCATCTTATTTTGTAAAGTTTTTTCTGACTCTGCCTCTTTTTTTCTTGAACTGGAAGTTATTTATTTTTTCATTTATAAGATGGTAAATTTTACTTCAATAATGAAAATACGAGCTACAGGACCAAACAAGCAATTACCTCAACTTCTGACATTTGTACAGAACGTGTTCCAGCCGCTGGAGTCCTTCACACTGAATATAGCACCCAAATAGATTGAGGTGTTTTATTGTATCACAGAGTCCAAGGACATGAGACAGGACCGCACAGTCAATCGGGGTCAGTCGAAATCCTTCAAATTCAAGTCTTTCCACAGATCCCACTGTGGCCTGAGCCAGTGCTTTATTCTGAGACTCAAACAGGTAGTGGAATGTGTTCAGGAGGTTCCTTTTACTAGTTTCAGTCGCTATGTTCCCAATCTGACCTTTAACCTTCTCCTTCACCCAGTCAATCACTCGACAGGTTGTTTGATGAAGAAATGGACTCAGAAACTCCTCCAGGGGCCGAGCTGACTGTGGGGAGGAGAGACCAGCAACAAAACGGAGAAATATCTCAAATCTCCCATCTTCTTCACTGTCCGCTTCACTGAGGAGTTTCTGGATGTCCTTGGAACCTGGAGTCAGGAATTGTGCGAGTGCAGCTACAAACTCTTGGATGGTGAGGTGTGGGAATGTGTAAACCACACTCTGGATAGAATCATCTCTCTCTAAAAGTTCCATCAGAAACCCAGACAGGAACTGGGAAGGTTGCAGATTGTACTGGATCAAATCTCCATTTCTAAACACAATCTTCTTCTCAGAGACTCCTGTGAAGGCCATCTCACCAAGCTTCAGGAACACATCACGGGGGCTTTCAATCTCTCGGCCATGGTTTTTCAGAATGTTGTAAATATAGTAGGAATATAGTTGGGTGATGGTCTTGGGAACTTGCTGGTGTTTCCTGTTTCTTTGTGTAAAGAAGGGGCCCAGTGCCAGACCGAGGATCCAGCAGTAGGAAGGGTTGTAGCACATGGTGTACAGGATCTCGTTCTCCTCCACGTGTTTAAAAACAGCTGCTGACACTGCCTGATCTTCAAAAAACTTGTTGAAATATTCCTTCCGTTCATCACCAACAAATCCCAGGATTTCAGCCCAGACACTGATCTCAGCCTTTTCCAATAAATGTAATGCAGTGGGGCGGCTGGTCACTAGCACTGAACATCCTGGGAGCAGCTTGTGCTGTATTAAACTGTACACAATGTCAGACACTTCACACCAGCATTCGGGATCTGTGCACATGAACTGAGGTTCTGTATTTCTCCGATTGTCAGCAAAATCAATCCTGTACTTGAATTCATCCAAACCATCGAATATAAACAGCAGTCCCTCTGGGTTCTTCCAAACCTCTCCCAGAACATTCCCGAAGTAAGGATAGAAAAACAGTATCAGATTCCTCAGGTTCATTCTGCAGTTAATATTGTTCAAATCCCGGAATTTAAAACTGAAAACAAATTGAATTTCTGGGTATATTTTCCCAGTGGCCCAGTCATAAACAATCTTTTGTACCATTGTTGTTTTTCCGATCCCTGGGACTCCACTCACTGCTGCTGAACTCCCAGATTTGGATTTTCTCAGGGAAAAACTGCTCTGGAACAATTGATCAGTTCGGATTTTTTCCAGTTCTCTTCGGAGATGTTTCTCTCTCCACTCTTCATGGTCCCGGCCTCTTGCCAACAGTTCATGTTCTACAAGTGTCCGATCTCGAACATTAGAAATGATCGTTAGCTCAGCGTATTGATCAATCAGCTGGAAAATCTTAACCTTCTCCTTTATTAGGATAGTGTTCACTCTCAATGTTTCAGTTTGTAACCGGAGGATCTCCTTGTGTTTCTGTTGAACATCTTAAATTAGAACAGACAGAAAGTGGTTCTCAATGTTAGCTATATTGATGCAAAAACAACTTTCTAAGACTATTTCTGTATTCAGTAAAATGACACAAGCTTTAATTCACAGCTTCAATAGAGATGCGAAGTTAATTGGAATTGTTGCCTGAAAGATAACAATGAGGATTTGTAATGAGCTGTTTCTAGATCAGGACAGTGTTAACCATCAGAGAGAAAATATCACATTCACAAAAATCTCCATGTTTAGTAAACATTGGACGATATTTTCTCTCCGATGGTTAATACTGTCCTGATCTATAAACAACTCATTACAAATTCTCACGTGATTCTAGTTAGAAGGCAGTAGAGGTTCGGGTGCAGATGTCCCAAACTGTAGGTCCCGACCCCGCCTGAGTCAGAGAAATCATGTTTGAGGTCAGGAGTTTCCCTTCCTCCAAGGCAGCAATACTGACAGTGGAAAGGAGACACCCAGTCTAGAGGCATTGGCAGGACCGTCCCGGACTCATTGCATCGATGCTGTCAAGAGCTAGGTGCTGACTCTGAGCTCAGAATGCTCTCAAATCTTAGGAGACACATTTATCAATGAGTTCGAGCAGGTTTGGAATGTTTATGAGCCAACTTGGCTCAGTTGCATACAGGTAAATGTAATTCACTGACTGACTGACATGTATGGATTTGCAGGAAAGACTGGGAAGTCATGCGGCTCAGAAGGTGAGTGGTGACTTTGAACTTCTCTGCGTTCCTGTTCCAATCTGCCTGTTGCACAGGCTCCTTCCCACAGGATAATTATTCTGCGGAACCACAAGCAGCGGAAAAGGACTGATTGCAGTTTGCCCTGGGGGGTGATGGGGGAAGGGGATTGTAGTGCGTGTAAGGCCGGAAGGGAGAGGGGCAGATTACGGTGTGTATGAGGTGAGAGGGGAGAAGGACTGATTGCATTGCTTGGGGTTGGGGAGGAAGAGGAGAGTGGCTTGTTACAGTGTGTGCAGAGTGGGTGGTGATGCATGAGGAGAGTTTGGCTGATGAGAGTGTGTGGGAAGAGTGGTTGATTAGTCTCTGTAGAGGGGCTGGTGAAGGATGGAGAGAGGGGCTTCACTGAGTCTCTGTCACCAGGGAATATGGTGTTTGGCTGAAACTTCAGTGGTCGGTAACTGTCCCAAATTGTGTTCTATCCCTGTTCCAAAATGCTCCACTTTCCACATAGAACCCGGCTCTGAGTTGGGAGGAGCACGGTTCCACACTCAGGTAGGTTACTTATCTTGTGAATTACCCATTTTATTATACAGCTGCATTGTGTGCTGCAGAATCCCTAATGAAACTGCAGCCTCTGGGATTATGGTTTTATTTTTGTGTGTCATTTGATATCCTCAATTGAAAATTGAAAGTTAATCTGACTTAACTCACATTGAAATTAAAGATTTGAAGATGACCCTTATGGAACTTCGGAGTGATGTTTCTAGATCACTAATGCTGAATGTAAATGTGAACCTCTATATTATCCACTGCTCCCTGGCTAAGGTACATGAACTGGAATGGACTGAGACTAAATAAAATAGTAATATCCTTACAAGTATTTTAAGAACATCGATTTTCAGATTTAAATGATGTAGTGCTTGTTGACCTGTAATCCACAACTTTAATTATATGCTGAATGTTACTATATTGCTGCTATTTTTCACTAGTGTCAAATGTTAAAATAGGGTCACATTGGGAAATGGTTTCAGAAGCACTGTCCTATTGTGCCAATCTGTGAAAGAACCAGTGATATTAATTTCCTGCAGAATTTTAAACAGGATATGGGACATCACCAATGAATGATGTGAATGTGCTATGAATGGTCAGGAAGTTCACAGTTACCATATCTGATATTGGGCATCTTATCTGGGAATTTTCCATGCTGACAGAGTGACAGAATACACCTGGACAGGAGTTCACCTGTTACTATCACAGGCTAAGACAGCTTATTTGGGATATTGTCTCACTGGGTGAAGGGTTGACTTCCAACCCCATATCCCCGCCATTATTTTCTGTTCATAACATTTCAATGATTTATGTACCCGGATCCCCAAATGTATTTTAACCTCTATTGTTTCTAACTTTTCATCATTCATAAAATACCCTGTTTTAGCATTTTTTTAAAAAACAGCCTTAAAATTTCAGCGATAATATGTTTATTTGAACTCCAGTACACTTCACCACACGGTGTCCTTTAGGGCAGAAAACATTTACACAGCATTCCAAGTGATCTACTAATAAATATAAAACAAAAACAGAATTACCTGGAAAAACTCAGCAGGTCTGGCAGCATCGGTGGAGAAGAAAACTGATTTCTTCTCCACCGATGCTGCCAGACCTGCTGAGTTTTTCCAGGTAATTCTGTTTTTGTTTTGGATTTCCAGCATCCGCAGTAGCTCTTAGCTTTTCGTTTTTATTACTAATAAATATACTCATTGTTCATTTTGATTTGAACTTCTGGGTGTCATGAAGCTATTAATGTATATCATATTTTGGAAAATATTTTTCTTTTAAAATAAAGGTTTGTTCTGCAGGTATGTCTTAATTGGATTAAAGCCAGCTAGTCTGGATATGTACTAGTTTTGACATGTAAGAGAGATAGCGTGTATTTGCATTTTTAGAATCGAGCATTCAAGAAGTGGGGTGAAAATTGATGCCTTTCTAGCAGCTACCAAGCAATATGTTTATAATATTAATAAAATTGCTATTTTGAAAAATGGTTTATTGTTAAAAGGTGAAGTTCAAAGAGGCTGCTGATACGATGAGGATTAACATCCAATGGGGTTGATAGGTATAACTTCAGTAGTTTTCGGGTGTGCAGGCAGAGGCAATTTAAGATCAAAAGGCAGCTGCAAACCTCCAACTGGCTCCACAGTGAAAAGAACCTCATTCTGAATTCGTGAGGTGAAAATACTTTGCCTGGTGTTTGGTTAAGTATATGGGTTGCTGTTGTCTTAATGGAGATTAGTTTGGGAATTTGTTAAAAGTTATGATAGTAGTCCTTTGTAGCCATGTGTATATATTTTTAACCTGTTTAAATTAATGAAATGTTTTATTTAGTTAATGTAAATCCTTGATAACTGGTGGCCTGATTCCTGAATTTAGAGTCACATCTCAAACATAAAGCTTAAAATTATAGGTTAAGACAGTTGTTTAAAGCTTCTCTATGGGATTTTAAAATAACTCAACTTTACCAACTGCAACGGTCATAACACTTCCTGTAATGAAGGTTTGGGAAAGTGCCAATATATATCGAATTGACGTTGACTTGGCCAAAAGACGAATAAAATAATTATTCTTTGATTAGAACAAGGTGCTCTATCTCTCTCATTACAATGGTGAAGCAAATCAATAACTTCCCAGTCACTATGAACATGGTCTTATCCTCACATTTCGCCACAGATGAATATTCTATTGATGAACATTGAGGCCATGTACCAAATCGCATACAACATTATCTGACTACTCATTTTGTGCTGTAGAAGGATGACATTAACCATAACGCTTCCCTGACAGCTTACGGGGGGTCAGCATTCTAGGAAATCAGTTCACACTTCACACCTAGCTCAACACCCTGTGCTTTACTTATCGCCAGACTGAATGTGCCACATAGAGTAGGTTTGTAATAGGATTCACAGTGTATCAGGATCCTGCCATGCCTGTACAGGATTTCACGGTGTATCAGGATCCCACCAAGTGTGTATAACACTTCACAAATGATAGCGACCTGCATTTTTAGAGAAAATATCAAAAATCGTTTGAATTGTAACTTTATGCTGAAAAGTTGAGGATTGATTACAAATCCAAACCACATTCAATCCTGCTTTTCAGGCCACTGAAGTTCTGACACCCAGATTCTGACCATCTTGAAACAAAGTGCTACAGTTAAACATTCAGTTCCTCAAACGTGGAATAAATGTTTTGAGATTTCTGATTAATCACTTACCTTCCAGGTGACTCGGTAATTCGGATGCCTCTCGGTTCACATTGAGATAAACAGATGGATCAGGACCTGTTTAAATTAATCAGCTTCATGAAATCAGCTCAATAATGGAATAGTAACATTTGCAGTGTTTGAAACTGAAATTGAATTCAATTTGATTTTACCATACCGCGTTCCTGTATTTCTTTCAGTATTTTATCCAACTTTGGTAACCCATGGCGCATTTTCTCAAAGGATTCCCACATGACTCTTCGTGCCTGAGAGCCCTTCTCCATCACCAGGCTTAGGAGAAATTTGGAAGAGTCCACCCGGTTTCCCTTCTCCATGAGCTCAGTGACTTTCTGTAAAGAATAATAAATAAGAAATGTATTGAGGAGCAGAATGAAAGGTAAACATTGATAATAAGGAGGAACGTGATTAGTGGTGAGAATTCCAAGTTGTTTTGAGCACAGAAACCAGTCACTGGGCAGGGTCGTGATCCATGGTAAACATGAGTAGGTAGTCCGTAAATACCATAATTCAATCACAAATAGGAAATAAATCTGATGGCACTAAAATGGAAATCAGAATTATATTTAGGGAAGAGTGAGGAATCACAGACTCAGCAGTAATATTAATGTGGTTAGTGTTCTTTGTCCATTAGTATCCGGCATGATGTCAGATTACTGACTGATAATATGATCCACTTGTTTCTCACACTGACTTCCTGTTGCCACACTTTGTGATTTATTCAGAAATAAAATAACAGTGAATCAGAGCTCAATTTGCAGCAAAGGGACTTTTTGAGCTGAGGGGAACAGCTAGAAATCTGTCTGAGAAATTACCAGTGACTAATCAATACAACCACTGTCGATTTTTCAGTCAGGAGAATTAGCAACAACAGTGGTGGAAATCCAACCAATTCAATCACTGTTCCCCTCGGCCTCCAAACTATCTGGAAACAATATTTTGCACATCCACAGCCGGTGCCAAATGTCAGTAACCAGGAACACGTGCCAGCAGTGGGGCTTGTGTAGTCAGCACTTCCATCACCAGCGTACATTGAACCAGGAAACTAAATGTCCCATGGTGTTTTCACATAGGGGAGCAATCAAAAGATGAATCTGGTATGAAGAAGGATATATTAGCGGCTTTAAGCAAAATAGAAATGTAATGTAAGGGGGAGAGGTTTGTTGAGAGGTGGACAATAAGACAACTAAACGCCTGGTCACGAGTCGTGGTGTGAAGAGGAACTGCACAGGAGGGAATCTTCAGGGGAACTGATAATTTCAGTGGCACAGGATGGTTTGTAGAGCTGGAGGAGTTTACAGAGATAGGGAGGGTCAAGACATTGAAGGATGTTTAAACAGGAGGATGGTAATTGGAACAGGAGACTTTAAAAGACTGGAGGCCGTTACAGGTGAACATACAATCTGAACAGGACTTGTGGAAGATAAGAGGACAAACAGCAGACTTTCAGTTCCTCAGGATTAGCGAAGATAGAAGGCTGGCCAGCAGCGAAAAAAAGGTTTTTATGAAGGTTCAGCAGATGATGAGCTAATGCAGGGCTGGAGACAGGCAATGTAATGAGGATAGAAGCAGGCGATCTTTGACGGAGTGTATCTGGATTCGTGAGTTCATCTCGCAGATGGACCATGAGATGATGGACAGTCTGGTTCAGCCTTAGACATTCAGCTCTGAAGTGGTAAATAAATATGCATAACATAATACTTTAAATGTCAGTATATAATCCTTGAAAAATCATTCCAAATCAGGGTTCGAGTTATATGCAGGGCAAAGGAGAGAAATCATATGCCTTGGTGCTCCTTCTGCACAGCTTATCTCCATCACATCCACCCCACCCCCTCCCACCCACACCAGCTTTAACCCACTCCCTCACATTTTTGGGTTTTCAGCATTGGGAACAAGTCACAGTGTGGTCAACTGTTTCATATAAATTTAGCAAAACTTCTTAGCTTTTGTAATCAATGCCTCTATTTGTAAAGCCCATCAAAAGCTCAGGTTTCAGTAAGATACACTTTACAATGACAGCTTTATCAGACAATTACGGACAGCTTTGTTTCATATTATGTAACCATCTCTGCTTCTTTGAACCTGGCCCAATGCAATACCTGCTCAGTAACATCCAAAAGGCTTGATTATCAAGCCACAATCCCATATACAAATTAAAATAGCTGAATTCACATGAAGAGTATAGCTGGAGGGGTTCAGCAGGACCAGACTGGTGAGGCACTATGCACTTTACCACATACCTTGCGCTCCAGCAGCCTCCACTCAGGTCTGAAGACAGAGTGAAGATTACAGAAGCTGCACTCAAAGACAAGGTGCTTCAAAACAACAGCAACGATTGGCCGATTCCAGATGGTTTAGGCCCCATATTGGTTGCTTTCGACACTGTCCAAACAGCCTGTCGATCTTGAAAGTAAATGAGCCGGGGCGCCCCGATCGGAACAGGGCCCAGTGATTTACACCATCTGCAAACCCCCACTCCCAAGCACTGCTTATATGCAGAGTATAAAATGTAAACAGCTGGTGTGGGTTTTATTGAAACGTGAAAAAAAAACAAGTAATTTACATTAAACTAAGGCAGCACAGTTTATTAAATGAATTAATTGCACAAAGATATTTTTAACCACAATCACAGCATTTTTAAACCATTGTCGGCATCCGAGCAAAGAGCCCCAATAGTCATCTTGGCTGTGTTATCATCGTAAGGATCCCACTCTGGGTCATATTTGGTGCTTTCGCTTTAGGAATCATCCCGCCACAATAAATCATCTTCCTCTCTTGTTCACTGAATTAGATATTCCACATTTTTGAACAATCTGATTGCACTTTGTGCAATAACAGAATCAAACAATTTGATGATAAAACCACACGAAACCTCAAGGGGCAGCACACATATTTCCACTCTTTGTGAAGGTTTATTTCCATCAACCATCCAACTATTCCATTCAACTCAATCATGATTCTTCAATGGTTTATTGAGGCACACAGCCAAAGATTCAAACCCCGCCAGTCTCTACCAACCCACACCCTTTCCCCAGTATAACTGCAATGTGGGTATAATTTCTTTGCAGCCACCTCTTGATCTCATACGTTACATGGGATCTGAAACTGTCATACATTTGTAGGACTTGGGCATCACTGGATACGGCACCCTTTATTGTCCACCCCTAGGTGCCCTTGAGAAGGTGCTGATTACCCGCCTTCTTTAACCGCTGCAGTACATTGGGTGTAGAACATTGCTATTAGGGAGTTCCAGAGGTTTGGTCCCGCGACGGTGAAGGAACCATGATAGTGTTCCAAGTCAGGATGGTGTGTGGCCTATAGAAGAATTTGTAGGTTGTGTTCCCATGCATTTGCTGACCTTGTGCTTCTTGATGTTCCAGGTCGTGGGTTTGGAAGGTGCTGTCAAAGGAGGCTTTGCTGTTGCTGCAGTGCATCTTGTAGATGGCACTGTTGCAAGTCTATCGCTGGTGGAGGGAGTGGAGGTTGAAGGTGACGGATGGGCTGCCAATCAAGCAGAGATGCTTTGTATTGGATTGTGTCGAGCTTCTTGAGTTTTGTGGAAGCTGTACTCATCCAGGGAAGCAGAGAGAATGTCATCATACTCCTATGATGTAAATTCAAACCTAACCTTAAGAAACACCGGAAGAAGTTTTATCTCCTATAAAACCCATTTACTTGCATAGAGTTAAGATTGGGTCCATTAATATTTCATTGAGTATGTGGTCAATCCATGGAACAGGCTTCCTGGGGAGACGGTGATGCATGACATGTGTAACATGATTAGGAGGAATGTGACTTTTATTTTTGTGGTTCTGAAAGCTCGGTACCGCTGGGGTTTTCTTCACTTCATGGATGGGTCCCTTCCAGAGTAACTAATTACTAAGATTAGTTAATAAGTCCAAAATTAACTCATACTAATTGTCACGCCATGTGACTCCAAGGGCGTTAGAAGATAACCCAGGCAAGATTCTGATCATTTTCTTCATCTTGCATTTCCTTTGTCATTATTCTGTCAGCTTTGTGATATTTAAATAATTGAAACTCACCCTGTGCCCCGCCCACTTACCCGATGCTCTTGTCCACTGAAAATCCACTCATTTGTTAACAATGAGCTGACTCCATCCACCCCTTCTTCAATCGCCTGTTGTAGCCTGTCCCGGTAGAATTTTGTCAACTGGAACAGTTGATAATCATCATACTTCGTCAAGAGCTCTGTGACCGTGGAGTTTGGAGCTGTGAACACAATGAAGATGAAACATGTTATCAAATTTCTACGCAGTGGACTATAATTCCTCTTATATTAAATAGCTGAATCCCCCTGCGAACTAAAGTATCAAGCAGCATCTTCAAACGTGTACAAACTGCCTGTCCATCTTCTCAAAAATCGGGCAAATTTGTCACACATGACTATCAGGCTCACTTTCCTATTAGTCTCTTGAAATTTTAAACATTTTCTAATAACTAACACATCGCACCATTCAGATGGCCACATGCAGAAGCTGGATGGGAATGCCATTGGCAACAGTTTCCCCTCCAAGTCACACACCTTTCTGACTTAGACTTATATTGTTATTTCTTCACCATCACAGGGCCAAAATCATGGAACTTCCTAATTAACAGTTTCAGCTCTAACAGTTTTATGAATTCCATTCTCTATTTTCAGATCCGAAAACTTCCAACCCTTCAGTCAGATCAGCTGATACCCTTCCCACTGCTTAACTCACCTACTCTAGAAAGTCATTATTGCTGGTGGGGCTTGAGGGCAGACAGTGGCATAGTGGCAATGTTATTGGTCTAGTAATGCAGGGGCCCACGCTAATACAATGGTGTCTTGAAATCCGACCACAACAAATGGTGGAATTTAAATTCAATTAAATGATTAAAAACTAGATTGAAAGCTGGTCTTAATAAGGGCAGCCATAAGACTATCAATGATCTTTTTTAAAAAATCCATCTGGTTCAGTGTTGTCCTTTTGGGAAGGATAAGTGCTGTCCTTACCTGGTGTGGCCACATGTGACTCCAGTCTCACAGCAATGTAGTTGTCTCCTAATTGCCATCTGAGATGGCCTAGCAAACCACTCAGTTCAGGGGAAATTAGATAACGGTAAACAACTGCTGGGACTTGGCAGCAATGCTCACAGCCCATGATAGAATATTTTTTAAAAATCAGAGCACGGCTATCCTTTTCCTTACTCTTGAACTCACTCCAATGGTCCAAGGGCATGGACCCGTCCCTCCTGCTCCAATCCTGCAACCACACTTTGATGTGTCACATAATCTGCACCTTAAGTGGCCCAATGCAAAATGACCCATATATAATAATCCGGAAGTCTTGGCTATTAAGTTGTCTAAGTTGTAATATTGCTTCTCACTTACTATAAGGGACCTGCTCAGGGCTGTAGAAGAGTCTGTCTATTCCCCTGACTATATAATCTCCCACCACTATCACTCTCTTATTCCTATGTTCCACCTACCTCTCACCTCACTCAGGGTGACCTCCTGCTCCCTCGTGTCACACTGTTGTTCAGGAAGACCCTGCTCTGAGTCTCTGTCTCTATCCACCTTACAGTCTCCAATGCCAGTTATGTACTGGACAGTTCCAGTACTCAGGATCTCCATCCACCTGTGACTGTGATGTCCCTCTAGATGGTCACTCACTTCCCTCTTTCTATTCATCCCGTCATGCTGCCTCTTCCTGCCTGAGCTGCAGGTTCTTGCTCGAGTTTGGGAGTATTTTTCTGAACAGAAATGATATTTCAAAGGACCTTGTGAACCTACCTGGATTCATTCTTATTCTTGTTGAAGATGTTGGATCTTCTCCCCTATTTGAACATTCAGCCATGGTGATGACTAGTGTTCCCAGATGCTCTGTAATAAGTATAATATTACTAGGAGGTTAGATGGAACTATTAAAATGAGAAGGAGAACATTGCCTTGTTAACCACGATATCAATTCCTCGTCCCCCATCATTACAATAGCTGTTAGTTCTGGGATCGGGTATTTCCTAATGTTATGATAAACTTTCCACATCAGGTGTGACATAGACCAGCTGCTCAGTGAAATCCACTGAGTCCCACTGATCTCCAAAACACAGTTCAGATGGCTTAGCGTTGGTTCAGACTCCACACTGGAAGCACCCATTGGTAAGATTTATCCACACAGTGCAGGATAAAACCAGACATATTCCTAAGGCAGGGAACATTTTGAGGGCAAATGTGGTAAAGAATATCATTGATGAATTAAATAATGCTTTATTTTTTTATATTTTCGTGCAGAATTGAATATTTTATTTCTTTACAAATTTTTGTTTAATATTTTGATTTCTTGAGATTAGATATTAAGTTATTGTATTTTATAAATATGATATCTATCCACAATAACAATATATTACTGGGTGCGATTCCCCTGGTGTCCATGGGCAGTGACATTGTCCGTGTTTTCATGGAGATCTATCCTGGGGTTGGTGCTTCAATTTCAATATGTTTACCCTGTCTCTTGTCATGCCAGAATCTGACTAACGAACAGAGTTTCAGGAGAGCATGTATGAAAAAGAGAGGAAGAAAGAGAGAGAGAGTGAGAGAAAGGAAAAGGAGAAGAAAAGAGAGCGAGAAGGGGGCGAGAGAATTCCAGCTCCGAAAATTGGAAATGGAGTTAGCAGCTCAAAGGCTGAAGCTGCGAAGGAAAACCTCTCTCTACTTGGTAACAGCCTGGAGCTCCTTATCCCAAATCAATCTCTGATCTCCTTAAGCATGTTTGAGTCATTCCCAAATTTGAAGAGTTTGATATGGAATAATTTTTTTGCCACTTTTCAGATAGTAACAGAACAGTTATAATGGCCAGCAGATACCTGGATGTTTTTAATTCAATGGCAGCTGTCAGGGAGAGCTCAAAATGTCTCCTCCATGCTGACTCCTGAAATGTCCACTAATTACGAACAGGCCAAGGCTGTCATCCTTAGTGCCTAAGATTTCATTCCAGAGACATACCGCCAGCAATTTCAGAACACTCACATGAAGCGCACATAGACCTACATCGAGTTCGAATGGCTGAAGCAAATTGTGTTCGATAGTGGGTCCACTCTTTAATAATTCAGTGCACCTCCGAGGGATTGCACGACTTGATATTGCTGGAGGAATTTAAAAACCGCATACCCTTCAACCGACAGATGCTTTTGATGGAGCAGAGAATCCTCACAGCCAAGGATGCAGCTCTCAAAGCAGACAACTGCGACTTCACCCAGAGGCCTGGAAACTCAGGCAGCCTTTCCAAACCATTCCCATGATCATTGGAACATAAATAAGGCGAGGCAGACAGGAAAGGCCCTCTATCCAGAAAGGAAAATACAAATGAGGGTGCGAGAAATTCCCAAGCTCGAAAAGAGAACACCTGTCAACTGCTGTGCTCCCATTGTAGTAATACGGGACATACCAGACCTGAAAGCTGGAGATTGAGAGGGAAGCCTGTTGGTCTGATAGGGCTCCATAACAGTAATCTCCAGAAGGACACGCCAATGGGTAGTCCTGCAGAGCAGGTAGAGATACTCGTTTCAGGAACTTGCCCCTTGGAGGGTGTGGCCTTATGCGTGGCTGAACCAGAGGAGCTTTCAGAAAGTTTTTAGAGTGTTGTCCTTCCAGGAACAGGGTTCCAGTGCCCATCCTAGGATCTTAGCAAAGCCATTATACTGCTCCAGGATATCGGGGCCACTCAGTCCTTAATTTATTGGTGGGGAATAGGGAGAGGTAAGCCTGCTCCTGAGTCCTCACTGGAAGCTAAGGATTTAATCAGTCGAGTGGAAGGAGGATACATGTCTGTCCCCCTCCATCGGGACCACATACAGTGTGACTGAATAACAGCAGGAATTCTCCCTGAACTATTCGTAGCAGAGATCGCTTTTCTCCTCAGACACGATTTGGCAGGCAATAAAGTTTTATGTTGCAAAAGAAAAGAGGCCAACAACAGCCAGCAGGAATCTGCGGGAACGCACGGAGCTGGAGAATGTTCAGAGGCCCTAAAGGATGCAATAGATCCTGCAACAAATGAGATAACTAAGAGAGAGTTGATGAATTTAACAAGTCCGAAGTTAGGCCAGTGGAGTTAAAAAAAGGTCCAGGAAGGGCCAGTAGAACTTAAAACAGACTCACACAATGACCCCAACATTGGGTTGGCCAATACACCCTTCCCAGAATCAAAAACAGACTGGAGAAGACCCAGGGCAGGAAAAGGGAACGTGAGGGAAATGGTCCATCTACATGAGGAGCGTGAGGAAAAGAAATTGTTAACACAGGAAAGGTAACGGTTGAAGAATAACCCAAAGGAGGGCTGGTAGAAACCTTCTTTCCAGAGTTAAATAGGGACGAAGGGAGATCCCAAGCAGCCATTGAGTGAGATGCCTCACCCAGTTCAAGAGCAAAAATTGAGGTTAGCTGGAGGTGAATATCCTCTTGAGGGAGGAAGTATTCCAGAGGACATTAACCAAGTTAGGGCAATTCCAATTCCAAACCAAAGGAATGATCTCATGAGCCAAAGATCTGTTCAGCCCATATTTTATTGCAGATTTGAATGAGGACCAGGGAAGTTCCTAAATAGGCAAAGAAAGAGTGAGGGTGATACCTCGCTTGATTGAAGAGCCACAGGGAATTACAGTAGGAGCTGAACATTGAACTGAGGGCAGAGGAATTCCACCAGACATTGAACGCCTGAGAGGAAAACCCATTCCCAAAATACAAAATAGGAAGGGTAAGGATGAATTTCAGGGTGAAGCCCACATTGAACCCCCAAACACCGGACCAACCAAGAGAGAAATTGGATTCCATATTTGCCCACCTAAACGGAGAACTGTGAGACAACATAACAACGCTAACTGAATTTAAAGCAAACTGTAAAGACACACCAGGCTGCACCACAGTAGCTCTAACGGATATGCATGCGGGAGAGACCCCTTCCATCAGGTTAGTTGCAAGAAAGCGGGTCCAGGTTCGGGAGGAGATTACCCACATGTTGCAGTACCAACAAACAGAGCCTAGCAGCAGTAACCGGAACACTCCAATTCTGCTCGCACTCAAGCCAAACGCTGAACCAGAATCACTGCAGGGGGCGAAAATCACATTGCAGTCCACCAATCTCCTGCACGCAGCGTAACAACAGTGTCGGAGTTTGAGCAGCTGAATTCACAGGTTAGGAAAGCGGACAGGGAAGAGTTACTCTTGACAGGAGCAGATCAGCCCTAAAGTCAGAAGAATTGGCACTTACAGTGAGAAACCTAGATTACCCCTCCAGGTAACCCAGCACAGTTTAACTGTTACTAACAACCTGGGTGCTAACCACCATGTAAAACCCCAAAAGATCTTAGGCAATATGCTAACAGGATTTGAACAGGCACTGTGTTCTGAAGTAAATATCTTTGCTTACGCCTCCCCCCAAACAAAAAGAAGACAGAACTATAATGTCCAAATATTCTTCCCAAAAGAGGCAGTTTTTTTTAAAGCGATGTACCACATTGCCCTTGCCAGAAGTAATGACACTGGTTGTGTTCAGTTTCACTTATTTCCAAAGGAAATTAGTCATTAAAGGAAAAGGAATGCAGCACTACAGGATGGGATAGAGCGTCCATCCGATTTCTCTTGCAAAGAGCTAGCATGGATTGGCTAACCTTCTTTAGTGCTGTCATCATTTTATTAATCAATCAGCGATGATATAAAAAGCTGGATCGGCGCCGTTCTTCCATATTAAAAATCTATAACAGTAGTCAGTATATTCTGGATTCTTACCTTGTGCTGTGGTATCTGATTCTGCTTCCAGTGAGTCTGGATAAATTAGTGAAGTGGGTTCTGCAGTTTCCTGAACACTCCCTGGGTAAAGATCAATTACACATCACAGTCATGAACAAGACCTTCAGCCTCATCAGCACAATCTCTCCCCACCCTGTTCTCTCAGTTGGAGCTGGATCTGAATTGCTCACTGCCTTATTTAGATTGAATTGTTCCAATGCTGATAATTTTAGACTGTCATTAATTGTGTGTGCGATGACAATAACTACACATTAACTGCTCTTTCATCTGAGGTTCGGAAGACCCGACAGAGAAATCACGTGCTGTAGCTGGAGGCGATTTTGTGTGTTTGGTCGACTGCCCACAGTATAACTGCTTTATCATTTAAGAGTCTGGAAGAGAGCAAGGTGCAAAGGCCATTCTTCACTTATTGCGTTTGGACGCCAGAGGGAAGGACACACGGAGATCTCTTAAGCTCAAATATATTTGCCTTCAATTAATAGCAGCCTTCTGGGCCCAATTCTAATTGTGTAATATTTTTGGGTTGTAGCTCCATTAATCTAAGTATCCAGCCTTATCTAATGCTAACCAGATTCTACTCTCCTGAATTTGTACAATTTCTGTCATAGGCTGGTTTCTCATTAGGAACAGAGGAATGGTTATAATCTCCTGGAAATAGCTTCTAATTAATAAGCAAGAGTTTCTACTTAAAACATAACAGGCTCAGAAAGTGGAGAGCTTCTTCTTAGAGAAGATAGATTGAGAGGAGTTTTGAAGACATGTTCAACATCATGGGTGGCCGAGATAGAGAAAATAGAGAGAAACCATTGCCACTTGCAGAAGGATTGAGTCTGGTTGTGTTCAGGTTCACTGACGCTTTACAACAGAAATAAGTCCATAAAGCAAAAAAAATGCAGGACTGCAGGATGAGATAGTGGGTCCTACCGGATTACTCTTACCGAGATCTAGCGTGGACTCGCTAACCTTTGTCAGTGCTGTAATCATTATTTGAATAAATGGACAACGACATGAAATTCTGCGATAGGCTCTCTTCTTCCATGTTAAAACTCTGCTTCAATGGTCAGTGTATTCTGGATTCTTACCTTGTGCTGCGGAACCCGATTCTGCTTCCAGTGAGTCTGGATAAATTAGTGAAGTGGGTTCTGCAGTTTCCTGAACACTCCCTGGGTAAAGATCAATTACACATCACAGTCATAAACAAGACCTTCAGCCTGATCAGTACAATCTCTCCTCACCCTGTTCTCTCAGTTGGAGCGGGATCTGAGTTACACACTGTCTTATTTAGATTGAATGGATCCAATGCTAATCATTTTTGACTGTTATTAATTGTGTGTGTGGTGACAATAACTACATATTCCCTGGTCTTTCACCTGAGGTTCAGGAGACCCGACAAAGACCCGAAAAAGCTGTAGCTGGAAGCGATTTTGTGTTATTATTTTATTGCCCACTGTATAACTTCTTTATAATTTGACTATAAGAGGCTGAAAGAGAGCAAGGTGCAAAGGCCATTGCTCACTTATTGCATTGGGAGACAGCAGGGAAGGGCACACAGAGCTTTCTTAAGCTGAAATATCTTTGCTTTCGATCTCTCGCTGTTTTCTTTGTCCCAATTCTATTTGTGTAATATCTTTGGGTTGTAGCTCCATTAATCTCGGTATCCAGCCTCCTTTCATGCTCACCAGATTCTACGGTCCTGAATTTGTACAATGTCTGTCATCGGCTGGTTTCTCATTAGGAACAGAGCAATGGTTATAATCTCCTGGAAATAGTTCCTAGTTAATAAGCAACAGTTTCTACTTAATAAATAACAGGCTAAGCTCTGATAAGAAAAATTACAAATACTTAGCTGCAATATTTTGTGACTGTGCTTATGTGCCTGTTTCACTTACTGGAACGGAATTAATAAATGCATGTCCCGTAAAGGGGACAGATTGACCCGGTGTGGCAGCCCAGTGATCGGGATGGAGCAGCTCCGAGAGTCCTCGATATCGATTCCGGACCCCTTGAAGTCTTATGGTATCGGAGCAAACGTGGGCAAACAAACCTCCTGCTGGTTACCACCTACTGCCACACACCACACACAACCCCACACCCCATCCTCCCCCGTTCCCACCGCCCCCCCGCACCCCCCTCCCCACAACCCCCGCGACACCTGTTCGCCCTCAGCGAATTAATCAACACTCTTACATATTGAAAAAAAAACACTTGGAAGAAGCACTGAGGGCAGCAAGTGCACAGAATACAGTCTGGTGAGGAAACTCCAATCTCCATTGAATCCCAAGAGTGGCTCGGTAGTAAGACTACTAACAGAGTCCTAAAAGACATCGCTGCTATACTGGGTCTGCGACAGATGGTGAGGAACCATCAAGAGGGAAAAAACATACTTGACCTCATCCTCTCGAATCTGCCTGCCTTCCCACGACACTTTTGGTCGTAGTCACCACTGCAAAGTCCTTGTGAAGCTGAAGTCCTTTCTTCTCATGGAGAATACCCTCCATTCGTAATAAATGGGACAGATTTCAAACCCATCAAGCAACTCAACACTGGACATCCATGAGGCACTGTGGGCCATCGGCAGCAGCGGAATTGTACTCAACCACAAGATGCAACCTCATGGCCCGCATATCCTCAACTCTACCATTAAACCGGGGTTCAACCCCAGTTCACTGAAGAGTGCAGGAGGGCATGCCAGGAGCAGAAACAATAGTAACTAAAAGTGAGGTGTCACGCTGATGAAGTTAGAACACCTACAGCCAGGTCTGCCGAGTGGATGACCTAACTCGGTCTCCTCTGGAGGCCACCAGCATCACAGATGCCAGTCTTCGGCCAATTCGATTCACTCCACCTGATATCAAGAAAGGGGAGAAGGCATGGCATACTGCAAAGACTGTGGGCCCTGACAATATTGCGGCAAAAGCACTGAAAATATAGAGCACAAACTCAAGGAAGTGAGGACGAATCTTCAGTGTTCTTTGAAGAACACTGATTCAGCTTCAACTCCGAGTATTGTGTTGAATTCTGGACACAATTAAAAAAGGTCGTAACAGTTTGAGAAATGGTGAAGAAAATATTTAGCAAATTTACAGCGATTAAGGATTTCAGTTACATGAATATATATCGAACATGGAGTGGTATTTCTGGAGAGGTTGAGAGATGATTTGTAGGATTTCAAAACGATACAAATTCTCGAGTGTGGCCACTATTTTCTGGCGTTGGGCCTCATAGCGGGCGTGAGCGGTCAATATGTTGAGAATGGACAAAAACGTGTTTCAAGCTTTCATGAAAGCAGTTGTGGTTGTCCGCTCCACCTGTCAATGGCGGGCCGCGTTTCTCGCTGCTGCACGTCAGGAACCTAATTTCTATACTTTTACATCTCATTGTAAGCCCTGTCCACCAGAATCATTCCCCAAAAACTGGACCATCCGTGCACGTCTGCCTGATCACATGCCGATGTGTTTCACAACTGTAGATAAGCGACATGTACCTGACGGCCTGCAATTCACTCGGAACTTTGAGGTTTGTTTGTCTACCTTCCTTTGGGCAGCACTCATGGTCATCAGTGCCAGACTTCGCAGGAAGCACCACACCATTTCTAAAGGGGCAGGTCTCCAACTACCAGACCAACCATAAGGTTGTGGTGGCTTTTCAGCGGCTGCAGGGCTAGGGTTTGCTTCTGGAAGGGGAGAAATGGCTTCAGGCAAGGGAAGAGGCTGCAGTTCGGGGGTTGTCTGGTGAAGAGGGATTATCCCAGGATGTGTCTGGGTGCACATATTGATCTGTCGAAGTGGCCTCAAGATAGTGAGTACTGGGGAGGCATTCTCCAGAGAAGATGAGGACAGATGAAGATGTGAGCGCATGTGCGAGAGACTGAAATGAGATGTCCCTTCAGTTGGCAGTGGGTGAGATGCTAATGCATGCCTGGTAGATGTTAGATTGAGAGTTTAGAGTAATGAGATGGTTATCTTACACTGTCGGCACGGATGAGAAAATTCATTCATTTTCTGCACTGGATGGCCAGTGGCTCACGGCAGATCTCACTGGCTCCACCCTCCCTGTTTTACATACCGTCTGAAATCACTGGCTCCATCCTCCCCGGGTTACACACCATCCGATCTGACTGGCTCCATCCTCCCCGGGTTACTCACTGTCCGATCTCACTGGCTCCATCCACACCGGGTCACTCACTGTCCGATCTCAATGGCTCCATTCTCCCTGGGTTACTCACTGTCCCATCTCACTGGCTCCATCGTCTCCGGGTTACACACTGTCCAATCTCACTGGCTCCATCCTCCCCGGATTACACACTGTCCGATCTCGCTGGCTCCATCCTCCATGGGCTACGCACTGTCCGATCTCACCGGCTCCATCCGCCCCGGGTCACTCACTGCCCGATCTCACTGGCTCCATCCTCCCCGGGTACACACTGTCCAATCTCACTGGCTTTATCCTCCCCAGATTACACACTGTCCGATTTGTCTGGATCCTGGAAAGTTTCCAGTGGATTGGAAATGTAGTAATATAACGCCCTTATTCAAAAAGTTGGTGGGAGGGGGGAGGCAGAAAGTAAGAAACTATAGACCAGTTAGTCTAACGTCTTTCATTGGGAAATTGGTGGAATCCATTATTCAGGAAGTAGTAATGGGGCATTTGGAAAGTCAAAATGCAATCCATCAGAGTCAGCATGATTATATGAAGAGTAAATCATGTTTAACTAATTTGCTAGACTTCTTTGAAGATGTGACAAGCAAAGTGGATAATGGGGATCCTGTAGATGTAGTATATCTGGACTTCCAGAGGCCTTTGATAAGTTGCCGCACCAAAGATTAATACAGAACATAAGATCGAATGGAGTGAGGGGTAATATATTAGCTTGGATAGAGGATTGACCAACCAACAGAAAGCAGAGAGTCGGCATATATGTGTCTTTTTCTGGATGGCAAGCTGTAATAAGTGGGTTGTCACATGGCTCGGTCCTTGGGACCCAACAATTTACAATCTATATTAATGACTTGGATTCAGGGCTAGAAGGTACGATGGCTAAACGTGCAGACGATACCAAAATAGGTGGGAAAGCAAGTTGCAATGAAAAAATAAGAAATTTAACAATGAATATGAACTGTTGAGGTGAATGGGCCAAAAGTTGGCAGATGGGGTTTAACGTGGATAAGTGTGAGGTTATCCATTTTGGTCGGATGAATGAAAAGGCGACTTATTATTTAATTGGAGAGAAAATTCAGAATGCTTCAGTGCAGAGGGATCTGGGTGTACTCGCGAGAGTGTAGAAGAATGGGAGGAGATCTAATTGAGGTATATAAGATGCGAAAGATGATAGACAAATTAGACGTGGAGCGGATGTTTCCCCTGTTTGGGGCATTCTGGAACGAGAAGCCATAGCTTTAGGCTAAGTGGTGGTAGATTTAAATCGAACACGTGGAGGAATTACTTTTCTCAAATGGTCCTGAATCTGTGGAATTCACTACCTCAGATTGCAGAGGATGCCGGGACGCTGAATAATTTAAGGTGGAGATTGACATATTTTTAATTAGTTAAGGGTTGAAAGGTTATGTGGAGAGGTGGAGATGAGATCAGCCATGATTGTAATCATTGGTGGGGCAGGCTCGAGGGACTAATTTCCTATTCCTGATCCTAGTTCTTATGTTTTTATGTTCTTAGATCATTGATGATAGCAGGACAGGTGGATTGAGCCGTTAATAACCCATATAATATCCTGGGCTTTATTAACAGGAGCATAGAGTACAAGGCCATAGATGCTAAATTTATATAAGGCACTAATTAGACCTCAGCTGGAATATTGCATACAGTTCTGGGAACCATATTATAGGAAGGAAGTAAACACATTGGAGAGGGTGCTGAAGAGGTTTACAAGAATGGTTCCAGGGATGAGAAACTTCAGCTATGAGAACAGTTCGGACAGGTTGCGACTGAAAGAAGGCTGAGATGAGGTTTGATAGAGATGTTCAAAATCATGTGGGAGCTGGTCAGTGTAGAAAGGGGGAATCTGTTCCCACTAGTAAAAGGATGAAGAACGAAAGGGCACAGATTTTAAATGATTTGCAAAAGAAGCAAATGTGAGGTGAGAAAAACTTTCAGACAAAGCTTTATCCTTATTGCCATTTTTAAAAACGGACTTTCCAACAAACCAATAAAATGGCTGCTACAAGGACAGGACCACAGTTTGGGAGGTACCCCAGGAGCAACAAGGCCAAAATAATTCTTTTCTCAGCCGTGCAATCCCACACCTCACTGTGCAGACACCTTGTAATGATACAATCAGGAATCTCGCACATTGAAAATCGTTATGCTTATAGAGCTGCAAACAGTGTCATATCACACCTGGGACTGCCCGCATCCATTTGAAAAGGTACCAAACTGACATCATTTGCAAGCTCATCTTGCTAGCCGAATCACTGGGTCTGCCTAGGCAATGGCTTCCCAACATCAGACCCTCAATATGAATGGTAACTCTTTCACCAACTAATGACTGGGACATTATCAGTCCTGAAATCAAAGCCAGTTAAAGGCACACGATAAACATTGCTTTTGGAAGTCATTTTGAAGAAGGAAATGTGATATGACTCGAGTGATCATTTTGAAATCTCTACATGCCTTTGAGAACTGAGAAATCTTCAGAAACTTGTGTCTTTGACGGGTTTGCGCGAAGGTGGTTTTCTTCATAGTAAGATGTTAGGCCCTCCAAGGCCTCAGAAAGCGTTTTCTCCATGGTGTTAAAATCAGTGCTTTGGGCAGTGACACATAAGTCATCAGCATATATAAAACGGCGTGTGACACCGTCTCTAGGTTGGTCATTCGTGCAGATGTTGTACAGCAGCGGTGCAAGAACACTTCCCTGAGCAAGACCATTCTGCATACGTCACCTGCTGCGCTTCCCAGCTAGTTCAACATAGAACCGGCGATTCTGAAGCATGCTTTCTAACAGCTCTGCTAAGTGAACATCTTTTGTCATCTCTAGGGTCTTGCAGAGGGGACGTCTATGTTTCACTGTATCGTGTGCTGCTGACAGGTCTACAAACACAGCACCTGTTACCATCCCTTGCTCAAAACCATCTTCGATATGTTGGGTGAGGTTGAGCAGTTGGCTTGTTGTTGTTTTGCCGGGGCGGAAACCTGATTGCTCTGGAATGATCTTCTCATCTAAAGTTGGTGCTATCCTATTGAGTATCAGGCTTTCAAACAACTTATTGGTGTGGCAAAGCAGTGAAATTGGCCGAAAACTCTTAGGATCTGAGGGATCTTTTCCGGGCTTTAATAGTGCTATTACATGTGCCTTCTGCCAAATATTAGGTAGCTTGTGTGTTGCCAGGCAGTGTTTGATGAATAGTGATAACTTCAAGTTACCATCAACAGGTTGATGGAATAGGTGGACATGTGGCAGATATAATTCAAAATCTGGTAGATATTATGCAACAAGAAATCATACCTTTATGTAGGAAGAACGAGGAGAGGTAACATAAAATAAAGGATGCAATTCTAAAGATTTGGAAGGAACAGAACGTCCAGTAGAAGATGTGCACAAATTGTTGAAGGCGGCAGGGCAGCTTGTGAAGGTGTTTAATAAGACTCAGGACATCCTGGGCTTTATGGATAGCGGCATAGAGAACAAAATAAAGGAAGTAATGAAACTTCATAAAACACTGTTTCAGCTTCAAACCGGAGCATTGTGTCGAATTCTGAGCACCATACGCAAGAAAGGATGCAACAACTTTAGAGATGGTGAAGGAAAATATTTGAGAAAGTAATCAGGGATGAGGAGTTTACTTGCATGGTTAATGTGAGGCAGTGGAGAGCTTCTCCTTCGAGAAGAAAGATTGGGAGGAGGTTGGGATGTTCAACATGATGGGTGGCTTAGATAGAGTGAATAGATATAAACAATTGCCATTGCCAGAAGGATTGAGACTGGCTGTGTTCAGTTTCACTGACGCTGTCAAAAGGAAATACTTTTTTTAGAGAAACAAGAATGCAAGGCTACCGGATGGCATATTGGGTACATCCGGAATTCTCTTGCAGGGAGCTAGCATGGACTCGCTAACCTTCTTCATTTTATGAATCAATGAACGCTGACATAAAAAGCTGTGATAGGCTCTGTTCTTCCATATTAAAAATCAATAACAGTGGTCAGTATTTTCTGGATTCTTACCTTGTGCTGCGGTACCCGATTCTGCTTCCAGTGAGTCTGGATAAATTAGTGAAGTGGGTTCTGCAGTTTCCTGAACACTCCCTGGGTAAAGGTCAATTACACATCACAGTCATAAACAAGACCTTCAACCTCATCAGCACAATCTCTCCCCAACCTGTCCTCTCAGTTGGAGCAGTATCTGAATCACAAACTGTCTTATCTAGATTGAATTGTTCCAATACTGATCATTTTTGACGGTTATTCATTGTGTGCATGGTGACAATAACTACATATCCCCTGCTCTTGCAGCTGATGTTCAGAAGACCGAGAGAGAAACAATGTGCTGTAGCTGGAGACGATTTTGTGTCCTGCTGGTTACCACCCACTGCCCAACACCCACAACTGTTCACCCTCAGCACTCTTCCATTTTGAAAAATACTTGGAAGAAGCACTGAAGGCTCCAAGGGCACAGATTACACTCTGGTGGGGAAATTTCAATCTCCATTGAAGCCCAAGAGTTGCTCGGTAGCACGACTACTGAGAGATTCCTAAAAGGCATAGCTGCTACACTGGGTCTGCGGCAGATGGTGAGGGACCATCAAGAGGGAAAAAACATACTTGACCTCATTCTCACAAATTTGCCTGTCTTTCCATGACAGCTTTGGTCGGAGTGACCAGTGCACAGTCCTTGTGGAGCTGAAGCCCCTTCTTCATATCGAGAAACCCACCATCCGTGATTAATGGGATAGATTTCAAACAGATCAAGCAAATCAACATTAGGCATTCATGAGGCACTGTGGGCCACCAATAGCAGCGGAATTGTACTCAGCCACAATCTAGAACCTCATGGCCCGCATACCAACAACTCTACCATTAACCCAGGGTTCAACCCTGGTTCAATGAAGAGTGCAGGAGGGCATGCCCGGAGCAGTGACAGGAATAACTAAAAGTGAAGTGTCAACCTGATGAAGTTAGAACACCTTCAGCCAGAAGTGCCGAGTGGATGATCCATCTCGGCATCCTCTGGATGCCCCCAGCATCACAGCTGCCAGTCTTCGGCCAAGTCGATTCCCTCCACGTGATATCAAGAAAGGGGATAAGACATGGGGCACTGCAAAGGCTGTGGACACGAACAACATTCCGGCAATATCACTGAAAATATAGAGTACAAATTCAAGGCAATGATGCTGAATCTCCAGTGTTTTTTAAAGAACACTGATTCAGCTTCAACTCGGAGTATTGTGATACATTCTGGGGTCAATTTAGAAAGGTTGTAACAGTTTGAGAGAGGGTGAAGAAAAGATTTAGCAGCTATACAGGGATTTGGGATTTCAATTACATGGATAGATTTCGAACCTGGAGTGGCATTCCTGGAGAGGTTGAGATAAGATTTGAAGAGGTTCAAAACAATAAAAATTCTGGACTGAGGCCGCAGTTTTCCTGATTTAGCCACCTTGGCTGCGTGAGTGGACAATATGTTGAGAATGGACAAAAATCAGTTTCAAGCTTTCATGAAACCAGTTGTGGTCGTCCGTTCAACCTGTCAATGGCTGGCCGCTTTTTCCCTGATACACGTCAGGAACGTAATTTCAATACTTTAACATCTCATTATAAGCCCTGCCAACCGGAATCACGCCCCCGAGCCTGGATCATCCGGGCACGTCGGCCTGATCGCATGCCGATGTGTTTCACAACTGGAGATTAGTGACATGTACCTGGCGAGCTGCAATTCACTTGGAACTTTGAGGTTTGTTTGCCGATCTTGCTTTGGACAGCACTCATGGTCATCAGTGCCAGACTTCACAGGAAGCACCACGTCATTTTTAAAGGGGAATGTAAGAAGGAAGAAAGTAAATAAGAATTTATAGTAAGGGAGAATTCATTATAAGGGAATGAATTATTTAAATTAGAATCCGTAGGCAGGCCAGCACAAAGCAATATATCAACAATTAAACTGTTAATCCAGATGAACCTTATAAACTCTCAAACTTTGTACACCCTCAGGGTTTGCAATCACCAGCAAAGTCCTGGGAGTTAGACTGGAGTCAGAGGATGACAATAACTTAGATTAAATGTGCTCTTCAACAGATAGGGGAAGGACAGATGATCCCAGCTTAGTCAGGAATGCAGGTCTCTGCCTGGGTGAAGGGACGGTCCGATGATGCATGTACCTTTGCACCAGAGACCTGTCTGTTTAATGTAAACATAAATGTTGACAAGATCAGAATCTGGAGGATGTTCTTGTATGTGACCAAAAATGTATAAATATGGTGAACAATTGTAGCTTAGCAGAATACTGTCTCAAGCTGCATTGAGATGGTGCCCTCCTTGCTATTGCTCGAATAAACGATCATAACCTGTACCTGAGTATCCTGTGGTCCATTGATCAAAGACACCACAACAATTTGGCATAGTCGGAAGGACACTTGGATCGGATCCTCGGGATGGCTCTGCAAAGTGGGTGATTATATTTATTTAGCACCCGAAGTTAGTGCAGTAAGCCTACCCGTGAACGGTCCGGTCAAGTATCAAAGAATCAAGAGGAGGACTCAGGACAGGAGATAGGAGGCGCCAGGGGTAATAGGCAGAGACGTGCAGGCGAACTAGTGGGGTGAAGCCGTGCAGGAAGGCCAGACCATTACACAGTTAAGAGGAGGGCGGAGCCGTGCTGGTGGGATACGGTTTGAAATATAACCTTTGGCAAAGCCACGCAGGAAGGCAGGAACCCAGTAAGACAGGAGGCAGAGCCGTGCTGGCCAGCTACGGTTTACAATATAACCTTAGCCAAAGCCGCGCAGGGAGGCCAGACCCCAGTGAAACCGCACATACATACCTCAGATAACTCATTTCATAGGACCGCGCGAACGTACAACTCAGAGATAGACGGAAAATAGGAATAGAATGGCGTCAGGGAAACAAAGTAGCGCTATGGAACCCGACTGGGGAACCGTGGACTCTATTATGAGATTCATAGCGGAACAACAGTCAAAAATAATCACTAAAATGCAGAAGGAGGGGTGGAACCCACAGGGAACCCCCGGAGAACAAAAACAGTGGTGATTAGAGCAAAGTAAAAAGGATAAGATATCGAAAGGGATGGTGGTTATTATCACACTGTATCTACAGTTGTGCAGAAGGGTTAATACTAAATTCCAGTCGATTAGAGAGACATAAACAAAGTCAGATCCAGGACAGATCAGAACAGTGGCGGCAGCAGCCTGCAGTGACACTGATCAAGAGGGGGAAAAGCTCCGAAGGAGAACCTATGAAGGAGCTGAAGCAGTTCTGCCCTCATATGAACCAACCACCTCCCTGTGCCCATTCAATCCCATGGCCCCTATGGCAATAACTGTTAACAACAGTAAAGCCAAAGAAAGGCGAATTGAAACCCGAAGGGAGAAAGGGGGCTGAGGAATAGGGGGAGGGTAAAGAGATTGAGAGGGTTACGGAGAAAGTTAAGCAGGTACCATTCAGCCCGGGGAAGAAGCAGGTTTTGCTTGAAGAACTGCTGAGACTTAAAACTCGGCATAACAACCTAGATTTTTGGACCAAACTGCGGGAAATGCAAGATTTCCAAACAATGCACCCCCTTGATAATCACATACTGGTGAAGGCTAAATTCCCAGGGGATATCTGGGGAGCATTAACCCTGCAGCCTAGGAGTGGAGACTGGACGATACCTGAGGACGCCCCAGATCTGGAGAAGGCGACAGCCCTGCAGAATGAGTTTGAGAGGGCAACCAAGGAAGCCTTGGGGGAGGGAAAAATGAATTGGTGGTCTATAATATCCCTTGCGGGATGACCAGATTTTCCTGAAAATATGGAAGGATGATTTGGACGCGAAAGGTCCGCTACTTAATTTTCTGTAACTTAAAAAAAATGAATCGATCTTAGTTACAAGAGCTGCTTGTGCTGGAGAGAGAGAGAAAAGGTGCGATCCTTAGGGGAGTTAATAAGCACTGACAGGCAGGAGAAATGTGAGGTCTCGTCAGTTTGATTGTCCCTATAGGTGGAGCCTTCAAGATCCCTTTATTTCCCCCACTGCGATTTGAAGTTTCATTTAGAAAATGTGAGTTTTAAGTCGTTAAGTTAAGGATACAGGAATAAAAATACATACTTCTAAGTGTATAAACATAAAAACAAAAAACTTCGGATGCTGGAAATCCAAAACAAAAAACAGAAACACCTGAAACAACTCAGCAGGTCTGGCAGCATCGGCGGAAAAGAATAAAGTTGATGTTTCGAGTCCTCATGACCCTATGACCCTTCAGGGTCATGAGGACGCGAAACGTCAACTATATTCTCCGCCAATGCTGCCAGACCTGCTGAGTTTTTCCAGGTAATTCTGTTTTTGTTTTACTTCTAAGTGTATGCTTGTTTGTGTGCAAGGAAGCATTTGTATGTGAGCTTTAATGTGTTTCCTCCAGTAAATTGTTATTTGTGTGTGCAGTTCAGGACTTTAGGGTTCAAAGCCCCATGTTAGATTAAAGGAAACGTAAACTGAAAGATTCCAAAGTTTTGAGTATAAGGTTTGAGTTGGGAATTCTGGCAAAAAGTGTTGTAATTTGAAGGTATCATGAAGCTAGACAGGGTTAGATGAGCCAACCTTTATACCATCCCCTTTGCAGACTCGCATCACCAGCTTCCAAGCTGATTGGGATTGATACATACGAGTTACATTAACTCATACGAGTTGGTTTTCAAAAATTCTGAGGGGAAAAATTACCTGAAATTCAAGGGATTCTAGGAAAACCAAAAGGAATAAACATATGGTCTAGTTGGTTCCAATGGATAAAAATCTTTTGATGAGATAAATTAAATATGAAAGCAATTCTGCATCCCAACAGCACTGTTATTTGAATTCGGGACAATATTGAGGTGTAAAGTGCAATGTAGTTTAGAATGTTACTTTTGAATCACTAGGATACTATCTAAGATAAAGAATGTGTCGATAAACATTCGGGAATTATAACTTGGATACAAATCAATACACATAAGAAAGAGCAAGTTTTCATTTTTATAGCGTAAATTACAGTTCTTGCAAAGTTTAAAATTTGAGGTTTGGTTCCTGATAATTTCTCAAAAGGGGATTTTCATTTTAAAAGGCTTGACAACAATTCGCTCTAATTCAAATGCTGCAAGCCTGTGTATTTGTAAGTCTGTTCCCAAAATATGAAGCTAAGCTCAAGACCTTGACAAAGTTTGGCAGAAATCCTATTTTTGGCCGAGTTAATGAATCTGGGATAATTCTAAAAGAAACGGATCAGACACAATTTAGTGGGTTACCTTGGAGACAATAAAATGTTTGAGAAGCGAGCATGTTTGCAGCACCTATGGATCTTGGGCGTTTGAACAAGCCCGAGAGAATTTAAGACAGATTAATGAAGGGGTAGTCCCTTTATGGGTAACTAATGAGCAGTTATTGAATCTCTCACGACACAAGGATCCTAACTTGACCGGTTGCCAGCTCAGAGGTTTGACACGCATATATAGAATTAATGTTGAATGTATAGTGAAAAGTAATATGCTAATAGGTATTGTATTAGTAATACCTGTTAAACCTATGTTAGCACCCGGCAGGACATTATATAGAGTAGAAAATATTGGGGTTATACGGGAGGATTATTATATTAGATGTCATGTCATTCCACCATATGCAGTAGACATAGAAGGGAATATAGTTAGTCCCACATTAGAAGACTGTAGGATAGAGGCCACTGCAGTAGTATGCACATTCGATATATGAGACAGATGAAGCTAAGTGCTTTTAAAGCAGCAGGACACTGTAAAATGGAAACTATATGGGCTGCAGAAGAACCAACCCATGTTGCATATACAGGGAATGGGACATATTGTATCACCACGTGGCAGGAAAGAATACAATATGGGACTAAAAAGATATGCCCAAGCCAATATCACTGTGCCTAAACCCCCAGGCGCCAGCAAGGGTAGCGAAAGTGGAACTGCTCGAAATATACAAGAGAGGAACAACTACAATTCAGGTCAAGGAAAGGCTGAAGGATAACCTTACACAGTATTTGAACCAATTTGCCTATGAAATTTCCCTACTACCGGAGCATTTCACCACGATTCGGAGACAGGCTCAGCAGATATACAGAACTTACTATACACTGCAGAACAGGTTAGAGCCTTAAAGACGGATATTGAACAAATATATTCTTCCACATGGTGGGAGGATCTGTGGAACTGGGACTCTAATGTACAGATACACACCTAGATTCGGATTATCTCCCATGCCCTAGTTATACTTCAGCTGATATTGATTATCTATCTAACATACTTGATTCATCGCACCCGGAAGTCACAAAAAAGGTGTAGTTGGGGGAGTTTTAGTAGATGAAGTAGGAATCTGGTAAACCAGAGGTTCGGATTAATGGACCAGATTATACAGATGGTTTGACGAGTACGCCTACCCTTTACGTGCCAAAGCTGGATGACTGACCAGCATCAATGGGTGGCGGTGCATAAAGGGGGCGTGGGAGGGAGCGGACACCAATGTAGTTGGCCACCTTGCGCTAAGCCAAGGGCCAAAAGTGGTGACTGTTAGGGGGAAATAAAGGAATACAGTAATGTTCAAGGGACTTGACTTAAAATATCCCAGCATGCAAAACCACAATTGCTAAGTAGTTAACATTTAAATTTCAGGCTGTGACAGAGATAATGCTGAACCTTGCAAATTCCCAGGGCTTGCGAGCATCAGCAAGGCCATGTTGGACGAAGAAGAATGTAAATATGATAGATTGGGAGTTTTGGGAGTTAGACTGGAGTCAGAAGAATGCAATAACATAGATTAAGTGTGCCCTTCAACAGATAGGGGAAGGACAGATGGTCCCAGCTTAGATAGGAAGGCAGGTCTCAGCCTGGGTAATGGTCGGGTCAGATGATGCTTGTACCTTTGCACCAGAGACTTGACTGTTTAATGTAAACCTATTTGTTGACGAGATCGAAATCTGGAAACTGTTCTTGTATTTGACCAGTAATGTATAAATATGATGAACACTTGTAGTTTAGCAGAGTACTGTCTCAAGCTGCATTGAGATGGTGCCCTCCTTGCAATTGCTCGAGTAAACGATCATAACCTGTACCTAAGTATCCTGTGGTCCGTTCATCAAAGACACCATGACAAAGATCATAAGAAACAGCAGCTGAAGTAGGCCATACTCCAGGTTGCTCCACCATTCACTGAGAACATGGTTAACGTGATTTTGGCCATAACTCCACTTGCCTTTCTTCCCCATGAAACTTTGACTCCCTTGTAAATCATAAATCTGCCTGGCCATACAAATGCTAACAGAGTGGGCAGTCAAATGGCCCATGTAATTCAATACACAGAATGGTGAGATGATGAATTGTGGAATAATAGGTGTGGAGGGAGCTTGCAGGTCAACATCAGCAGAATTGTATGCAACCACAATTTAATGCCTCATGGCCCATCAAGCCCCCCAGTTCACCATTGCCATCAAGACAGCGGAACAGCCATGTTTCAATGAAGGCTGCAGGAGGGAATGAAAGGAACAGTACCAGGCCTAACAAAAAATAAGGTGTCAATTTAGTGAAGCTACAACACAGGCTGCCTGCATAACATACAGCATAAGCATAAAGCGATATTCAGAGCCAACACCTCAACCAATATATCAGATCTAATTCTGCAGTCCTGCCACATGCAGTCGTGAATGATGGTGGGAAATTAAACAACTCACTGGAGGAGGAGCCTCCGCAGATATCCCCATATTAACTGTTGGGAGAGTCCAGCACATCATTGCAAAATATAAGGCTGAAGCATTTGCAGCAATCTCCAGCCAGAAATGCTGAGTGGATCATCCATCTTGGCCTCCCTCGCAGCTCCCCAGCATCGCAGATGCCGGTGCTGAGAATATTCGATTCACTTCACATCTTAATTCCAGCGCATCACTACAGGAGTTCCTCAGGGCAGTGTCCTCGGCTCAATCATTTTCAGATGTTTCATCATTGACCTTCCTTCCATCATAAGGTCAGAAGTGGGGATGTTCGCTGATGATTGCAACAATGTTCAGCACCATTCGCATCTCCTCAGACAATGAACCAGCCTGTGTCTAAATGCAGCAAGCCCTGGAAAATATCCAGGCTTGGGCTGGCAAGTGGAAATAACATTCATGCCACACCAGTGTCACGCAGTGTCAATCTCCAACAAGAAAGCATCGATACATCGCCCCTTTACTTTCGATGGCATTACAATCACCAAATCACCCACTATCAACATCTTGGTTTGCCTTTGACCAGAAACTGAACAAGACTTTCATATACATGTTATGGATAAAATTGCTCGTCAGAGGCTAGGAATCCAGCGGTGACTAACTCACCTCCTCCGCCGCCAAAGCCAGTGCACAATCTACAAGGCAGAAGTCAGGAGTATGATCGATTTCTCTCCATTTGCCTGAATGAATGCATCAACAATAGCCCTCAAGGAGCATGGCACCATCCAGGGAAAAACAACCTGCTTGTTTGGCAACCAATCAACCATCGACACACAGCAGCGGTAGAGTGCACCATGTACAAGTTTCACGACAGGAACACACCAAGGCACGTTGCAATCCCCTGACCCATGACTAGAAGGTGGAAAAGGGCAGCAGACACATGGGAACACTACCACCTGGAAATTCCCCTCTAAGGCACTCTCCATTCAGGCTTGGAAATATAACTTCGTTCCTTCACTAGTGCCAGGTCAAAATCCAGGATCCCCCTCCCAAATAGCAGTATGGCTGTGCCTGCACCATCTGGATTGCAGTGGTTCAAGAAGGCAGCTCATCACAAACTTCTCAGGACAATTAGGGATGGACAATTAATGTTGGCCTCGCCAGCGACGACCCAATCTCATGAATGAATAGAAAAATAAATTTAAAAAAATACATACTGGCACATTTTGGAATAGTGTGCAGTGACAGAGGGAACTGTGGTTCTGTCTGAACAGATCTTTGAAGGCTGTAGGACATGCCCAGGGAACAGTGAGCCAAGTTTATGCTATTATTTGCTTCAGAAATAGAGGCATTTTGCCCCATAACATCAGGTTTATGTTGTACATTTATAACGCCCTGGCGTGGCCACAACCAGAGTATCACATCTATTTCTGGCCTTTAGGAATACTGTGAGTGTATTTAAGACAATGCGGAGGAGATATACCATACTCTTCCATAGATGGGGAATCGTAACTGTAAGGTTACTTTGGGGATGATGGGCCTGTTCTCTATAAAACAAAGGAAATTGAAGGGAGATTTCATAAAGGTATACAAATTAATAAAATGTATGATATTGTACGCAAAAAAAGGATTGTTTAAATTGCATTGATGGTACAAGGAAAAGAAAGCACAAATTTGTACATGTTTTGCAGGAGGGAAAATGTGAAGTTAAGGAAGATTTTTTTATTCAGCTCGTGCTAATAAATGAAAACTCTATGCCTATGTGTGTAGCGTGGACAATAACTTGAGAAGGAATTTGGATATGTACTTGAAGTAAATTAGCATGCCCAGTACAGGGATAGAATGGAGAAATGGAACAGGTTGGATTCTTCCATCGAGAGCCATTTGGATACTATATGCTAAATTTTCTCCTTCTGTGCTGTGATAACTCCATGCCTCTATGAAATTTACACAGGTCCAATAGGAGATGAATCGGTGCAAGCAACTTTGGCGAGTTCCACAATCTGTTTCACAATCAACAAATTCTGTTTCAATTATCCACGCTCTGAGCTTAACCATCAGCTCTGCAATGGCATTCATGTACAGAGTTATGAATTTCTGTATCTCATGTTAACTTATCATAAATATAACTTGCAAATAAATGTTCATTTCTTTTTTCAGTAATCCATGTCACCAGCGGGTGCTCCTGCCCAATGTATCATATTTTTTATACATCACTGGGTACTGTAACACATCTGCAAATATCAATAAATATTCAGTTATATGGTTAGTTTGGTCCTAGCCTGGTGTATGATATCCCTGTTTATCTTTTTTTCAACGGTTAACGTAGCAACAATTGTGATTTTTATCTCAAGGAAAGTGTGGTCTTTCCAAAAGTGTTACTCACTACCTGGTGGCCATAGCAGTGGCGTATCTACTGGTCGTTATCATCGATCTGATTTTGAGTTAGATTCCAATTGTTTATCGGCAAAAGTTTCTATTCATACAGTCGACCCATCTGTGTAATAGTCATGCTGCTTTGCTCTTTGCAACAACAGATTGCTCAGTCTGGTTCACTGTGGCTTTCATATTTGATCGATTTGTGGCCATTTGTTGTCAGAAGGTGAAAACTAAGTATTGCACTGAGAAAATGGGACTTATCTTTCTAGGAACAGTAGCTGTGTTGTGCTGCTTAAAGGATATCACCTGGTGTTTTATGTTAACATGCCATTATTGGCTTATGGACGGGCCCTGGCTTTGTCCTGAGCCCAACATTGTCCGTCAAACAATGGTTTGGGGAACCACTGAGCTTCTTCATTTTATTGTCACACCCTGTGCCCCATTTGTTCTGATTCTGTTTCTCAATGCCCTGACTCTCCGACAGGTACGCGTAGCCAGTAGGTCTCGAAGGAGACTGCTTTATCACAACAGTGGGGTCATTTCCAGAGACCCAGAACTGGAAAGCAGGAAGAAATCCATCATTTTTCTGTTTGCAATCTCTGGAATTTCATCTTCTCCTGGGCAATGTTTTTTCTGTACTCTCCATGGTACTGAATGTGGTATTTGGGGTATAATTTTTTTTTTCTACATACTTATGTATTTGAACTGGGATTCATGCTACAACTCTTGAGCTGCTGCACAAACACTTGCATTTATGCCGTGCGTCAGACTAAGTTCAGGCAACAGTGGAAAAATATTTTGCTTTACCCCATTCCATCAATTGTAAATTTCATTAAATAATTAGAAGAAGTACAGATTTTTCAGCGCTCTAAATTATATTGTGTCCAACCCACTCTCCCCTCGAACCGCCCCCTCACCCGGCCCCCGCCCCCACCACAACGCACCCCCCCCCTCCCCCACCCCCGCACAAGCAGTGGGAGAGGAAATTACTGTAACTATTAATCCAGTTCATATTCATCGAATCAGAGAACGCCCTTAATACATTAACACGCTGCCAGAAACATTTCATGTGCAAGAATGTTTTCCAACAAAACCACAGATGCACATTCTTATTAACCAGGTATTTTCAGGTGGCAGGTTTTCTGTTCCCCCCATGCGAAGAGTCAGCGGTGAATGTCTCCGCCCATGTTGCCTGGCCCACGTTAATTTAACGCTGCAACAAGAGCTAATTGGCTTCCGGCGGGATTTCCGACTCTCACTCCGAGGAAGCTCAGTTCAGACTGCAACCTGCCAGTCTGATTGGCGAGCAGTTCCCTAGTCCTTCAGCGTCAGAAGCTCCCGTGGGCAGGACAGGGACTGCAGTAAGTCACCTGACCTTAAGTTCCAGGAGTCTAGGGACAGGTAGGTTTTGGTGGTCTCAGGGCGGGACCTCAAGTGAGGCCTTGGGTCGTGGAAAGAAGGGGTTTGGGGTGCCGCCGCCGAGAGGGCGGGGGAGCAGGAGCCCCGAAATAATCGGACCTTCTTGGGTGGGCCGCCCAACGTGAATCAGGGGCTGCTAATGACGGCCACACCCACTTCCCGCTTGTCCCCACTCCCGCAACACTCCCACCCCCATCTCCACCCCAACTACAAACCCGTCAGTGGGGAACGGAAAATTCAGCTCAATGTATCTGTAATAGGCGGAGTCCGGAACAACGTATTATTTCAGAGATCTCGGAATATGAGGCTCCGCTGAGAGGAGGGATCCTTCACACCAACAGCCAGGCGATATTGCTGTGTTTGTCTAAACACAGAAACTGGCTATTTCACCTCAATAGGCTTGAATCGTAATTCCTGGAAAATCAGGTAGTTTGAATCCGGGACAGTTATCTGAAACAATATGCATTGAAACCGAAGGGATCTGGCCATACTCCATTTAGCAATGAGTAACGAGGCAGAATGCATTAATAGCCTCAGATTAGACGTGCATCTCGTCAGTGGAACATGACAATTTACATTGTAATCTTTGCCAACATTTTTTTAAAATTTCGACTTTAAATCCGTATTTCAATTTCTTTGTTTGCGGACAGCAGCTATTCAGGATCCTGCCGTTCAACATCCTCCCCCATCCCCGTGACATCCATAAACTCCGTCCACACCGCTCCCACGCCCCCTCCAATATTTTGTTTCTGTAAATATCCCATCTTATCTCATTGCCTCTCCCTCTGGCCTTGCACCAATTTTTTCTTCATTTTTCCCTTTGTAAGTTAAACTCTCCTGGAATCCACTCCTTCACAGACTTTCCTTTTTGTTTATCCTTCCACCCCCCATGTGAGACACAAGGAACAATGCAGACAGCTCCTTCTCACACACAGTAGGCCCACTATCAGGCACAGACACACTGAGACAAGGTCAGGCCATCAGTTCCACAGGCTCAGACTGCAGAAGTATTCAGTCCCTCTCGGATCCCATGGTGTGTGATTATATTTTTAAATCTAACATTCAAACAGAGCAAGAGAGAAATAAGTCGTCTCCATTTCACTCAGAATAGTAACCCATAGCAACTAAATGAATAGCAGAGCGATAGATAGTAACAGAAACCCAATAACGTCACAATATTCAATTTAAACTTACGACGTAAGCAACAATTCTGTTCTATGTAGATTTACTAATCGAAAATGAGAACGCTGTTGGTGGCGGGAATCTGAAATAAATATAGGAAATGATGGAAACACTCAGCACATCAGGCAGCATCTGTGAAAAGAGAAAACGAGTTAACGTTTCAGGTCAGAGGTAATGGCTCATCAGACGAAACAACCTGTAAATTTAACTCTGTTTCTCTCTCCACGGGTGCTGGTTGACCTGCTGAGTATTTCCAGCAATTTATGTTATATTTCATGTGGATTTACTGCTCGTTCAGAGGGGGCACGCGCAATGCCTTATTAAAACTGGCAGCCTCAAGTGTTCAAGTTTATCCCAATTTAAAACTTATGCACCATAAAGAAAACTGTTTCCATCCTAAAACGTTAAAATACAGTTGAATACGGTGCCTTGTAAAATGAGATGGAAACTAACGAAAAAGGTAACCAATCAATCGTACATAAAAATAATAACAAAAGTCTAGGTGAGTTGAATTTCCGCTCTATCGGTCAAATGCAACACTTCCGTTGTTTCTCGTTAGTATTGTGGTTAATGTCCCCAATTGGAATGCGGGGGGCCAGCGTTCAATTCAACGACACGGGGGAATTTTGCTATAATTGAAGACTGAACACATGATTGGAAATAGACTTTAGAATTTGATATTGTTTGAATTGGAGGAAACAGTGAGTGGAAATTAAGATTTTATATCTGTGGAAGGCAGAGTCAGTAACAGTCAGCGAGCACTTTATTCGGCAGCAAGATTAATTGCAGTAGAAGTCAGGGGATTCATACTCGGTGAATTTCTCCCTCAAAGAACCCGCACAGACAGGACGAGCCAAATGGACACCTTTTTTGCTTTGCCCATTCAATGATTATGGGAATCTAGGATTATCAAATATGAACTCCTAAAGTAATCTACTAAACTCTGGAATCAGCACTGCTTCCACTCCAGATTCAATATAATCCTTGTGCTTCCTCTCATGCAAGAGCATGAGAAATAGGAAGAGGTGCATTGTTTATTTCACGGCTTCTCAAAAATTCTGGCTGATCTCCTGCATCAATCACACCATGCCGAAAATTCTCAATTAACAGCGTCTTACAGAGCCATCACAGGTAAAGCATTCCTAATGAATGTGCAGTCCCAGAAGAGTTGAACAATCATGGTTAGAGGAAAATAGTGGGATACAATTCACAACATTGCATTACAAAACTCGCTTTATGCCATCCCGTCTGTTATGCAGGTGTGTAAAGCAGCAAATTCAAGACAGTTGTCTAAATATCTATTGGAATGAGTGGTACCTCGGGTATGACAGCCTGAAAGTTGAGATCTTAAAATGATTTTTTTGTACATTTGCGCTGGCGGTTAGTGAGCCCTGTACCAGCAGATATAAATCCCTTTGCATCTGTACAGTCCCCTGTTTCTCACCAACAAAATATGCCCATTGCTCATCTGGTGCCTGAATGATATGTTCTTTGTGCACTCCCCACATCCTTAACGACTGTTGATTGCATTCTTATTCTGTCTGCGGTGTTCTGTGTTGTGTTGACACAGCCGATGGTAAAGGCTCAGTTGTTCAAATCTCGGAGGGGAACTTGAAACAATTGTCATAACCCATTTTTCAAAATTGTATGCTTCGAAATCTGGAATCTCTGGATCTGGACGGTCTGGAATGCACTGCCTGAGAGGGTGGTGGAGGCGGGTTGCCTCACATTCTTTAAAATGTGCCTGGATGAGCACTCGGCACGTCGTAACATTCAAGACTATGGGCTAAGTGCTGGTAAATGGCATTACGTAGGTAGGTCACGTGTTTCTCACGTGTGGGTGCAGTCACGATGGGCCGAAGGGCCTCTTCTGCACGGTGATTCTGAGGTTCTGTGATTCTGAGATGCAGGTTTTGAATTCCAAAGTAATAAACCACCGAGACTCACCGAGGCTTTTTTTTAAAAAATAAAACTAAATTAAGCATTTATTAACACAAGAAAGATTGTAAACAATTAAATACGTCTACAAGATAACCAGTACAATAACCACAAATATCCGCTAATTAATCTGACTCTGAATTACGGTCCCATTAAGGCAACAGTAAATCATTTAGATTTAAAGAGACACCTGACAGAGCACAACATTGGCAGCCACATTGAAAATAAGCCCATTTCAGCTCTGGAACATTGCAGACAGCAGCGTGAGGCGTTTCATACTTGATGGGTCTTAAACTGCCTCAGCCTTACGCATGCCTCTGTCTCCTTTATACCCATCTTTATCGTTGAGTGTAAATTTTACATTGTATCACTAGGCTTTTAATTTTACCTCTTTTAACAAAGTCATCCTTTGATTCCACCAATTTTATTAGTAAGTGGATAACATAAAATACATTGCTTGGCATCTTCTTGCGAAGTGCAAGATGTAGCCCATTATTGGTTAATTTAAAAATGCAAATTGCCCCCGTGACATCCATGTTTCTAAACTCACGTGTGTTTATCTAATTACAATTTTAAACCTACTTATTTCGATACATAAAAGCCTCTTGACCAACTTGCTTGAATCCAATTAAGACAAAGACACACATAGGCACACATCGACAAACACACCAATAAAGTCTATTTTAAAAAAAATACAATAACATTATAGACATTGAGCTCTTCTTGCCAATATACACAATTCGAGGACCCGTTTTCTTTCGATCCATCCCAACAAATCCACAAGCGCTTTCCTTGGTAGCACCTCAAATCTAAATTTCGGAATGAATTCTGGCATTTCGGGAGGCAATACAGCAGATTCTGAATATATGTATTTATATATGATTAACATTGTTACGTTTGCAACATTGATTTTCTGTGTATCTGTGTGCTAGTTCTGATTTGAGGTCTGCTAACTCTGTTATCTCTCAATGCATTTGTGTATATCTGCGTTGTATATAAATTTAAGGGCGATTGAAAAAAGAACAAACTGGCAGAAAAGAACAAAACAAATGAACCACCGCTCAAATGAAGAAGGAAAACCGAGCCCTGTAACCAGCAGAGTGATAAAGCCGCATTTATAGCCAGCACAGTCACTCAAAATAAGCAGTTTATGAGAATTATTTCGAGTGGGGATCAGTGTGATCTGGCATGCATCAACGCAATAGTCGTGGCTGAATGGTTAAGGAACTGGATTCATAATCCATTGGAGTTTCCTTGCCCAAGTTCGAGTTTTCCCAACTGTGCATCCTCCTTCACTTGTTAAGTTTCAAAACTTGAACAAGTTCCTTTGGGGTGAGTCCGTAGTTTTGCAGCAGTACCAGGTGCCCCCAACATCTGGGTGAAAAAAATCCTCAAATCCCCTCAAAACCTCTTGCTCCTTACCATAAATCTATGCCTCGTGATTATTGACCACTCCACTAGATGGAAACATTTATTCCCATCTGCCCTATCCATGCCCCTCATAATTTTGTACACCTCAAACAGGTCCTCTTCAGCCTTCTCTGCTCTAAGAAAAACAGCTTCAGCCTATCTAGTCTCTCTTCTTAGCTGAAATGCTCGAGCCCATGCAATATCCTGGTGAAAGTTCTCTGCACCCTTTCGTGTGCAATCACATCCTTCCTATATTGCAGTGACCAGAACTGCATACAGTACTCCAGAACTAGCACACAGATAGCTAACGTATACTGCTCCATCATAACCCCCCTGTTCTTGTATTCAATGCTCGACTAATATAGGCAAGCATCCCATTTGCCTTCTTAACAAGGTTATCAACCTTTGCTGTTGCCTTCAGGGATCTATGAACATGCACACCAAGGTCCCTCTGACCCTCTGCACTTTCAAGGTGAACATTGATCGTGACCTTCTTCCCTTGTTTGTCCTCCCAAAATGCATAACCTCACAATTTGAACTTTAAAGTCCCATTTGCTAATGCTATGCCCACCTGACCGGCCCTCCCATATCATCCAGTAGCCTAAGGGTTTCCTCCTCACTATTTACCACACCACAAATTTTCGAGTCATCTGCAGACTTACTGATTATATCTCCTGCATTAACGTCCAGATCATTAATGCACACTACAAACAGCAAGGGACCCAGCACCGAGCCCTGCAGTATACCACTGGACACTTGCCAGTCACAGAAATACCTTTGAATCAACCTCTGCCTCCTTCCAATAAGCTAATTTTGGATCCAGTTTGACCAAGTGCCACATGTCGCATGGGCTATTACCTTCTCGCCCAGGCCAGGCCTTGTTGAAAGCCTTACTGAAATCAATGTAAATGACATGAACCGCACTACCCTCATCTACACACCCAGTCACCTCCTCAAAAAAAAACAAGCAAATTTGTGAGGCATGAACTCCCCCTGACAAAGCCATGCTGACTATCGTTGATTATTCATTGGCTCTCCAAGTAATGATTAATTCAGTCCCTCAGAACGTTTTCCAAAATTTTTCCCTACGACTGATGTTAGACTCACTGGCCTTTAGTTCCCTGGTTTATCCCTACCAGTCATCTTGAATAATGGCACCACATAAGATGTCCTCCAGTCTCCTGCTTCTTTCTTGTGCTAAGAGATGATTTGAAAATTAACGCCAGGCCCCCTGCAATCTCCTCCCTTCCGTCCCACAGCATTCTGGGATGCATGTCATCTGCGCCTGCGGATTTATCCAATTTTAAGCCTGCAAAAGCCGCTAATACCTCGTCCCTTTCAAAGATAATTTGTTCAAAAATGTCAAAGTCCCCTTGTTTCATTTCTATGCTTACATCGCCATTCTTTATAGTGAACACAACACTCATTTACCACACAATACCTCACCTACGTCTTCAAGCTCCTTACACAGATTGCCACGTTGGTGCCTAATGGGTCAACTCTTTCCCTGGTTATCCTCTTGCCCCTAGTTACTTATTAAATACCTTGGAATGTTCCTTTATTTTACCCACCAGTGTTTTTTCATGCCCCCTCTTCACTTTCTTGTTTTTTTTAAAGCACCCCCACCCCCATACTTTCTATAATCCTCTAGGTCTTCTGCTGTTCTCAGCCCTCGGATTCCGCGCTAATGTTCCCTTTTTTTCCTCATCCTATCCTGTACATTCCTAGACATCCAGGGTTCTCCGGAGTTGTGGGTCCCACCCTTCACCTTTACTGGGACATGTTGGCCCTGCACTCTTACTATGTCCTATTTGAATGACTCCTACTACTCTAATGTAGCTTTTCCTACAAGGAGCTGCTGTCAGCTCACTTTGGCCAGATCCTGTCTTATCATATTAAAATCGGCCTTATCCAAATTCAGAAACTGTATTTCTGGTCCATCTTTGTCCTTTTCCAAAACGGCCTTAAATCAGAGGAGTTATGTTCGCCATCACCGAAATGCTCCCGTATTGAAACTTCTATCACTTGCCGATCTTAATTCCAAAACATTCGGTCCAGTACCGTCCCCTCTCTTGAATAACTTTCTCCGTGCTGCCTTAAAAAGTTCTCCGTGATCAATTTTAAGAATTCTTTCCACTCTAAGCCTTTCACACTTTGTCTATCCCAGTAAATTTTGGGGAAGTTGAAATCCTCTATTACCATGCCACTATTTTACACTTCTCTGAGATTAGCTGAAAAGTCTGCCCTTCTATTTCTCCCCGACTGTTGAGGAATCAACAGTACACTCCCAACAATTAGATTGCCCCCTTTTTGTTTTTTAATTCTATCCATATGACTTATTTCAGGAACATCCTAAAATATCATCCCACATTATTGCTGTAATTGACTCATTGATCAATATTGCGACCCCATCTCCTCTTCTACACCCCGCACCACATCCCCTCCCCCCCGTCTTGCTTTAAGATTATAGACCCCAGAATATTTACCTGACAGCCCTGCCCCTCCCTCAACCATGCCTACATGATAGCCATGATATCATATCACCGTGTGTTAATCACCAGCCTCAACGTACCTGCCTTACTCACAAGACACCTTGCATTAAAATAATTGCAATCCAGCCTTGCCATGATCCCTTGTACCTCAACATGACTATTGGTGCTCTTCCTTCAAGACTGACTTGGTTTTCCTTCTATACTTGCCTAGGCATCACTCCCTACTATATCTCGACTCCGTACCCCTTCTTTCTGCCAAATTATTTTAAAAGCCCAACCACACGAGCAAATCACCATACCCCTACCCCTAACCCCGCAAGGAAGTTGGTCCCATTCCGGTTCAGGTGCAAATCGCCGACTTGTACAGGTTCTACATTCCCCAAAAGCGAACCCAGTGATCCGGGAATCTAAAGCCCTCACTCATGCACCAACTCTTCAGCCACGAATTCATCCTCTCGGTCCGCCTATTCCTATACTCACAAGCACGTGGCACTGTGAGTAATCCAGACATTATAATCCCTGAAGTCCAATTTTACAGCCTACTACCTACCTCCCTAAATTTTTGTAGCAGGAGCTCATCCCTCTTTCTACCTATGTCTTTGGCACAAATGTGAACCACGATATCTGATTGCTCGCTCTCCCCCTTCAGAATGTCCTGCAGCCGTTCAGTGATATCCTTGACCCTGGCCCCAGGAACGCTACACACAATCCTGGAGTCAGATCTGAGGCCGCAGAAACGGCAATCTGTACACCTCACTATTGAGTTTCCTACCATTTCTGCTCTTCCTTTCTTTCCCCTCCTCCGCTGAGAGCTGGGCTCTGAGAGTGCATCGTTGTGAATACATGTCTCTCCCTCTTGAGTCCATCCCAGTGAAGGAGCGGATTGCGAAAGTGATTCCATTTTATCTTCCTCTTTGATATTTAGCCGCCGCACACCCGTACTACACAAAGGGGAATGCTAGGCATCACTCCACGAAAGTCTCAATGGATTCGGGAAGCGATTCAGTGCAGACAATCAAGACTATTAAGGCTCCTCAGTCAACCACAGTTTCTTTTAATGATTCCTGTTCTCCACTTGCATCCCACCGGGAAATTGTTCTCGACATTAATCTCACTGAAGTAGAGCCCGACGTTATATCTGTCAGTGTGTCGGTGACGAGGTTGCGGTCACTTTTGGTCGGTTACAGTTGAGACTCAGACATGACCCTCCAGGAGAGGGTTGGAATAAATTGTCGCCCTTTAAAAAAAATATTTGTTGTGTGTCAGCTTTGCTGGTAAGGCCAACATTTATTTTCCATCCCATATTGTCGTTAAAAAGTGCTGGCGAACCAACTGTTTGAACCGTTGTTGCCCCTGTGGTGTAGATACATCCACTGTGATGTTAAGAGGGATTTCCAGGCTTTTGACACAGCGGCAGTGAATATATCGTGATACAGTTCCAAGTCAGTATAGTGTGTGGCTTGGAGGGGAACTTGCAGGCGGTGGTGTTCCCAGGAGTTTGCTGCAATTGTCTTTCAAGGTGATTGATGTCTGGAAGGTGCTGTCAAAAGAGCCTTGGCGAGTCGTTTAAGTGCGGCTTATAGATGGTACAGACTGCACCAAGTTTCTGATACTGGTTTCTGTCAAATAACCTAAGTATTGTGGGGATTGCACTCAGCCCCATGTATTCAATATGATAATCTGCAAGGAGTGGGGACATGTTTTGCTTCTGAATGTGAACAAGTTAATACGTTTAGAAGAAACTTCACGACATTTCAACACTGCTGGAAAACGCCACATCTGATGGGATCTCATCGCCCTGAATCCTTGTCATCATTTTTGCTTCCATCTAGATGTTTCTGGACCTGCAGGATGTTTCCAAAATTTTCCGAATTGCCATTTTACTTTTTGATTAATGTTCGTTTATTATTGTCCTGGCATTCAAAAGAAAAAGAAAATGTAGTGTGGGAAATTGTACATTCACTTCAAATCTGTACGATGCGGTTCAGAATACTATCATATTTAACCACCACGTGGGAGAGCCGGAATGCTCCTCCATTTTACTCAGACTCTCACCACAGGACAGCACCCTCATCCCGGCGACAAATCAGTGAACATTCGCTCTGCCACCTCCAATAAAATTCTATCATTGCTCAAATATGGAGATCAAAACTGCAAACAATATTAAAGATATAGTGTCACCAAAGGCCTGTGCTTTTTCAGCAAGATTATTTATTCATGTGCTCCAATCCATTTTCAATGCAGTCTAAAATGCAGTTTGCCTTAAAATAAAAGAAAAATGTGTCTAAGTGAGGTTATGAATGGCAGCCACCCAAAGGCAATATGAAGGAATAATGAAACAAATGGGACCAAATCAAAGCGGCCAAGGAAATAAAAGGAAACAAGATGAAGGTGGATATTATGATTGATGAAAATTGATGAACTCAGTGTTGAGTGCAGGAGGCTATAGAGTGCTGAGCCGAAAGGTGATCCGCTTTTCCCCAGCATTGCTTTTGGTGAGGCCATTTAGCCCCAAGGTTCTCTTCTGTCATTCAGAGGTATCGTGGCCAATTGGGAACCAGATGGCTTTTGCCACGTACATCAATAGATTTGTGTAATAAAACGCTTTCGATCACAGATTTAAAATAAAACCGCCAATTACTGTGTACAGAAGGGAGCTCTGAAATTTCAGCACCCTTGGTGAGTGGAATTGTTTCCTCGTTTCAATGTTGAAATCTGTCTATTTTTTAACTGTTGTCCTTCGTCTCAGCTTCCAAACATGCTGAAGGGGTTTCTTTAACTGTACAAGGGGATCTGAGTGTCCTAGAAAATGAATGACGAAAAACACTTGTATGCAGGTCCATCACGTGACTAGGAAAGCAAATGGAATGTTGGAGTTTATTGAGAGAGCAAGGAATATGAAAGCAGTGTAATTTTACTGCAGCTGTGCAGGAGATTGTGGAGGGCACATCTGGAATACTGTGTACAGTTTTAGCCTCCGCATCTGAAGACAAAGATCAGGAAACAATAATGTTTTTCATAAGATTAATATGGGCTTATGTGTGTGAGTGTGAATGGTTCTGCCTGTGTGACTGAGTTAATTGAATTAGAGTCAGATAGACAGCAAGGTTGAAATGATCAAAACAAGTTAGGTGCAAAAAAAGTTTGAAATGCTAATGCGTAAACATGGACCATGTAGGGTGTGAAGTGTATTTGCATTTAAAGCTAAGTGGAAAGGTGGTTGGGTTTCAACGGGATGGTAGGATGTTTACAACTAACAAGATATATAGGGCAAGGTTATTATGTTTATTTTTCCGAAAAGGAAAGGGGCCATACTGGTTACATGAAATATTTTTACATTATGGGAAGAGTAAATTTCCAAAGACCCGTCGAGCAATGGTATTTTCAGATTAGGAGATAGAGAAAACATACATAGTGAGGGATGAAAGACTGCAGTGACATAGTGGTATTGTCACTGGGCTAGTAATCTAGAGATCCAGGGTAATTCTCTGGGGACCCGCGTTCAAATTTGAATTTGAATTCAATTAATATCTGGAATTAGAAGTATAATTAATGAGGACAAAACCATTATGTATTGCCATAAAAACCCATCCTCCAGGGAAGGGTATCTGCTGCCCTCAACTGGTCTGGCCTACATGTGACTGCACAGCAATGGCTGATACTTAAAAATGCACTCTGAACGGGGCAAGGGTAATTAAGGATGTGCAACAAATGCAGGCCGAGCCAGTGACGCGACGCCCACATCCAACGAACGTGTGCGATTGAAAGTTAGTTTCAAATCTATTTTGGACTTTCGTGTGTTCAATTAAGTGTATCAGCCTTCTCGTAATTAATACAAATTATAGCAAAACCGTTGTGATATAGTGGGCAAGTTTCCTTTGTGGATTTGGTCACCCGGCACATATCACCTGCCATGTCTCAACAAATTCATAAGAAGCATTTCAGAGAAAGTTCACTCAATTCATTCCTGGGATGAAGGGTTTATCTTATGAAGACAGTTTGGATCTGCACCCATTGGAGTTTAGAAGAAAGCGAGGTGATCCTATTGAATCAAAGTCTAATCTGAGATGACTTGATCAGGTGAAAACATGAGGATTCTTTCTCCCAGAACGGCGTTCATCTTTGGAATTCTGTATCTCCCCTCAACCCCCATCGCCTCCCGCCCATCCCCACCGCCCCCCTCCCGCCTCCCCAGCAGCCCGACCCAATCTCGCGTCTCCAAAACACTCACCGCCACTCCACAAGACCCCTCCCCCTCAATCCTCCTCTCCCAAATGTAGCAGAGGTGTGGATGTTATCAATGTTCCTGACGCACAAAAGGATCTTCCTCCATGACAAATATTTGCTTCCACGTGCAAGGGCTCTTCATGGTGTGAACGGAATTTAACTTCACCGGCAAATATGACGGACCAGTTTAGGTGTTTTGTAAAATGAACTTTCCTGGCCAGGCCGCGGTGGTGAAAGAGCCCAATCCTAACTGCTAGATCACCAGGAAACGATCCTTAAACTCCAGCGATCATTGCAAATATAATTGAACCTTCGAGGGCTCATTTTAATATCCTTTTGACTTTGTGTGATAGATTCCATGACTCTGCTGTTTACAGGTCTATTTAGATGTATCTCTATTATCTGTTCATTAAGGCCCCTAGATCTGACTTCATTCGGACGTTCTTCAGCACATTTATTTCTTCCTTACGTTTCAATACACCTCAAAACACAAATATATTGAGAAATAACACACAGGTACACACACCTCCCGAATAATACAATGATACATCCATAATCCGTTTGCTAACATCACAATATTATTGATAAATATATATAGTTTGAAACCGATGTAACCCACACCGGAGATACCACAACAGCTGTGCCAAAAGTGCTATGAAGATGCCACTTTTTTTTGTTTTCAGAAATGCGAAGAGAACCAAGGTCTAAAATTTCCCGTTTTCCTTGTATAATTTGGATTTGAGAGGTTACCAATTAAAAGGTTCCATGTTTCGATAGGATGTATCGAAATAAATCCCCTCCTCGAACTGTGTGTACAGGACTAAGGGGGTGAAAGGGAAGTCTAATGAACAGTGGAAGCAGAACCCGTCAGTAAGAATGTGGGATTTACGCAAAGAGCAGATATTGCAGGCACCAGGTGACAAACCGGTGTTATGTTTTCTCAGTGGTGAGAAACAAGGCAGCAGGGAAGCAAAGGGAAATATGTCTCCCAGTACAAAACTCACTGAGTACTGGGGGATATGTACGAAAAATAACTTTAAAATCCTAATTTCGAGGCGATCAACCCCAAGGTATTACCCATCGCTGCTACACAGGGCTTAAACAACTCTCTCGAATTTTGTGCAACAATCAAGCTCCATTGCCTCTTCGCTGGTCCATTACATACACCTACAACCATCTGTTTAAAAAAAAAATCACCACAACCATATTGTCCATTTTATGCCCAAGGCCGGGTGATTTTTTATTCATTCATGGCATGTGGGAATCGCTGGCTCGACCAGCATTTGTGACTCATCCTTAATTGCCCTACATAACTTGGCGGTGTGCTGCTTTCTTGAACCATTACTGTCCATGTGGTGTAAGTATACCCAGAGTGCTATGAGGGAGGGAGTTCCAGGAAGTTGACATCGGCCTCTTTCTCTTTCTCCTCGGCAGCCTTTGCTGGAAGGGACTTGAAATACATCAATAAGTGTCAGTATGGAGACCATACCTGAAGGAGGAAATACTTCCGTTCGGGATGATATAACCAGAGTTCACCATACTCATACAAAAGTAAGACTCAGCATGGTTTTGTGACAGGGATATCATGTTTAACCAATTTAGTAGAGTTCTTTGAAGAAGAAGCATGTGTTGTTGTGAAAGGGAGCATTTAGACGTACTTTGTTAGGATTTACAAAAGGTATTCAATAAGGTGCCACATCAAACGCTACTGCAGAAATTAAATGTTCATGGCGTAGGGGGTAACATTTTAGCATGGTGAGAAGACTGGCTGGCTGTCAGGAAACAGAGAGTATGCATAAGTGCGTCTTTGCTTGATGTGACGAGTGAGGTACCACAGGATATATGCTCGGGCCTCACGTTTTTACAATTTATATCAATGGCTTAGATGAGTGGAGTTAAGGCATTGTAGCTAAATTTTTAGATGGCACAAAGATAGGTTGGAAAGTTGTGAAGAAAACATAAGGAATTTGTAGATAGAAATAGATGGGTTGAGTGAGTCAGCCAAAATCTAGCAGATGGACCATAATGTTGGAAAACGTGAAGTTGTCCACGTTGGCAGGGAGAATAAAAACAAATTATTAATTCAACAGAGAAACACTGCAAAGTTCCAAGGTGCAGGGGATCTAGGTGTCCTCGTTCATTTTTCACAAAAGTTAGCATGCAGGCACAGCACGTATTGCAGACGTCTAATGGAAAGCTATCCTTAATTATGAGAGTTATTGAACACAAAAGCAAGGATGTTCTGCTTCAGTTATACAGGGTATTGATTGTTGATACACAACATCTCGAATACTGCGTGCTGCTTTGGTCTTTTTACTTAAGGAAGGATTTAAGCCAGTTGCAGATAGTTAAGAGGTGGTTTACAGGATTGATACCTGGAATGAGCGGGTTGTCTTTTGAGCGTAGGTTGGACAGGATGGTCTTGTTTCCCTTCGAGCTTAGAAGAGTGAGGAGTGACTTGATTGAAGTATATAAGACCTTTAATGGCCTTGACAAGGTGGATGAGCCTTGAAGATGAGCCCAGGGCTAGGCGGCACTGTTTCAAAATTACGTGTGTTCCTTTCACGTCAGAGATGAGGAGATTTTTCTTCTGTCTCAGACGGTTATGTGACGTCAGACCTCTCTGGCTCAGAGAGCAGTGGAGGCGATATCATTTATTAGAGGTAGATAGATTCTTGTAAGGCAAGGGAGTCAAAGGTGAAAGTGGTAGATGGGAAAGTGGAACTCGAAATACAAACAAAACAACCATGATCATAGTGAACGGAGGACCAGGCTCGAGCGGCCAATTGGCCTCCTTCTGCTCCTATTTCACGTGTTCGTATCAACGGCAGATATTGGAAACCTGAAGGAAAAATACAAAATGCCTGTAACACTCTGCAGACACTACAGCATCCTTGGAGAGAAACAGTATTAATCTTTCAAGTCGGTAACCCAAAGGTGCTGGCTGACCTGCTGAATAAAGCCAACAATTTCTAAAGGTCGAACTGCACATATTGAAATTAGGGCCCTTGGATTCATTCCTAGATTCAGAGGAGAGATTGGGTAATATGAACTCTCTGTAGTTTAGTATAATGAATGATGAGGAGAAATTTCTTCATTCAAATGTTTGGGAATCGTTGAAGTTCTCTATCCCAGCGGATTGGGAGAGCTCAGCACATTCAACGCTGAAATCCATAGATTATTGAATTCTGAGGGGTCACGGGGTATGAGAATGGTCCTGGGTCAATTATCAGCCCGACTGCAAGATTGTTTTTATTATACAGAGAGATCAAGGAGAGGTGTGCAGGAAGACAGACAGACAGACGTTCAAAATATGTCAGATTGACAATGAAGGACAGAGATATGTCGCAATTCCAAATCTTCATTAACTGAATGTAGCAAAGAGAAAGACTTTCCGAGAAACAAAGATGCGCTCAGAAAGGAGATCAGAAAGAAAGACAAACACATAATAATCACACGGGAAAAAAACAGACAAATGTCATACGAGGAAGTAAGCAATGAAATTATCAACGTTGGAGGGCTAATATGGAAATTCGCTACACTCTATATGCGAGAGTCTTGTAAAGTGTGGATGGGCAGAGGAAAATCTGTCTCCATCTAGACAAAGTTCATAATGTAGTTCGAAAAGCATGTTGGTCATTTGGGTTATAAATCGAGTAATAGTACATTGGAGCACTGGGATCATGCTAGGAATTTAATACCTGCAGTTCGACAGTAGTAAGGAATCTTGTGGTTAATGATGATCACCTCTCTTCAGCAATGACATTAGAAAGGGGGCAGATGGCGCCTGCTGGGCGGTATTCAAGGATGATACAGTTCAGTTATGAGGACTTCTTGGGGAACTTCGGGCTGTTATACTTCAGACATACATGATTATAAAATCACCTAATAGTGGTTTCCCAGATCGTGCGAGGTTTAGAGAGTGTGAACAGGGAAAATAAGCCCTCTGTGTGCAGATCAATATCTAAGGGTAGTTGATTCAATTTCACTGAGTCATTGACAAAACATATACAGAGGACGGGAGCACAGACATTCCCATTCAGAGTTGGTGGGGTTTGGAACGCTATATCTGAAAAGGTGGTGGATGATATTTTCGTGAATAATTTTAGAAGGAAATTGGAAAGGTTTCTGAAAACAAACACCTTACTAAATTTCAAAAAACAAAAAAACAACGCCGGAGGAATAAACAAAAGCAACGCACACAGGTACAAGTACAAAGGCACACACACAAACATGTCCGCGTACACAGTCGGACACATAAAATATAGACTTAAAGCGACATAGGCGAAGTTAATGAGGGACAAAAGTAAAGGTGTAAGTAATTTAGCTTTATTCATGGCAGAAATTTCTTTAATACACTTGGGTGAAACAGTCTTCGGTTGTTGAAAGGTGCGGTATATCATTCCGCTTAAGGCACGATTCCTGTCAAAGGAACTTGGTTAAAATTTGAAATTGAGAGCATAGAAGAAGACGCGTAGTCGTCAGGATTCGATCCTGCGCGCAATTGATTTCCTCATCCATCGCTTTAACCACTCGGCAATGACTACATAACATGATAGTAAGAAAACAACGCTGATCTCCATCCAAAACACCTCAAAGAAACACAGGTATGATTTTGACTTCTGATGCTGAATATAAAAGTGTCATCATTCCGCTGACTTCACAGCTCTGCATTTTCCTCCTTTGGTCTGAACCCGGTTTGATGCGGAAATTATTTTTTTTCTGCCTATTGCGCTTCTTTTCCCAATCATTCCGAAAAATATTTGCACAGAACGTAGATACACACAAATACATTGACAGGTGAAACAGTTACACACACATTAATTCAGAACCAGCACACCGATGCACACAGCATCTATGTTTAAACATCACAGTGCTAATATTTGTACATTCAGAACCTGTTGTAACCCAATCCCAAGATGCCGCAATAGCTACGTTATAGGCGCAACAGGAAAGCAAGTTTTTGTTGAAATAAACACAATTAGAATCCTTTTATATTCTATTATCGTTCTCCGTATTAATTCTGCAATTAGGATTTCAGAAACTACCAAGAAAAAGTGCTCCTGGATTCGCTAGAATGCATCGAAAGAAACTGCTTGCTCGGACTGTGTGTGTATTCGGAACACAGGAGACAGAATGGGAATATAATGGACAGTGGATGCAGAGCCAGTCAGTAAGGATATGGAGATACACAAGGAACATATATTCCAGGCGCCAATTGAGCAATGAGTGTATTTTCGATGTGGTAAATAACACGGGGCTGGAGAAAAGCAAAGGGGTTTATGTTTCCAGGTGCAGCAATCACGAACCGCCAGTGCACATGTACAAAAAACCATTTCAAGATCTCAACTTCCAGGCTGTCATATTCGAGGTACCACTCATTACAATCGATACTTAGGCAACTGTCCTGTATTTGCTGCGACAGTTAGAATACAGATCCATGTAACTAACGTAATAAAACCTACAAACGAGTTTTGAAATGCAATATTTTGAAATGTATCCCATTATTTTGTAGTTGACATCATTGTTCACCTCTTCTACAGCTGGAAATTCATTAAGAATGCTTTATCTGGGATGGCGCTGCACCACAGTGGGAATTGAGGATTTTCAGGAAAGCGCAATTAAGGGAGAAGATCAGCCAAAGAGATCGTGAATTTTTGGAGAATTCGTTAAATCCGGCTGCTCCTATGTCTCATGTTCTTAGAAGCACAACTCAGAGGAAACACCAGGATTATATTTACCTTGGATTGGAAGCAGTGCTGTTTAACCCGTGGGATTCCGGAGTTGTGTTGGTTACTTTAGGAGTTCAGGTTTGATCATCCTAGAAAGGCATAATGATAGGATGGAAACCGCGCAAAAGGAAGCCATTCGACCCGACCTGCCTATGCTGGCTCTCTGAAGGCGAAACTCACCGATTGTCAATCACCCGCCTTCTCCTGATCATTTATTTTCCTATTCAGAGCTTATCCCTGTTTCTATTCTTTTCAGATATGAAGGATGTTCTATTCTGTTTAAATCAAGTGTTAGTTTAAATGGAGAGAAACTGCTTTCCCCCCGTGGTCGGCATGGGGCTGAATCATGTCATACTGTTGGCACTGATTCACAGCGATGGTGTCTCGGTCAACCAAGGGGAAACACTTTCTACTTTAGGGCAGATGGAAATCTAGAAAGAATTCTTCAAAGGTAAAAGACTCTACAATATTTTCTAGTAGACAGTACTTTTTGGCAAATCGAAGAACTTATCTGTCTCCTTTGTTCTCTTGAATAATTCAGGATCCCTTGTTCTTTCCCCCCTCTGTTGCGTCACTGGGAGGAAAGGCCTCGAGTCAAAAGTCAGCGTCTAGACCGGGACTCGGACCATAAACCTTCAAATTAAATGTCTGATGCTTTACCGACTGAGAGAACCGGCTGGATTACGCATGCGGCTTCACTATCTGACATGAGGCATTACAAAGTTGTATTTTTTTGCTTGCATTCCAATTGGGCAGTTCACCCTCTACCGCTCATTCCCCTCATCGGCAGACCAGCAGCCTCCCTTTCGCTTCATTTCACAACCTCTCCAACTTACTCCAATTACTCGCTCCTTACCAATGGTGTGTGATGTGACAGCTGTTGTTACCCAGGTATCTGCACTGGGCCTTCAACGTTTTAAAGATTGTGTTTATTTCGGAGAGGTGTTAAATTGAAGAGGTTGGAGAGGGAAGTTCCAAACCAACAGAGATGGATTTCGCGAATGGGTAAACAATCCCACATGGTATTTCTTGTGGGAAGGTGTGAGATAAACACGTTTAATGCAAGAATACTCATTGTAAGTAAGGTTCTAAATGTTGAGAATCACAAAAAGCCCAAGATCTTCCTCAAAAAGCTCCAGCGCTGACCGCTTCCCACTCTTTCCTGCCTAACGTGAAGCAACAAAAGGCCATTTACTTCTTGCAAGGCAGTTATCGCCGGCAATAATTCAAAATCATCCTTATGCATGAACCTCCGGAGGCAACATTGATCTGACCTGGCTTCTTTATATGGGCACATGAATTTCAATGCTACTTCTGGACCCCTTTAGTTTAATTAAAAGCCAACCGTTGACTCAATGGATAGAGCCACGAGAGAGACTTGAAATCAGTCTCCTATTTTCTAGAGAGCGGCCTGAGTCAAATAAAACACGATTGGAACTTTCACTCAAAGGTTTGACTGCGAAGTTTTGAATGTTATCGCCTTTCTTGCTGCAAACACCATTGTTCACCTGTTACAGGGTTTTGACAGAGCAAATTCTGAACTTATATCGGCATTGGGCATTCAAAGCTTTGAAAATTGCATTCTTTTCGGAGAGATATGAAGTCGCAGCAATACCAGTGGGAGATATAATGGCACAGGGGCAGGAGGTTTAGAGGGGAACTGAGGAAGAATGTTTTCACCCGGCAAACTGTGAACTTCACTGCCTGAAATGTTGGTAGAGGCAGAAATCCTCCTAACATTTAAGAAGTATTTGGATGTGCAAGTGCGATGCCATGGCATACAAGCCTACTGCCAGAAAATGGAATTTGAATAAGTAGGTATTTGTTTGAGCAGCACAGACTCGATGGGCCGAAGGGCATTTGTCTGTGCTGTAGATCCCTATGACTCTCATCCCTCTAAAAATCCCGCCCTTTCCTTAAATCTATGGCCCCTGGTTATTGATCCATCCACCAAGGGAAAATGTTCCTTCCTGCCGACCCTATCTATGTCCTTCATAATTTTATACCCCTCAATCATGCCCCCCTCCCCTCAATCTCCTCTGCTCCAGGGCATATAACCCCAGTCTATCCAATCTCTCCTCATAACCACAACACTCCCGCCCATACAACGTCCTGGTAATTCTCCTTTGCACTCTCTCTAGTGCAATCACATCCTTCCTATAACGCGTATTCCAGAACTGCACGCAATACTCTAGCTGTGGCCTAGCCAGCGTTTTATACAGTTCAAACATAACCTCCCCACCATTATATTCTATGCCTCTGTTAATGAAGGCTAGTATCCCACATGCCTTCTTAACCATCGTAGCTGCCTGACCCACTACCTTAAGGAACCAGTGGATATGAACACCAAGTTACCTCTGATCCTCGGTAATTCCCAGGGTCATACGATTCATCGTGTATTCCCGTGCCTTGCATGTCCTGTCCAAGCGCATCACCTCACATTTATCCAGAATAAATTCCATTTGCAACTCATGAGCCCATCTGACCTGCCCGTCTATATCCTCCTGTAATCTAAGGCTATCCTCCACACTATTTACCACCCCGCCAATTTTCGTGTCATCCACGAACGTCCTGATCAACCCCCCTGCATTCAAGCCTAATCGTTTATATATACCACAAAAAGCAAGGGACCCATCACCGATCCCTTTGCAACCCCACTGAACACAGATATACAGTCACAAAAACACGCCTCGACAATCATCCTCTGCTTCCTGCCACTCAGCCAGTTCTGGATACAATTTACCAAATTATCTTGGATCCCATTGGCTCTTCCCTTCGTTATGACTCTCCCATGTGTGGACTTAGCAAAAGCCTTGCTTTAGTTCAAGTGCACTACTTCAAATGCATTGACCTCATCTACACATCTGGCTACATCTTCGAAACATTCAATCTTATAGGTCGGACAAGAGCCCCCCTTAACAAAACCATACTGAATATCCTTGATTAATCCCAGCCTCTCCAAGTTTAGGTTAATTCTATTCCTCAGAATTGCCTCCAGTAGTTCCCCACCACTGACTTTTGACTGACTGGCGTGTAGTTCCCTCGTTTATCACTTCCTCCTTTCTTCAATAACGGTTCCACATTTGCAGTCCTCTGGCACCTCTCCTGTGACCGGAGAGGTGTTGAAAATTATTGCCAACGCCCCTGCTATCTCCTCTCTTGCGTCAGTCAATAGCCTGGGGTGCATTTAAACCGGGCCTGGAGATTTACCTACTTTTAAGACTGACAGACAACCTAGAACCTCATGCTTTTCTATGCTAATTTCTTTAATTAGATCACAGTCCTTCTGCCTGATTTCCAAACCCACGTCGTCGTCCCTCACTTGTGAAAACCGACACAAGGTGTTCATCTAGAACCCTACCTACGTATTCCGGCTCCACACACAAATTACCACTATGGTCCTTATTGAGACCTACTCTTTCCCTTGTTATTTTCTTACTGTTAATGTACTTGAAGATAACTTCGGATTTTCCTTTTTCACGCCTGCCAATGTATTTTCATGCCCGCTTTTTGCTCTCCTAATTTGCTTTTTATGTTCCCCCCTGCACATACTAATCGCCTCTCGGGATTCCGCTGTTTTGAGCCCTCGGTATCTGCCATCAGCCTCCCTTTTTCTCTTTATCCAATCCTATATACCCCTCGACATACAGGGTTCCGTGAATTTGTTGGTCCCACCTTTTGCCTTTACTGGAATATGTTCGAGCTGTACTCTCCCTATTTCCTTTTTGAATGAGTTCCACTGTTCTAACGCAGATTTACCTAATAGCTGCAGTGGTGAATTGGGAGATTTTGAGGTGCAGGAGCTCTAAGCAAACGAGTTGGTCATATAATTTCTAAATATTCCCTTGCGTTCTTTCCTTTTGCATTAATCATTTCAGTCCCCAAATACCAATAAAACTGTCCGTTTTTAGTGAACACTATTCGTTCCCGGAGACATTTTATTTTGAACATTGTGGTGTTGCGAATCGTTGGCCTTTAGTATAGCTAAAAGCTCATTACGCCAGAGTTCAATAATTGAATACCAGCTAATGAAAGCATGAATTACAGATAACTTCACTGAAAGTTGCAGGGCAGTTTGAGAAAGCAATCCTGGGTCATGAATCCTGGGTTTTATGAATCGGGACATAGAGTAAAAAATGACCTAAATTATGAACCTTCATAAAATACTAGTTCAGTTTAAACGAAGGTTTTAGAAAGAGTTCTGTAAAAATTTATGAGAATGATTCCGAGGATGAGAGATGTCCGTTATGTGCATAGGTGGGCGAAGCTGGAGCTGTTCTACTTGGAGAAGACAAATTTGAGGAGAGAATTGTTAGATGTGCTGAAAATCATGAGGGCTATGGATATGGTAAGTGAGGAGAAACTGATCCCATTGACAGGATATCGAAACCCCTAAAGTGATTAGGCGTCATGAGGAAAAACCTCTTTATGCAGCAAGTGGTTTGGACCAGGAAGCCACTGCCTGAGTGCGTGGCGGAGACGGATTTAATTGCAGTTTTCAAAAGGGAACTGGATAATTACCTGAAAACACCATATTTTCAGGGTGTAATGGACAATGCGGAGGAGAGGGACCGACTGAGTTGATATTGCAGAGAACCGACAGAGAGACAATGTGCTGAATGGCCTCGTTCTGTGCTGTAACAATTCAATGGTTCTTTCGTAACCTTGCTTTAATGCCCTGCCACCAAATCTACTCAATAACTGAGAGAGAAAAAAACGTATTTCACCACAAATAATAATCAGGACAATGGAAGGCAGCCGTATTCGGTGGGATAGCATCTATTCTATGTATAAAGTGCATCTCCATTTGTTTCAGATTATTTATACCCGCCCAATAGGGAAACTTTAGCTTTATAGCTCCATACAATTTAAGACATGACTAGAAGTTCCCCGCCGCACCACATTCCCCACGTACCCCTTCCCCCGCTAGCACCAACAACCGCTCCCTCCGCCCGCCCCCAACAACCTTGAAACCTGATCGCGACGACTAAATAATTCCGCAGGTTGATTTGTGGACAATCAGGCATGTGGCACATTATCCAGAAACATGAGATATATATGTCAGTTCTGACCAAAAGTCATCGACCTGAAAACGCTCGCTCTGCTGTCTCTGTTCACAGAAGCTGCCAGACCCGCCGAGCATTTCCAGCATTCTCTCGTTCTATATTAACTATCTGTATGGACAGCTGCGGCCAGTCTTTTTCTGTATGTTTCGGAGGGATGAAATATTCTCCCGCCCCCATCCCCCTCTTATTTCTTGATCGTTAACCAGAACAAACGCTGGAAGGAGTGAAATGACAGTTTTCTTTCGCTTCTGTGGTTAGTTTTGCGGGAAATTCCAATTGTGCAAGACGGGGTCTCTGTTCACGAGCTCGATGCGTCTCTGCAGGGTTGAAAATGAAAATGATGTTGACACTTAGACTGATACAAGCGTCGCCTCCGTTGCTGCAAAAAACGAGGAACAACGGCTGCAAACGCTATTTAAATTCGGATGACACTCGCAACTCACAATGGCTTTGATTGATAAAGAAACAAAATTAAAATGAAATAATTAGTGGCCGCTCGCTTCTTATGCACACGGAGACTTTTCACCTGGATGCAAGATAAAGAGAGAAGAGTCCTTGAATTAAACGTTGTCAAATGCCAAAAATGGCTGCTGCATTCCAAACTTACCACATTTTAAGTGATTGTACGTGATTGAGAAACATGTGGGTTTCGTGCTCCCTCCCGCTATATATTGGATAACATTGATTGCAATAGGCAGATTGGTGCAGCTATCCCTTGCATCTGCATTCAGTTTACTAGCTAGATTTAACTGCACTCATGAAAGCGACTTTTGTCGTTCCTAAGTCAATTTCACTTAAGAGAATTGTTTTGGCCGCTGTCGATTGGTGTGATACACAATCGATGTCTCGCCAATTGGAAGCAGTAATATTTTCCAGAAGGTTGACGTGCCGTTTAATTTTGTGACTCCGCTTTATGTTGAGTTATCAGGTGTACACGTCACTATCAACTGTGCATATTCAAGGCTTAAATAGCTGCTCCTGCATTAAATTTGAGCGATTAGTAGATTTCTTTGACCTATCAGCACATTTTTCAGTGACATGTTATGCCACCCTTTCATTCTCCAAGCCCAGTTACAAGCTAAATGTATCTTCGAGTTTTCCTTATTCCTCTTCTCGGCATGCCCAAGAGTAGGTGTGTCAAGATACATCAGTCAAAGCATTAAACATGCTCCTAATGTGAAACAGAAGGTTGCAAGCAGCATCACTTTCATACAATGGAGTCATGTACCCAGAGTACTGATTAAAAGATAACTGCATTAACTCCGGCAATGCCGAACATTACCTGATAATCAGGCGATCTGAATTCGGAAGGAATTAAAACAAAACAAGAATAAAAAACTTGTAGGCACCGGATCACCGCCAGCAATGTCTGAGCGATTTCATCACGAATAACTTAGCGCACAGGCCTCATCAGTAATGTTAGAGTGTGGTTACAGCTAGAAATGTTATAATGATTCTCTGCACGGGCACAAATGTTAATTCACGTGTAAGGGGCTTCCTCAGTGAGGTTAAAGTCACCATCAGTAACGTTACGGTGACGTCATCAACAGTGAAAGTTAGTGAAAGGATATCACGAATAAGAGATGAGCAGTAGCTGACCAGTAGCCGGACAGTTGGGTTACCGCCAGTGCTGTTATGCCAATATCACCATCAGGAATACTAGAATAGAGTCACCGTGAAAATTGTGGAACAGGATCAAAGTAAATATTCCGAAAACAAAATACTGCAATGCTGGAAATCTGAAATTTAAAAAAAAGTCAATGCGGACCATTACTAGAAGCATTAACTCTGAATCACTCTCTACTGATGGTACAAGATCTGCTAAGTATTCCCAGCATTTTTCTGTTTGTATTTCACAACATATAATGTTGGAGCAGGGCATCCCTTGATTTGAGTGGAGTTTTCATTGATAATAATAGATTCAGCTCAGTCCGGATACTTTTATAGCATGTTTCTCATTATTCTTGTTCGAGTAGAAAACGGCTAGCATTGTTGACTGACAGCAACAGCATATATTTACGGATTGTATCGCTAGTATTGTTAATGTTAGAGCAATATCATCGCCAGTAATAAGAACACCGAGTCATCATGAGGTATCGCCAAAGAAGACAGCAAGATTAAGCTATGTAATTACAGTCCACAGCACGTTTACATTCTGCAATGGATGAGTTAATATCGCAGCGGAATAATATGAAGCCCAAAGAATCCATCACTGTCCAGGAGGGGCGTTCGTTTTAACTTTCAAGGCGCATGCGCAGAACACGTTCCCCCTGGGGTTACATTCCGGTCATTAATTTCAATTGACGAAGTTTCTGGAACTGAGCTGGTCAATTTCCCCATTGGCAGACTGGGGTCTCTGAAGAGGTAAATTATTCGCTTGTTTGTTAAGTGACTATAACTAACACAAATTATTGTGTAAGCTGATTTCATCACAGCGACACAAATTGGCCTATAAAAGGGGAAACATTTACGGATCTTCAATACAATCAGAAAACTGAGCGATCCTTCGCATCCTTCTACTAAAAAATGATCCGGCCAACGATCCTACAAGTAACAGATATTTACTACCCAATTCTCGCAGCCTTTGGTATTCCCGGTAAGTCAGTGTTGTCTAAAAGCTGTTGAGTATTTCACTGCTAGTGATGATGTAGTTCATTGCGGGAAAGTCTCCTGGCCCAGTAATTTCTCTACCTGGATAAATTGCTGAATATCAGCGGGAATCCGAGCCCTTCACAGGCCCCGTGAGCCGCGGTTCTGCTCAGTAGATTGTGGGCACCTGGAATTTAATTGTCCTCCTCGCATTGAAGGAGAGAAGGTTGATTCCCCGCCCATCTAACAGTTCATAGATCACGAAAGAATGCGTTGTTTAGCGTAGAAGGTAACTATCTCATATGTAATGTTGCCATTGTCTACATTACAGTGATAATTCTAAGTACTGCAGCGTCCTGCGCTCAGCAGAGGACAGGAAGATATTTTGAGAAACAGCGAGTTGCTCCTCATTCCTCCCTCGCAAATAATGCTTGTGGATGCATCCGCTCACGTTCAGTTCCTGAATGGGTCCTTCAGAGCGTTATAAATAGGAAAGGAGAAACGTTTTGAATCAGTTTGGATAGTTTTTTTTTTCTTCAGCTGAATGAATTTTGAATTTATTGCGCCCTGTAATGGATTGAGCCCCAGTGATAATTTTTAAAAATCACTCGGTGCATCGCACGGTAACGGCCTGATGACAGGAAGGTTGTGTGTAAGTTGTATGGAAATCTGTTTATTATTTGACTGTTTAACTTCAACAAGTTATAGAAATATTCCATTTTTCCTTCACGAAACTGATATCGGTAACTGGAATGTCCCTGCGAGGTACTCACGGTGACTTGCACTGTACAGTTCCATTGAGCCTCAATCCAGTGCCAGTAATCATGGTTATTGAAAGGGATTCGGGCGATATGTATGACGGACGGCTGATCCTATTCAGCCTGTTTTACATTTTTGTCTGAAGTCAACATTAGCCCCAGTTGAGGCATCAATGTCGAAGGGCGGGGGTATTGAGAGGAGTTTGGGGCTAATCTCCGTTGCCATTCTCCAGATTGAATTCGAGTGACCCTTCTCTCAGCACCATAATAACATCAGACTGAAATTTACCGGGAGGGCGGCAGAGTCCCACTCTCGAAACATAGTGTCACTGTCCACTTGAGGATCAATTGCCTGAAAGAACTGAAGTTCCTAAAGGACTCCGATGGAAGAGAACAATGGACAAGTTCTCACTTTTCAAAACATGTACTGTAAAAATTAAAACCAAAGTCAAAAAATATATAATTAAGTGCTAATTTTATTCCCTAGAAATTATTGGTTATAGTTGAAGCAGCTGGTTATAGTTGAAGTCTCACGGATATCTCAGCTAGCCCTCAGCAAATATTTGGCACTGTGTTCAGTCCTGATGTCTCTCACAACTGCCCCTTTCTCCAGCAGTGCTCAATCACTCTTCTTCAAGTAGGGTCTGATTCTCAAGTGGTCTCCAACCGCCACTTGACTCCATACCAGCTCCAAGGATATGATTATCATCAACGAGGCCTACTCCTGTGACGCAACTTTCACTCGAGTCACAACAGTCCTGAAGGCGGAGTTTTACCAGAGACACTGTCACTCACCATTCGATAACACTATGGCGCACAGTATGATCAGCTTTGGTTAAAAAAAAAGCCTCTCAGCTAAAAAAGAAACCTCTCAGCTCTTCAGCGTGTCTGGATGGTTCGCAGCTTCCCTCAGGTTTCAGTCATTTAAACTTGCTCCCACACATAGCTTCAGCGACAGCCTCTGGGCTTTGGCCGATTGTGATGGAAAGGAATTCTACTTTTTAGACTCCTGCTTGTTTTGACCACAGAATTAAACTCCATCACCCAATCGGTTCTACTTCCCAATTATAAAACCCAACCAGTTTCCATTTCTTTACCAAGAACATGCAGAGCTTCATCTCTCAGAAGCAGTGTGTGCAATTAGGAGATCCCTCCCCAAGAAACATGGTTCCGTTCTCTGTTTCAGCTACGGGAACCCGCAAAAATACTGCCCTTCAAGCAATTTAGTCACAATAGGGTGGATATTTTTTATGAATTTCAGAATTTCATCAAAATTGGCCAAATTACAAATCGGATGCGTGCATATAACACTGGGAATAAATGCACAGGAACATTTCCTAGAATATTCTGTGGAGAGTATCTGAGTGTCCATGTTACCTATTCTATTTCCCCTTTTTCCCACAGCGAACCTGCTGACAATCGTGATTCTCTCCAGGGGAAACTGCGGCCTTTCCAAATGCATTTCTTTCTATATGGTGGCCATGGCAACCACCGATTTAGTCGTCATGCTCAACAATGTTCTCGTGTATAAAATCCTGAGTAAGCGTATTCCACATATAATCCTGTCTTATACACCCATTTGCAAGTTCATAATGTACACAAATAGCGCCAATCTGTATTTATCGGTTTGGTTTACAGTCTGCTTCACATTGGACCGATTTGTATCTATCTGTAGTCACAAGTTTAAGACAAGGTATTGCACAATGAGAACTGCGGCTGCAGTTCTAACAACAATCGGTACCCTCTCATTTTTAGAGAATATACCCTACTGGTTTGCATTTGAACCCAAGCGAACAATTGACAATGTTCACTGGGGTTTCCAACCCAGCCTGGAATTTTATACATCTCCTTTTGGTGTAATATTCACTTGGCTACAAAGTATTTTATTGAATTGGATTCCTTTCTCTTTGATATTACTGTTTAATTGTTTGACAGTCAGACGGATTTTAGTAGCCAGTCGAGTCCGTAAGGAGCTCCGGGGTCACAGCAGCGAGAATCAGAGTGATCCAGAAATACAGAACCGAAGGAAATCGATGATATTACTGTTCACTGTATCGGGTACTTTTATACTGTTGTGGCTGACAGCAATTATTTGTCCGTTAGTCAGTGGTATGGTTATTCATATACTACCGGCTTATACAGCTCGTGCATACATCGCCACTGAAACCGGATACATGCTCATGTATTTGAGTTCCTGCACAAACACGTTTATTTATGCAGCTACACAAACTAAATTCAGGGAAGAGCTGAAGAAGATAGTGAAATCTCCTTGGACAATTATTCTGATACTGATAAAAAAATGCAAAATGAAAGCAACTCTTCCCGTTCTAGTTATAATTAAATTGTAGCCAACATTCCAGTTTTGATGGTGGCCTTTTTGCTGCAACGACAGTGTGCTGTTCTCTTTAAAGGTATCAGAAAGCTTTGCCTCTCTTTGTTCCATGTGTTATATGTCTGCTGATAATCCACGGGGATAATAATTGTTTCTTGTTATAGCGGTGCACTTGCCACTCTGGGTACATAGAGAATAGTTATTAACATGTTTCAGTAGTGGAGAAAAACCTCTCTGTGTTGGCCTTAACTCCCTTGCACGGCAGGTCCTGCAATGAGAAGCACCACTTTAATACACAGCTAAGGTCCCAAAACTTCTCGAGACCACAGCAGTGAATTTAAGTTGATGTTGCACATCCAAAACACTGAGGACTTCCTGACACGTGCACACGCACAGAAATTGCCGCAAGTTTAAACTTCTGGTTGGCTGATTTGCGTTGTCCTGGACCCGCTGTCAATGTCTCCCACACTGAGTTCAGTATCAGATGCTTGGGGGTCAGACACACAGGAATTGCCTGTGTGTTTACGCTGCAAATGAAACTTGATCGAACTCAGATAATAACCAACATAACTGAACTGAGCACCACTCCAGTACTCAACCTCACCACCACCTCCACCTCCAACCCCCCCAAAAAAAGCCTGAATACTTCCCCAACGCTGACAGCCTGCTCGATCCGACTGCCCACGAGAGGCGATGGCCCACCCCACTTGAATAACCTCTCTCCGACCCGACTATCGCTTCCAACTCGACTATTCCCCACCCAGCTAGCACACTCCCGCCTCACGACCTGATTCTCCTCTCCCGAACACGACGACACTCCCTGACCCAACTACGCCCCCAACCTGACAACCCAGCCGATGCAACGGCCCACCTGATACAGCCCGAGTACAGCCGATCGGAGCGCCCACAAAACTCAATTACCCACCTGCGTGACCCGACTGCCCACCCAAACAGATTAACCACATCCATGGCGTGACGACTCACCAGACCTGACTGTTTATCCTACCCAGCCAACTACCCACACCTGACTCGAATACACAAGCCCAGCCTGAGTACCTACGCGACCCTGGCCACCCCCAGTCACCCCACCCAACCTGAGTTCCCCCACGACCCGACTACCTACCCCTGACCCGTCTACCCATCCAACACGACACTTGAGTTGCTGCTTCCCAAATGCTGATTTGGCAACAGCTGGGAGGACAGAATAATCTGAACCAAGGTTGTCATTACCTTTCTGTACTTCTCTGTGATTTGGGTCACACGGCCTGTGAGCTGCGAAGGGTTTGCTCCTCCTTCAGAGAGGAAGGTACAGTTTAAATTAGTGGATTTATGAGAGCTGATAGAATGTGTTCAGGACGGATGAGACTGAAGCCAGCGGACAGATTACAAACCTACTGTATTAGGACTCAACTACAGTTGAAGCTACTGTGTTACTGTCTTGGCACCTGGACACAACTATCCACCCAGCCCGACTACATCACCGACCCGAATATTCACTCGACCGGACTATAAACCCGAAATAGTGCGACCCGACCCGAACCCTCCAGCCTAACCGAGTACACACCCAACCAGGCAATACCACAGATCCGACTGCCCAACCGACCGGACTACACCACAACCCGACTGCCCACCTGAAACAAACTGCACAGCCGACCCGAGTTTAGACCCGAACACTGCCCACCATACATAAACTATCCAGCCAACTCGACTGTCTGCACGACTCGGTTGCCCACCAGACTATGCCATCGACCAGACTGCCCACCCTACTGGACTGCTCAGCTGATCCATCTATACACCCGACTGGGCTGCTCAGCTGATCCATCTATACACCCGACTGGGCTGCTCAGCTGATCCATCTATACACCCGACTGGACTGCTCAGCTGATCCATCTATACACCCGACTGGACTGCTCAGCTGATCCATCTATACACCCGACTGGACAGCTCAGCTGATCCGTCTATACACCCGACTGGGCTGCTCAGCTGATCCGTCTATACACCCGACTGGACTGCTCAGCTGATCCGTCTATACACCCGACTGGACTGCTCAGCTGATCCGTCTATACACCCGACTGGACTGCTCAGCTGATCCATCTATACACCCGACTGGACTGCTCAGCTGATCCATCTATACACCCGACTGGACTGCTCAGCTGTTCCGTCTATACACCCGACTGGACTGCCCGCCGTATCGGAAAGCTCAGCCGACCAGTTAATAAACTCGACCCGACTACCCACTCACAGACTCAGCCAGTCACCCACTGAACCACTCATCCATTCTCTCACCAAAACACCTGCATTCTTTAAAAGTCTTGCGACGTTAAAAAAAACTTACGTGAATATGGCAGCTATTGTCATAAAAAGGGTTTGTGTCCCCTCTTCCGCAGCCTTCATTTCGCTCATTGGACTTGCCCTCGGGAGTCTGCGCTCGCCCATCTTGGATTCAGCTGGGATCTGAAGTTCTGCCTGAAAATAGGCACTAGCATTGGGCATCAGAAAGCGTCACAGGCAGTAGCAATGTAGCCAGCATAAAAGCTGTCGGGGAGATCTGAGATATAACCTCTGCCTCCTTAAATTCGACAGCCTCAAATATTCTCTCGGCAAAGGGATTGGTTCTTCTGTCAGCTCTAAATTCCTTACATCCTCTTATCTGTGGGCGTTCGTTACTGATCCTTCAAATTATGGAAGCAGTGTGCTGCTTCCCTCCCTCCTTATGTTAATCACCTGAGCACAACTCGCCAAAGTATACCTACCCTATTTCAATTAAAAATCCAGTGAATGTCAATAAAGTGCAGTTAAACAAGTTAATTAACACATTTCTGCAGGAGATGGTTGTGCCCTTGCACCTTCCCACCAGAGAAGAATGGATTTTACTGGTAGGTGTTGCCCAAATGGCAGGCACATTGCAGGAGAGATTCTAGTCAAAGGCCAACAGACCCATCCATCTCGAAAGGATAACCGGAAAGTACTGGAATGCCTCCTAACAGGTAATGCAGACTGGAAGACCTTCTCATATAGAATTTAAAAAGACTGTCATGAAGTTCTTCCATATTGTATCATATTGTTTTCTCCTTGCATTATAGTAGCTGCTATTTTTATCCATCGCCTGCTAAGTAGCGAAGAATATGTCAATTTGAAATAACACGAGGCTATCGGGCCAGCACTGACCCTGCAGCAAGGGCCAGTTTCAGGATGAAGTGATATGAAACTTATTTAAAGGTATGCTATTGCACACTGATTCATAAACTGCAGAAAACTTTACTCGTTTCATAACGTGTGGAAATGAAATCATTTTGCGTGCATCATCATTTTAATAGGCAGCAATGATACAGGAGAAGAGCAAGGTTTATAAAACAGGAATTAGTACAAATACAATTATCTTAATCAAGATTGAGACGATCTGTTGAACAGCAAGTTAATGCGATAATAGTTTTTTTGCGAATGGGGTGGGGAGTGGTGGTGTGGAGAGCAATTTGTTCTTTAAGGGAAATTATTAGCATTCAATAATGGTACGTAAATGAAATAATCGTTATATGATATTGAATTTAGCAATTCTAGAGTTATGTACTGCAGAATCCTATAGGTTACGATGTAGAAGGAGTGAGAACAATATGTGGAAATGTGTCCGTAGTATTTCACTTGAAGTAAAACATGTAAGATTTGAATTCCCCCCGAAGAAAGATCATTGCGAGATTCTGCAATTACGACTTTTAACTGTATTTCAAATGTAATAAAAGTGAGTGGGCTCTCAATAAGACAATGGTTCATTTCAATGTTCAAGAACCTGATTAAAACACATATACTTCAATAGCTGTATAACTTATATTCTGAATGGGCTTCATTCATTCCCTATCATTATGCTTAGTTTAAACGCCACGTTGCCATGTTCTCCTTCATGTTGAGATTCTCCAAACGTCAAAGCTCACGTGCTTGCATGTCCCCAATGGGCCCCTGTGCGACAAAACTGAATAGGTACTTTTAAAAGGCACAAAAGGCGCCGTATGCAGGATATGCAGCATAATGAACTTCTGACCACATATCGTCTCGATCGCATCGATTACAGAATGTCACCCAGCATCGACATTCCTGCTGCTAACCTCTCCCGTCATGTTTATGTCAGCTCCAGACTTGGCTAGTGCATTGCTACCCTACCCGCCTTCTATCGTCTACTCTCCTGAAACGGAATATCAGAGGAAGCCGTGTTGCCCTGAATGTAGCTGGCACTGAGGCCCATTCATGCAACACCAGTGCTCGTTGAAAGTTTACTGTCGGTCGACCAAAGTCTAGAATGGATTATTTTCATCCCCGTGTTCAAATCCTTCCATGTCCCTGCCCCTGCCGTCGTCTGTGATCTCCCCCTTGTCTGCAATCTTCTGGGAGTTCTGTATTCCTCATGTTCTGGCTCCTTCATCCCGTAATTCTTTCACTACACCATTGTCTTCAGATGTCTCGGATCTACACCCTGGCATCCTCTCCCAAAGTCTATTTCTCCTCAATTAAACCGATACCTGGTCACTTGCCCTAGCACTTTAAATACCTGGTCCAATATGCCGATTTAACCAAATATACTCGTGTTAAGCCCCGCGAAGCTTTTTGTTAACCGCATCGTATCAACGAACGGTGTGATTTGCTACAACGAACAATCCATTATTTTCAGTCTGTTCCCAACAAATGTCTCAATGGCTCAGTCCATATAAACTGTCTGGAGTATTAATTGCTCAACATTATTGAGGATTGGTTCCATTCATGACATTAAACCTCTGGTCATCACAGTTTACAGTTTCAGCACAGGAAAGGAATCCAAGCCCGATTCACAGCGCATTCACTGGTAACCAGCACTGGGGAAGAGAGGGCCACAGCGCAGTGACTATTCTCAACTATAGGTCCTTAACTGTTCCCCACAGGGTTCACAAAATCAGTCCAGTTCAGTCTGTGCTGGAGAGATAACCGAAAGTGGCGACTTTGTTTCCTTCATTCAAGGGATGTGAGTGTCGCTAGCCGGGCCAGCATTTATTATCCATTCCTAGTGGTCTTGAGAAGGTCGTGGTGAGCTGCATCCTTGAAACGCTGTAGTCCATGTGGTGATGGTACACTCAAACCACGGCTACGAAGGAAGTAACAAGATTTTGAACCAACGACAGTGAAGGAACGGCAATATATTTCCAAGTCAGGATCGTGAGTGACTAGGAGGGGAGCTTCCAGGTGGGTGTGTTCCCATTTATCTGCGGCCTCTGTCTTTCTAGATGGCAGTGGTGATGGGTTTGAAGGTGCCTTCGAAGGAGCCTTGGTGAATTCCTGCTGTGCATCTTGTAGATAGTACATACTGCTGCTACTGTGCATCGGTGTTGGACGGGGTGAATGTTTATGGGTGTGGTGCCAATCAATGACGTTGCTTTGTCCTGGGCGATGTCAAACTTCTTGAGTGTTGTTGGAGCTGCACTCATCCAGGAAAGTGGGGAGAATTCCCGCACGCTCCTGAATTGTGCCTTGCAGACGGCGGAGAGGCTTTGGGGAGTCAGGTCGTCAGTTACTCGTCGTACAATTCATAGCCCCTGACTTTGTAGCCACAGTATTTACATGGCTAGTCCAGTTCAGCTTCTGGTCAATTGTAACCCCCAGGATGTTGATAGTGGGTTCAGTGATGGTAATGAAATTGAAAATCAAAGGGCAATGGTTGGGTTCTTTCCTGTGGGAGATGGTCATTGCCTGACACTTGTGTGGCGTGAATGTTAATTCCACTTGTCAGCCCAAGCCTGGATATTGCCCAAGCCTTGCTGCATTTAGACATGGACTGCTTCAGTATCTGAGGATTCACGAACGGTGCTGAGCTTTGTGCATGCATCAGCGAACATCCCCACTTCTGAGCTTATGATGGAAGGAAGGTCATTGATGAAGCAGCTGAAGATCGTCGGACCGAGGACAGCGAGAGATTCATAGAGACATAGAGGTCTACAGCGCAGAAGAAGGCCCTTCGGACCATCGAGTCAGGTAGCCAACTATTTTAATCTCATTTTCCTAGGCCCATAGCCTTCTATGCCTTGGCATTGAAGGTGCACATCCAAATTCTTCTTAAATATTACGAGGGTTTCTGCCTCCACACCACTTTCAGGCAGTGAGTTCCAAATTCCCACCACCCTCTGGGTGAAATATGTCTTCCTCTTGGCCCTTACCCTAAATCTATGCCCCCTGGTTATTGTCCCTCCACCAAGGGGAAATGTTCCTTTCTGCCTACCCTCTCTATGTCCCTCATAATTTTATACACCTCATACATGCCCCCTCAATCTCCTCTGCTCCAGGGAAAATAAGCCCAATCTATCCAATCTCTCCTCATAACTAAATCTCTCCATCCAGAGCAACATTAGTCTAAACCTCATCTGCACCCTTTCTTGTTCAATCACACCCTTCCGATAATCAGGATTCCAGGACTCCAGGCAATACTCTTGCTCTGGCCTAACCAGCGTTTTAGACAGTCCCAGAATAACCTCCCTGCTGTTCCATTCTATGCCTTGGCTAATAAAATAAAGTATCTTGTATGCCTTCTAACCACCTTATCTACCTGTCTGGTTATATAAGGTACCGGCGTTCATGCACACCTTGGTACTTCTCAGGGTCCGACCATTCATTGTGCATTCCTGTGCCTAGTTTGCCCGGCCAAATTGCATATCCTCATATTTTTCCAGATTACATTCCATTTGCCACTGAACAGCTCGTCTATATCCTCCTGTACTCTAAGGCTACCCTCCTCACTGATTACCACCCCACAAATTTTAGTGTCATCCGCGAACTTAATGATCAACCCACCTAAGTTCAAGTCCAAATCCTTTCTACGTACCATAAACACCAAGGGACCCAACACCCATCCATGTGGAACCCCACTGGATACAGGCATCCAGTCACAAAAACACCCCTCACACCCTACTTCCTGCCTTTAATCTAATTCACGAAACTGCCTGGGATCGCATGGGCTCTTATCTTCGTTATCAGTCTCCCATGCGAGACCTTGCTGAAGTGCAAGTCAAACGCATTGCCCTCATCTATACACATGATCACCTCTTAAAAAAATTCAATCAAATTGGTCAAACATAACCACTTAACAAAGCCATGCCGGCTGTCCTTGATCAATCCCCGCCTCTATAAGTGTAGATTAATTCTGCCCCTCGGAATTACTTCTAATAGTTTCCCTACCACTGAGATTAGACTTGCTAGCATATAGTTCCCTGGTTTTTCAGTTCCTCCCTTCTTGAATAACGGTACCACATTGGATGTCCTCCAATCCTCTGGCACCTCTCTGGAGAGTTATTGAAAATTATTGCCATCGCCACCGCTATCTTCTCCCTTGCCTAACTCAACAATTTGCGATACGTTTCACCCTGGCCTGCAGGTTTATCTACGTTTAAGACTGCAAGACCACTTGGAACGCCCTCCCTTTTTATGCAAATTTATTTAATTATATCACAGTCCTTCTGCCTGATTTCTATACCCAAGTCGTCCCTCTCACTTGTGAACACCGAAACAAAGTGTTCATTTAGAGCCCTATCTCCGTCTTCCGGATTCATGCACAAATTACCAATATGATCGTTAATGGGCCCTAGTCTTTCCCTAGTTATCCTCTTACTCATAAAGAGCTTGCAAGATTTTCCTTTATTTAACCAGCCAATGCTTTTTCATGCCCCCTTTTTGCTCTCCTTTTTTATTTTTTGAGCCCCAACCCGCCCCAGTACCACCCTCTACACATTTTGTGCTCCTCTAGAGCATCCGCTGTTTTGAGCCCTCGGTACTTGCCAAAAACGGCCCTTTTCCTTTTTATCCAATTCTGCATATCCCTCGACATCCAGGTTCCTGGATTTGTTGGCCTCACCCTCTGCCTTTACTGGAATATGTTGGCCATGTACTCTCCCTGTTTCCTCTTGGAATGAATACCACTGCTTTGATGCGGATTTACCTAAAAATAGCTGTTCGCAGTCCACTCTGGCCAAATCAAATGATCTTATTAAAATTGGCCTTTCCCCAGTTTAGAACTCTGATCTCCGGCCCATCCTTGTCTTTTCCATAACGACCTTGAAACTAACGTAGTTATGATCACTATCTGCATCATGCTCACCGACTGATACCTCTACCACTTGCCCAGCTTCAATCCCTAAAATAAAATGAATGCAGAAAGCGTTCCCAGAAAAGTTGATGTGCAATTCTATAGATGAGCGTGGCCAGCAGCTGCCATGGCCACCATATAGATAGAGATACTTTTGGAAAGTAGGCAATTTCCTCCGTAGAGGGTCACTATTGTCAAAACGTTCACTGTGACAAAGAGGGAGAAGAGTTACCTAACGGGGGCACTCAGAATCATCTGGTCTCAAATAGTGGGGCAATGTACAGATGTGTTCCCACTTAGAATTGGGAGCACGGTTTCGTTTTTGAATATTCGGCCAGTATTGATAACATTTCTTTAGAATCAAATAAATCATTGAACACTGAATGCCCTTCACACACATTTCATTCAGATGGTAACAGGCTCGGGCGGATTCAAGAAGGGGGTGGTGAAAGAGAACGACCCACACCATCGAGACCCAGACGCTGAGAACAAATGGCAGGGGCCGGGGGGCTGGGATCGCGGGGTGCAGCGGGGGGAGGGGAGTGGTTGACTGTGGTTGGTGGTGGAGGGTTACAGACTTGGCGCTATATTGTAAAACATGAATGAATCATCTGTCATTTTTCTACAATGAATTGACTTCCACGATTAACACCATTAAAATGCAAAAATAAAGTCACATATCTTCCATACCTGTGCGATTCAAGAAAGATACGGACTAAGCAGCAACAATAAAACTTATATTCATTTAGCGCCTTCAAAGAAGTGTCATGAAAGCAAACGAGACAGGGAACATGTGGGGAGCATTTAGGACGATGGCTGAAAGCTTGGTCAAAGAGTGAAGCTTTAAGGAGTATCTTGAAATGTGGAAGAGATGTAGAGAGGCAGGGAGGATTGTGGTGGGAAATTCAGAGAGCAGGACCTAAGCACCAAAGATACGGGTACGAATGATGGAACAATTACAACTGGGGATGTCCAAGATGCCACATTTAGAAGATCTGAAATATCGCCGCGGTGTGTGGGGCTGGAGGGGATTTCAGGTTTACAATGGGCGTGACCAGGGGGTAATGGGGGTCAGAGAGGGGGGAGGAGAGAACGTAGGGGTTTGCAAAGAAGGCTGAGGATTTAAAAATCGAGGCATTGTTTAACTGAGAGATCGTGCAGGTCAGCGAGCACAGGCATCATATGTGAACACCACTTGCTGTGGTTAAGGATTCGGGAAGCAGAGATTTGGGTGACAACAAGTTTCTGGGAGGCAGAATGTAGGAGGCCGGCCAGGTGTGCAATGGAATCGCAAAGTCTGCAGGTAATAAAGGCTAGAATGAGGATTTCAAAAGCAGACCAGCTGAGACGAGGCCAAGTCGGGCAGTGTTGCAGGGACGGGTAAAGACTGTTCACGAGATGGTTTGGATGTGCGGTCAGAAGATCATCTCTGGGTCAAATCTGAGTCCCAGTTTGCCAAGAGCCTTGTTTAGCCCCAGAAAATGTCTCAGCAGGGGAAATGAGTCAAAGTTAGGGAATGGAGTTATAAAGGGGCCAGAGACAATCACTTCTGGCTTCCCGATATTTCCTGTGAGGAAATTTATGAGGATTCTGTATTGGATGTGGGATAAGCAGCCTGATGATTCAGTTAAGGTGGACATTCGAGTGAATTGATTGAGAGGCAAAGCTAGGTGTCATCAGCGGACATTTTTTATTCATTCATAGGATGTGTGCCTCGCTGGCTAGACCAGCATTTGTTGCCCGTCCCTTGTTGTCATTGAGAAGGTGAAGGTGAGCCACCTTCTTGTACCGCTGCAGTGCATGTGGTGTAGGTGCACACACAGTGCTGTTAGGGAGGGAGAATTTTGACCGTGGGGCAGTGAAGGAATGGCGATACCCCTCCAAGTCAGAATGATCTGAGTTTTGGAGGGGAACTTCTAGGTGGTGTTATTCCCACGGGTCTGTTGCCCTTGTCCTTGTAGATGGTCGTGCATTTGGGAGATGCTGCCGAAGGAGCCTTGGTGAACTCCTGATTGAATCCCTGCTCATGTGAATCAAATTGCTACGTTTTAGGGTGATGTCTACGAGGGGCAGCATGTTGAAGGGAAATAGGAAGCGGGCAGGGACACATCCTTGGAGTAGTTTCAGTATCAGAGTTAACGGCACAGGAGAGGGAAGAGAAGCACTTGCAATTGATACTCTGACTATGATTAAATAAAAAAAGTATCGCGCAGAATCACAGAATTGTTATGGTGCAGAAGGGGACCATTCGGCCCATCGTTTCTGCACCAGTTACCCGGATGAGACACCCACCTGCCGCCCACGCGCCACCACACCCCCCCCCCACCCCCCGCCCCTCCCACCCTTTCTTCCCGTAACCCTGCACATTCTTCCTTGTCAGATACCAGTCCAATACACTTTGAGTGATTCAATTGAATCGGCCTTCCCCACAGTCTCGGGCAGTGCACTCCAAACCCAAGCACTCGCTGCATAAAAATGTTTCTCCTCACAACACTTTTGCTTCTTTTAGTCATTACTTCACACCTGTTCCCTCTCTTTCTAGATCCCTTCACGAGTGGAACAACTTATCCGTATCTACTATGTCCAGCCGCCTCATAATTTAGAATACCTCCATCAAATCTGCTCTCAACCTTCTTTTCTTTAGGAAAACAGTCCTAACTTCTCCAATCTATCTTCATAACCAAATTTCCTCATCCCTGGAACCATTCTCGTCAATCTGTTCTGCACACTCTCGAATGCCTTCTCATCCTCCCTGAAGCGTGGCGCCCAGAACTGGGCACAATACAGTAGTTGAGGCTGAACTGAGGGCTTCTACAAATGCAACATTAACTCCTTGCTATTGTAATCTATTGATAAAGCCGAGCATACTACACAGCACTGACAACATGCCCTGTTCCATTCAATATTCGTGATCAAATAGTCGCTTAGTGGTTCAGAACTTGAATACTGTTGAAAAAAGACATTTTGTCGAAGCTTTTCATCTTGCACTCATGTGGACAATTGCATGAATAACAATGTCAGGGTAATTTTTAGCAAACGCTGTCAAATCACAGAATCACATCTCATGTTGGACACTGTGCTTTGAGTTCTGCAAGCACGGGCTGCTGGAGTACAGTCTGTACCTTTCCGGTTCCGACAGCAGAAGTGACATGCTAGTAGGTCTCCCATCAAACAGCATCTCCCTTCTGCTGTTCACAACGGGCAAGGTATAGACCGAACCCAACCAGCCCGTACTTGGAAAACTCAACACACAGTGTGCAATTTAAAGATGATTCTGCGATTGGACAACATCTGCTAAATATTCTTCAGTGAGAAAAATTATGCTGACAACCAATTTAAGGCTGTGAGTTGGGCTCGCAGTGTGGCGCCTCTGTGTTAAAATAGCTACATATATCAATACCCAGAGCAGTGTTATTGCCAGCCAGGAAAAAAAAAAAACATGTACACGCTTTGCGCCTGTTTCAACAAAACAAAAGAAGTGATAACCATTCGTCCCTTCTTTCCTCGGGGCAACGCCTTGACGAATGAGAGCTAAGCTGCGTGGTTTCAGATTTTAAACAATTCAGGCAGCATCTAATGGCGCTTTGTCCCTGGAAACGCCTCTACCATTCAGAGTCCACTTGCCAGCCAATTAGCACTCTCTTGTCATATAGAAAAAAGTTGTTGCTTCCCTGACTTTGGTCGTCTTGCGATTGTCATTATGAGTACAAGGCAAATGTTTTTGACAAAATATCTTTTTTCAGCTTTAGTTACTTAATCAACACACACGCCCAAGTCCTCCTATCCCTCCACACACTTTAGAGTTGTGCACTTTACTTTATGATGTCCCCCCATTTTCTTCCTATCAATTCACATCACTCCACATTGAACTTAATGTGCCACCTGTCTGGCCATTCCACCAACTTGCTACGCCCCTTTGACGTCCTACACCATCCTCCTCACATATCACAATATCTGAAGGTTTTATATACCTGCAATATTTTAAATTTTGCCCTATACACAAGTGCCTACGTCATTAATGCATACCAGGGGAAGGAAGTGCCCCAACACTGACCCTGGGAAGCGCCAGTACAAACATTCAACCTGCCCTAAAAAAAACCCATTCACCAAAATAACTGACTTCTTTCGCTCAGCAAGTTCCGTTCCATGTTGTTACTGTTCCTTATATTGCATAAGCTGCAAACATGCTCACAAGTCTGTTGTGTGGCATTGTATCAAATGGCTTCCGGAAGCCCATGAACACAATACCAACAGTGGTGCCCTTATCAACCGTCTCTGTTACCTCTTTGAAAAAAAACTCCAGCAAGTTAGTTGAAAAGGTTTTCCCTTGAGGAATCCATCCATGCCAATTGAACTAAGAGAGTGCAGTCAGGGAAGTAGTCTGGGATCAACAGACCAAGAAATGATGGAAAGATCACCTCCAACCACTTCAAACATCATCAATCGGCAAAAAATGCCGAACTTGCCAGCGACGCCCAGATCACAGGAATCAATAAATAAAGACAGTTGATTTTATGATCTTTTAAACTACTGGAGTGGCGCAAATCAGCCTAGGCATCTCATCATAGAGAGGAAACCGATTCTCCCAATCTACCGACCAGCAGGCCAATTCACCGGCGAGATGGACTCCTAAATTTCTGCGTATATACACCAAGTTATCCCGCTGGATAAATGACAAGGCAAGGATGAGATTCTTATTCTGTTACAGAATCATTAACAGTGAGATATTCAACAACTATCAGACAGCAGGAAATACTGACTTACCAGGAGTACCGATGGCTACGAGCACGGGATAGTAAATATCATTGATCTGTAGAATTATTGGCCGTCCCATTCTTTAGAAGAATATTCACCTCCTGCCCTATTTTGCAGTTCCCATTGGAATGTATCTGAGATCCTTAACTGATCCCCTTTATAGAACAATCCGTTCCCAGCTGAGGAAAGCAGCTTGGATAACATTTGGCGTTAATTACAGTCACTTAACAAACAAAGTGCTTCCGCTTCAGCGTACAGAACGGCAATGCCAAAACTGAGCTGGTCAGTCTGTGAAACACCTGCCATTGAAATTCATTAACAGAATGAAATCCCAGAGAAAATGTGCCTCAATGTATACTTGATAATTTTGTGGATCAGTATGTCAACGACCCATCAAGGGTTCTGGATCTAGTTTAGATCCATTTTTAGACCCAGCAGTGCGCAATGAGGAAGGTTTAATTAATAATCGCATAGAAAATTATTTCTACAGCAGAGTGAATAGAATATGGTAGAAATTTAGATTTTGTTTTTGTAAGTGATTTGGTTTACTCTGAATCTCGGGTGACGACTCAAAATATCAAACAAATAGATATGGAATGCAAGCTGCCAAATGTAGATTGAGTCACCACTTTTAAAGATCTGATGGTGGACAAACCACAGTTATCAATAAAATAATTACTGCACAATTTTTAACACGTCCACATCCCTTTAAGGTACATCAGCCCCGCGGCAAAAGAAGAATTTCGCAACCGTGACGGACAGGAGCGGGTCACCATCCCATGGTAATAAACTCCTGGAAGGGAAAGCTTTTAGAGTTCACCAAAAGAGGACCTACGATTTACAAGGTGCAGCAAGGAGAATATGATATTACACCAACTGCTATCTTTAAAACAGTTTGTAAACATTTCTATAAATTATGCATGATGAAAAATCAATCTATCGTGAGATTAAACATTGAACCATTGGACACAGAGAAAGGTGAATTTATAATGGGGAATGGGGAAATGGCTCAAAAACGATTCAGAATAAACGTGAGCCCAAATATCAAGTGAATATAAGGAACTTGTGTAAAGCTGTACAAGCAAATAAACCGTACTGGAGACATCCATGGGTAAAGTGGGAAGCAATCTTCCGGACCTTCCCACTTGCAGCATAGAGTATTACAGAAGAAGTAGTTGCAAAGAAAGCGGATGAATTGGATTCGATCTTTCATTATTACTTAGAATTCAGAACAGTTCCGAAGGACTGGACGGTAACGAACCCCGATATTTAGGAAGGGTGGAAGAAAGAAAACGGGGAACTATTAGCTTCACATCACTGCCAGGCAAAATGATCATTTTTTTTCTATTCAGGTTGTGCTAATAGAACAGTTGGAAAATCATAATGTTATTCAATAAACTCAATACAGATTCGTAAAGGGGAAATTGAATATGGCAATCTTATCAGCATTTTTGAGGATGCAATTATGTGGGGGTTAAAGGGAACACAATTGAAGCTACTAACTTTGGATTTTCAGAAAGCATCTGATAAAATATCTTTAAAGGTCATTACGCAAACTTAGGAATTATGGTATTTGGCGTAATATATTAGCATGGAAAATGAATAGGTTAATGGACCGACAACAGAGAGTAGGAAGAAAGGTGACATGTTCAACTTAGCAGGCTGTAATTAGTGGGGTGCCAGATGACTGAATAATTGAGTCTCAGCTATGTGCATTGGATATTAGTGGATGCGGTGATGGAGCTGAGTTCGAATTGTAGAATAAGGTTGTTTCACATAGCAATGGTTAATGTGGGACTGGAAAACAGCACAGCCGCAGTGTGATGTAAAGAGTCACATGACAGTAGACCAGGGACAGACAGGTTCGGATATCGGACAGACATGAACTAGAAGCATGTGTAGAAAACCGCATGGAGATAGCACTTATCCTGGGCTGTACTGGTGCTTTTGTACAGATCTATGTGTTACCCATAAACAGTGACTGTTCAATAGTCTGAACCATCTTCGTGAGACCAATGGACAAAACCCTTACAACTTGGTGGCAACTCATGGCCGAACCCAGAACTCAAGGCATGCTGGGAAAAGACTCCGAAATCTGAAAGACTAAAGCAACCACACCCTGACCTGAGGAAGCCGCCATAAGTGAAGGGAACAGGTGGAGATCCCCTAAGAAGAAACCCCATTGCACAACTGGAGGCTTTAGGGCAGAAGAGAAATCCATTGTGCAGCTGAAGGACTGCAGCAGGGCCCCCCCATTGGGAAACCCCATCCAATACAGAGTCAAAGAATCTAGCCAGATCGCAAGGGTGAGCAAGCTAAATAATATAAAACATCGGTACAAAGGCTGAACTGATATTTAAAAGTATTGAGGGCATTATTCAGGCAGAACAGTCCATTTCTTTAAACACCGCCCCCAGCCCAAGTCCAGAGTCGGCGGCCCAGAACCATTTGGAAAAAAAAAACAACGTTTAACGCCTGAGTGAAATCCGGAAATAACATTTGATCAGCTGAACAATCTCGGAAATAGTCTGGAAGGCACAAAGGGTCAATACAAAGATTGCTGCAAAGAAAATAGATCACTTTAAGATCGGGTCCGCGATCGCTCCTGGAGCCCGCCAAAACCAGAAAAGCGCGGGAAAAGGTGAACTAAACGGTTGCTGCAGAGCGATCTTTAAAAGTGCAACAACAATTAAATCTGTTCTTCCCTCTGCTGGAAAAAAAAACAGTCATGGATAATAAATCAGAGCAACCAGATCCACACTTGCAGACCTAATGGGCAGATCCGGCTCTGTATTGGTGGCTTTGGCGGACAATTTTTAAAGATATACGATAACTTTAGGGTTAGATAAGGAGACAGAGGCTGAAGGAGTGAAAACAATATTGGAATCAGAAGGTCCGGCAATCGATGACGTCATTGTGAGCCAAGGAATAAATGAACCTTCAGGTAAGGTTGAGGATGTTCTGAAATCATTCGATAACTATTTTAATTTAGGAAGTAATATTTTTTTTTTGCGCGAGGAAAGTTCAACAGGTCCAACAACCTGGAAATCCCGTTGGCCTGCTGGACCAGGTGGTGTCCGTTAATGGCCCGCAATTCACCAGTAAAGGCTTCACTCAATTCGTCATCCATTACGGATTTCGACAGCTTAACTGCTCCCCAAAGTTTCCACAATCTAATGGTGAGGCGGAAAGAGGAGGCCCACCTTTAAAACCCCTTTTGAGATATAGAAAAGGCTTCCCATAGACGCTTTGAACATAGAGGTCCAAGCTGCCGCAGTGCACCAGGCATGAGCTGAGCAATGTCCCGTATAGAAACAAAGAAACATAGAAACTAGGAGCAGGAGTAGGCCATTCGTCCTTTCGAACCTGCTCCGCTATTCATTATGATCATGGCTAATCATCCAACTCAATAACCTGCTCCCGTTCTCTCCCCATATCCTTTGATCACTTTCGCCTCGAGAGCTATATCTAACTCCTTCTAGAAAACATACAATGTTTTGGCCTCAACTACTTTCTGTGGTAGCGAATTCCATAGGCTCTGCACTCTCTGGATGAAGAAATGTCTCTTCATCTGAGTCCTAATTGGTCTACCCCGGATCCTCAGATTTTGACCCCTGCTTCTGGACTGCAGCACCATCGGGAACGTCCTTCCAGCATCTCAGCTGCCTAATACTGTTAGAATTTTACAGTTTTCTATAAGATCCCCATCATTCTTCTGAACTCCAGCGAAGTTATTCTTAACCGACTCAATTTCACCTCATATGTCCATCCTGCCATCCCAGGAAACAGCCTGGTAAATCTTCGCTGCACTCCCCCTATAGCAAGAACATCCTTCCTCAGATAAGGAGGCCAAAACTGCACACAGTATTCCAGGTATGGTCTCACCAAGGCCCTGTATAATTGCAGCAAGACATCCCTGCTCCTGTCCTCGAATCCTCTTGTTATGAAGGTCAACATACAACTTGCCTTCTTTACCGCCTGCTGCACCTGCATGCTTACCTTCAGCGACTGGTGTACGAGGTCACTCATTGTACATTCCCCTTACTCAATTTATAGCCATTCAGACAATAATATGCCTTCCTGTTTTTACTACCAAAGTGGATAACCTCACATTTATCCATATTACACTACATCTGCCATGCATTTTCCCACTTACTCAGCTTGTCCATATCACACTGAAGCATTGCTGCATCCCACTTACAGCTCACCCTCCCGCCCAGCTTTCAGTCACCTGCAAATTTGGAGATATTACATTTAGTTTCCTCATCTAAAACATTAATGTATATTGTCAAAAGCTGGGGTCCCAGCACCGATCCCTGCAGTACCCCACTCGTCACTGCCTGCCATTCGGAAAAAGACCCATTTATAGGTGTACCCTTACTAATGCTTATTGATCTTAGTTTCTATTACGAAGCTGAAACGGTCTACATTTCGGCACATTGTATTCCATCTGCCATGTTCTTTCCCACACGCTCAACCAATCCACCTCCCTCTGCAACTTCTCTGCGTTTTCTCCACCACACAATTTCCCTCCATGTTTTTATCGTCACTAAGCTTGGATACTTTGTGTTGTAAGAGCTTTGTTCAGTAGATCTCACAAAGAGGGTCAGAGGTTCGTAATGTTGAATAGTAAGTGTTTGTTAGCAACACATAACGGTATGAGCGTGTGTGTGGTTGTGTATAAACTATAGGCCAGAATCAGAGCTATCTCCATGCTGACATCTACTCAAGTCTCCTGATCATGCCTGTCCCATGCCCTAACCTGCCTGTTCTAGGTATACTGTTATGTTACCCTTTCCAGCACACTATGGGCAGTCGTGTTCTCCAGTCTCACATTAACTCTTAGTATGACGAACACACTTGTACTAATTTTCCCTCCACTCTTAACGCAACATAATTGCAGTAAAATATTTATTAACAACTAAACTTTCTCCTTCTTCAAGGCTCTGAGTTTATAAATTCAGAGAGCCTAGAGGCCTGACAATTCCTCCAGACCTCGTCCTGGTCACATCTGAAGGGTTGTAGGCTCAGTTGTTTTGGGCCAGCTTTGTTGGTTTAGACTTGAAAAATCTTAATATTCTTTTGTTTCTGGCACATTCTTTTATTCATTCCTGGGGTTTGGCAGTCGGCTGGCTCGGTCGGTATTTATTATTCATCGCCAATTGTCCTTGATTTAGTGGCGGTGAGGTACATCCTTGAACCGCTGCAGTGGATGTTATGCAGGTACACCCATTGATTGTCTCCGTCTGATTATCTTAAATATGAACACACTCGACCTCTCCCTCCAGCAGCACCGACACACCCTATTTCTAAGCTGTCCTTGCCACCATCTTCATTTTATTCTTCATCTCATCCGACTCCTCAACAAAAAAACGTTGTGTCTTTCTTTCTGATGCAAAGGAAAGCAAGCTGCAACAACTCATCGACACCAAAGCCCATCAGGACACACCACCCCTGCCCGCCCCTCTGTCCCCATCTCGTCTTCCAATCCCAGCCCTGGCCGTGTATTCACCATACCTTCTGACCTTCCCCTCTCTGATGCTGAACGTTCAGTGCTCAGCAAAGGACTCAGTGTCACACCCTTACGCTCTTGCCTCAATGAAGTTCGGGCACGGCACGATGCTGAGTTCTTCTTCCATTGCCTTCATTTCCGTGCACACTTCTTTGGGCAGGAGTCCTCTCCCCGTTCAACGGATCCTTTTAGCCGCCTCCTCTATTCTCCCTCCACCTGGGCCCCTCCCTCTGGATTTTTACCTGCTCTTGGTCTTTTCATTGAGAAGTGTCGGCCTGATATCAGTCATCTCAATTTCTCTGCTCCTCTCACCCACTCTAACCTGGCTCTCTCTGAACTTACTGCATTCCGTTCTCTCAGGTCCAACCATGACTTTGTCATCAAACCCGCTGAGAAGGGTGGTGCTATTGTTGCCTGGCATACTGACCTCTACCTCGCAGAGGCTGAGCGTCAACTTCCTCCTACCTCCCCCAGGACCATGACCCCACCACGGAACATCAAGCCATTGTTTTCAGGAAAGTCGCTGACCTCATCTCCTCTGGAGATCTTCCCTCCACAGCTTCCAAACTCATAGTCTCCCAACCTCGGACGGTCCGCATCTACCTCCTATGCAAAAGCCACAAACAGGACTGTCCCAGCAGACCGATCGTGTCAGCCTGTTCCTGCTCCACGGAAATCGTTTCTTGCTACCATGACTCTATTCTCTCTCCCCTTGTCCAGTCTCTTCCCACTTACATCCGTGAATCCTCTCATGCCCTGCATCATCTTAACAGTTTCCAGTTCCCTGCCCCAACAGAATCCTCTTCACCATGGACATCCAATCCCTCTACACCTCCATCCATCACCGGGATGGTCTGAGGGCTCGCCGCTTCTTCCTTGAACAGATGCCTGAACAATCCCCATCCACGACTACTCTCCTCCGTCTGACTGAACTTGTTCTCTCACAGCACAATTTCTCCTAAAATTCATCTCACTTCCTCCAAATAGAATGTGTGGCTATAGTTATGCCTGTCCCTTTATGGGGTATGTGGAACATTCCTTGTTCCAGTCCTACTCCGGCCCCCTCCCACAACACTTTCTCTGGTACATCAATGACTGCTTCGGTTCCGCTTCGTACTCTCGTCTGGATCTGGAAAAATGTATTAATTTTGCTTCCAATTTCCACCCGTCCATCATTTTCATGTGATCCATCACTGACACTTCCCATCCATTCCTTGACCTCTCAGTCTCAATTTCTGTTGATAGATTGTCCACCAATATTCATTACAAGCCTACCGACTCCCACAGCTACCTCGACAACAGCTCCTCACACCCCGCTTCCTGTAAGGACTCCATCACATTCTCTCAGTTCTTTCGCCTCCAGCGCATCTATTCTGATGATGCCACTTTCCGAAACAGTTCCTCTGACGTGTCGTCCTTCTACCTTAACCGAGGTTTTCCACCCACAGTGGTTGACAGGGCCCTCAACCATTTCCAGCTCATCTCCTGTGCATCCGCCCTCACACCTTCCTCTCCCTCCCAGAACCAAAAAAAGAAACCCCTTGTCCTCACTTATCACCCCGCCAGCCTCCGCATTCAACGGATCATCCTCTGTCATTTCCTCCAACTCCAGCATGATGCCACCACCAAGCACACCTACACTTCACCCCCCACCCCCATCCCTGGCGTTTTTCCGCAGGGATAATTCCCTCCGGGGCACACTGGTCCACTCCTCCATCACCCAAAACACCTCAACGCACTCCAATGGCAACATCCCATGCAACCGCATAAGGTGCAACACCTGCCCCTTTACTTTCCCCCTCACCGTCCAAGGGCCCAAACACTCCTTTCAAGTGAAACAGCGCTGCACTTGCGCTTCCTTCAATTTAGTCGACGTCATTCGCTCCTCCCAATGCGGTTTCCTCTACATTGCAGAGTACAAAAGCAGACTGGGTGACTGCTTTGTGGAACACCTTCGGTCTGACTGCAAGCATGACCCAGACCTCCCTGTCGCTTGCCATTTCAACACACCACACTGCTCTCATGCCCACATGTCCGTCCTTGGCCTGCTGCATTGTTCCAGTGAAGCTCAACGCAAACTGGAGGAACAGCATCTCATCTTCCGACTAGGCACTTTACAGCCTTCCGGACTTAACACTGAGTTCAACAATTTCAGATCATGAACTCTCTCCTCCATCCCCACCCACTTTCCGATCCCCCTTTTTCCAATAATTTATATATATTTTTTACAAATATATTTTTCTTTTCCCTCCTATTTTTAAATTTATTTCGATCTATTGTTTCATCTCCACCTCTTAGTCCATTTCGATCCCTTCCCACCACCATCACCAGGGCTACGTGTACCTTGCTCGTCCTGCTTTCAACCCTTAAAATCCCCATTAGCACATCCTTTAGATAATATCACCACCATCAAGAACCCTTTGTCTGTTTGTCTATGACATCGTTGGCAGTCTCTTCTTTGTCTCCACCTATCACTAGTCCCCTATCGAGCTCTAACTGCCCCACCCATCCCACTTCATCAGCTTATATATCTTCTCATTTCTATTTGTCTTAGTTCTGATGAAGGGTCATACAGACTAGAAACGTCAACTTTATCTATCTCCGCAGATGCTGTCAGGCCTGCTGAGTTTTTCCACGTATTTTCGTTTTTGCTCTAGATTTCCGACATCCGCAGTATTTTGCTTTTGTCTCTGGAATTATGGGATTTGGCGTAATATATTAGCATGGAAAATGATTTGGTTAATGGACCGACAACACAGAGTAGGAAGAAAAGTAATATTTTCATCTTGACAGGCTGTAATTAGTGCGGTCCCAGATGGATGAATACTTCCTTCTCAGCTTTGTACATTCGATATTAATGGCTGCGATGATGGAACTGAGTTCGACGTGTAGGATAAGGTTGTTTCCCACAGCAAGTGTTAATGTGGGACTGGGAAACAGCACCGCCACAGTGTGATGTGCAGAGTCACATAACAGTAAACCTAGACATCAACTAGAGTTTTGTGATTAGAAAACTACTTGGAGGTAGCTCTTAATCTGGGTGTCACTGGCGCTAATGTAGATAGCTTTGTGTTACCAACAAACAGTGACTGTTCAACAGTCTGAACCTTCTTCGTGAGAGCAATGGACAGAACCCTTACAACTTGTGGCAACTAATAACCGAACGCAGAACTCAAGACAAGCTGAGGAAAGACGCCGAAACTGGAAAACTAATGGAACCACACCCTGACATGACCAATTCACCAAACCTGAAGAGAACAGTTGGAGATCGCTTCAGACCAAACCCCATTGCAGAACTGGAGGTTCAAGGGCAGAAAACAAGTCCATTGTGCAGCTGAAGGACTCCAGCAGAGCACGTCGCGGGCATTCAGAATCTCCATCCATTACAGAGTCAAATAACCGAGCCAGATCACAAGGGTGAGCAAGCTAAATAATATTAAAAATCTGTACAAAGGCTGAACTGGTCTTTAAAAGTGTTGAGGTCATTAATCAGCCAGAACAATCCACTTCTTTGTTCACCGCGCCCAGTACGACTCGAGAGTCGGCGGCTTAGAACCGTTGAAAAAAAAAAGGTTTAACGCCCGAGTGAAAGCTGGAAATAACCTTTGATCAGTTGAACACTGTCGGAAATCCAAAACAAAAACAGAATTACCTGGAAAAACTCAGCAGGTCTGCCAGCATCGGTGGAGAAGAAAAGAGTCGACGTTTCGAGTCCACATGACCCTTCAACTGAACTGAAGTATAGTTAGGAGAGGGGTGAAATATAAGCTGGTTTAAGGTGTGGGTGGGGATAGAGAAGTTGAGGTTGGGGTGGTTGTAGGGATAAGCAAGCAGTGATAGGAGGTCTCCCCTACATTTGAGAGACCAAACGCAAACTGGGCGACCGCTTTGCAGAACACCTGTTGTCTGTCCGCAAGAAAGACCCAAACCTTCCTGTCGCTTGCCATTTTAACACTCCACCCTGCTCTCTTGCCCACATGTCTGTCCTTAGCTGGCTGCATTGTTCCAGTGAAGCTCAACGAAAACTGGAGGAACAGCACCTCATCTTCCGACTAGGCACTTTACAGCCTTCCAGGCTGAATATTGAATTCAACAACTTTAGATCTTAAACTCCCCCTTGCCCCATCCCCACCCCGTTTCTTCCCCCTCCCTTTTGTTTTTTTTCCAATAATTTATATAGATTTTTCTTTTCCCACCTATTTCCATTATTTTTAAATCTACAACTAATACCTTGTCAGTCTTTCCACCCCACCCCCACTAGAGCTGTACCTTGAGTATCCTGCCTTCCATTCTTAATTAGCACTTTTCTTAGATAATATCACCACCTTCAACACCTCTTTGATCCTTTTGTCTGTGACATCTTTTGATTATCTGCTCCTATCACTGCTTGCTTGTCCCTACAACCACCCCACCCTCAACTTCTCTCCCCCCGCCCCACACCTTAAACCAGCTTATATTTCACCCCTCTCCTAACTATACTTCAGTTCTGTTGAAGGGTCATGTGGACTCGAAACGTCGACTCTTTTCTTCTCCACCGATGCCGCCAGACCTGCTGAGTTGTTTCAGGTGTTTCTGTTTTTGTTTTGGATTTCCAGCATCCGCAGTAGCTTTTTGTTTTTATCACTGTCAGAAATCGTCTGAAAGGCCCAATCGTTCAATTCAAAGACTTACTGCAAAGAAAATAGATCAATATGAGGCCGGGTCACGATCGCCGCGGGAGCCCGTCAAAACCAGAAAAGCTTGGCAAGAAGAAGGAAAAAAAACCGGTTAATGCAGAGCCATCTTTAAAACTGCAACAACAATTAAATCTGTACTCCACTCTGCTGGAAAAAAAAAACATCCATGGATAATAAACCAGCGCTAGCACATCGATCTGCACTGACCCAAGGGGCAGATCAGGCCCAGAATTGTTGGCTTTGGCAGACATTTTATTTAAGACATACGATAATTTTAGGGTTAGATAAGGGGACAGAGGCTGAAGGAGTGAACATACTATTTTAATCAGAAGGTGCGATAACCGATAACGTCATTGAGAGCCAAGAAATAAATGAATCTTCAGGCAAATTTGAAGATGTTCTGAAATCCTTCTATAACTATTTTAATATCAGAAGTAGTAAAATATTAGGGCCAGGAAAGTTCAACAAGTACAACAACCTGGAGAGCCCAGTGGCCTCCTAGACCAGGTGGTGCCCGATAATGGCCCACAATTCATTAGTGAAGGCTTCACTTCATTTGTTATCCATTACGGATTTCAACAACTTACCTCCTCCCTAAAGCTTCCACAATCTAATGGTGAGGCGGAAAGAGGCGCCACGCCAGCAAAAACCCTTTTGAAATATAGCAAAGATTTCCCATAGGCGCTTTTAACATAGAGGTCCCGCCTGCCGCAGCGAACCAGGCCTGAGCTGAGCAATGTCCCGTATAATCTTGCTAATAATTATTTCTCTTAGTTTCTATTACCAAGTTGACATTTTCTACATTACCACACATTGCATTGCATCTGCCATGTTCTTTCCCACGTAGTCAACCCATCCATCTTGCTCTTCAACATCTCTGCGTTATCTCCACCACAATTATCTCCACCACAATCAATCACATTTTTTTATCTTCACTAAACTTGGATACTTTGTGTTGTAAGAGTTATGTTCAGTAGGTCTCATAAAGATGTTCAGACGCTTGTAATATTGAACAATAAGGATTTGTTGGCAACACAAAACTGTATCTGTGTGTGTGTGCGTGTTTTTGTGTATAAACTATAGCCCAGACTAAGAGATGCTGACATCAACTTAAGTCCCCTGATCATGCCTGTCCCATGCCCTAACCTGTCTCTTCTAGTATACTGTCATATTACCCTTTCCAGCAGACTGTGGGTCGTACTGTTCTCCAGTCTCACGTTAACACTTGCTATGCCGAACTCACTTGTACTACCTTTCCCTCCACTCTTAACAAAACATAATTGCAGTGCAATATTTATTTACAGCTACCCTTTGTTCTTCTTCAGGCCTCTGAGTTTATAATTTCAGATAGTCGGGAGGCCTGACAATTCTTCCAGACCTCGTCCTGGCCACATCTGGAGGGTTGTAGGCTCAGTTGTTTTGGGTGAGCTTTGTTGGTTTGGAGCTGAAAAATCAGGGTATTTTTTTGTTTCTGGCTCATTATTTTATTCATTCCTGGGTTTTGGTAGTCTGCCGGCTAGGCCGGTGTTTATTGTATTTCACCAATTGCCTTTGGTAAGGTGAGCTGCTTTCTTGAACCTCTGCAGTGGCTGTGATTTGGGTACAACCACTTGATTGTCTCTATCTGATTAGCTTAATGGTATGGTAGGAGGTTCGCCTCAATGGGTGAGGAGGATGATCCTGTTCCACCTGATTTCACCTTCTGTGTTATTATGGAACAGGTATGAGCTTGCTTGATCGTCACGTCCCCAGTCAATGATCCCCTCTCTTTCAAGCTTCCTGGTCCAAACCTTGTCACTTTTGTATAACTAGTGCAGATTCTTGGTGCAGTACCACCTACTGTAGGCAGAAGAGTTTCTTTCAGTTGGAGTGTTCTTGGTCCTAAACTTCTTTGAGGTCCTTGACTGCCAACATAACATAGAGATCCAACCTGCCAGATCTTCAGCTTCCTTACCGTCAAAGGAAGGACAATATATCTTCCTTGGACTGGTTATTGAGACGAGATGATTGTGTTTGTGAAGAGAGACTGATTAACTCACGCCTATATTCAGGTGAAAGGCCTGCTTTCGAAAGGTTATTTTCAGTAAAATTTGAATCTCAGAACACTCCAACTTCGAGCACCAAGGGAGACCCCAGAGTCAGGAGCTGCAACATGAGACCCATCATCTCAGTGCCAACCATTAGCTCAATCGAATATCCAGCTGCCAACATTATAACTGCAGCAGCTTTAACTAATTCCAGCGTCCACTACCTCGACTGCTGGTAACAGACTTACCATCAAATCGCTCCTTATTGATAATTTACTGGCAGATCAGAGAGTCACAATAGCATAAGGTGTAGACAGGGAAGTAGCAGAGCCGCCTGAGTGATGGAGAGACGTGATACTGCCCTGTGATAACGTTGCATTTATAAATGTTTCAGCACGGGGCAGGGACCGCAATAACCTCACAACCAACCCTTATTACAGCTTTGGTGAGGAGGGTGGGTGCACGACTTTTCTTTCTAACTCTTCAATTCGTCTGCGGCCGCCATGTTATCCTTGCTCCACCAGCTATATGTTTATTCACCTGCCAAAGTGAATTTCTCTGACGTGACCCCAGAAATGTATCCGTGCTCATTTTATGAAGGAGGACAGTTTGATGTTGAACCGAATGAGTCACAGACATCAATCTATAATCCCTGAGTTAACCGTTTCCCCTCCACAGGACACTGCCGCTGCCAGTGTCACAGGATGAATGGGTAAAATGAAGTAAAAACACAATTGTAGCAGTCTCTCTGTCTCTTTCCCCAGCTCTCTCTCACTCGATATCTCTCCATATCTCTCTTTCTCTCTGTTTCCAATTTTTCACTCTCTGGCTTTCTCTATATCAATCTCTCGCCACCCCCCACATTCCCACCCCTCTTCTACCCGTCTCTCTCTCTCCTTCTCACACACACACAAACACATACGCGCACACACACACACACACACACACGCACACGGATGCCAACACGCTTTCTTCCCATTCTGACACAATTGAACTGAAACAAAATATTCTCAGGAAAAACCGCAGTGGAACAAATGGTTGCCTTTTAAGAGATGGTTTGGGTAAAGTCGTGGTAAATTCCCACGATATGCAAAGGATGGTCAGGCAAAACCAGAAGGTTTCGCTGAAGAAATATGTATAGAGCAAGATGAAGGAAGGTAAATGTCGTCAGGTTTTTTTTTATTCGTTCAAGGGATGTGGCTTCGCTGACTGGGCTAGTATATATTGCTCATTCTAATTGTTCTTGAGAAGTTGATGGTGTGCTGCTTTCTTCAACCGCTACTCTTCCTGTGGTGTTGGTGCAGGGAGCGAGTTCCAGGACTTTGATCACGCCACAGTCAAGGAATGGCGATATATTTCCAAGTCAGGATGGCGAGTGACTTGGAAGGGAACGTCCAGTTGTTGGTTTTCCCATCTGTCTGCTGCCCTTATCCTTCCAGACGGTAGTGGTCGTGCGTTTGGAAGGTGTTGTGGAAGGAACCTTGGTGAATTTATGTAGTGCATCTTGTAGATGGTAAACACTATGCTGCTGCCGCACGTCAGACGTGGAGGGAGTGAATACCTGTGCTTGGGGTGCCAATCAAGCGGGCTGCGTTGAACTGGACGGTGTCAAACTTCTTGAGTGTTGTGGGAGATGCACTCATGCAGTCAAATGAGGAGTATCCTATCAACTTCCTGACTTGTGCCTTGTAGATTGTGGACAGGCTCTCAGGAGTCAGGAGGTGAGTTACTCGTCGCGGGATCCACAGCCTCCGACCTGCTCTTGTAGCCACAATATTTATATAGCTAGTCCAGTTTAGTTCCTGGTCAATGTTAATGCCCAGAATGTTGATTGTTATGATTCAGTGCTGGTAATGCCGTCGAACTTCAAGGGACGTTGGTTAGATTTTCTCTTGTTGGAGATGGGCATTGTCTGTCAGTTGTGTCCTGCGAATGTTATTTGCCACTGGGCAGCCCAAGCCTGGGTGTTCTCCAGGTTTTGCTGCATTTGGACCTGGACTGAATCGATATCTGAGGTGTCACGAATGGTGCTGAACATTGTGCAATCATCAGCGAACATCCCCACTTCTGACCTTGCGATGGACGGAAGATCATTGATGAAGCAGCTGATGATGGTTCGGCCGAGGCACGACCCTGAGGACACTACACTGCAAGTGAGAACCATGGAAAATATTGACAGTTCAGAGGGGAAGTGAAAAATAAATACAGACAAAGGAAGAGCGACTGGGAGAATAGATTAACAGCAAAATTTTGCTCTATAGACATAAATATAAAAGGTTGCCAACGTAGGAACGGACAGATTAGGGAGTGAAACGTGGTTTCATGCCTGGAACCAGAGGACCTATATTGTGTTTACCAAGAAAGGAAAATATTGCCAAAGGCAGAGTGAAACACGAGGCAGTTGCGATATTGGATGGGTTAATAATGTAGAAAGAGGGGTCATTAGAAACCTGGTTGTGCTGAAATGTTGATAAATCGCCTGCATTGGCTCAGGGACAGGGTATTGAGGAGAGTAAGTGTGGAAATTGCCGAGAGCAGTGGCCGCTAATTTCCAATCCTGTTTACCTATCACGGACGGTGCTAGAAGATTGTAGAATTACAAATGTTATACCATTGTTCACAAAATGGGTTCAATGATCATTTAGTAAACCACATACAAACCAGCTTAACTTCGTGTTGGGGAAGAGCTTTTGGAAACGATATCCAGATACAAAATGCATTGCCACATGGATAAGTACGGATTCATTAAGGAAAATATACCTGGATTTGTTAAAAGCAGGTTGCATTCAGTTAACTTTATTGTTTTAGAAAGAAGACTGTCAGTGGACCATAATAACAAAGTCAACTGAATGATAGCAGACAAAGAGTCGTGGTGAATAGTTATATGGTGGGATTCTGCAGGCATCAGTAGTATCATCAATGCTTTTTTTCGTTTACATAGGATCTCGGCGTCAGTGTGGAGGGCACAATTTCAAAATTTGTGGATGACACAAAACTCAGAAGTGTTGTAAAATTCGGACGAAAATAATGATAAACCAACAGAGGACATTGTCAGGCTGGTGGAACAGATGGCATGAGGTGAAATTTAATGTGGAGAAGAAAGGAGTGGTTCATTTTTTCAGGAAGAGAGAGGAAAGGCGATATAAGGTACACTAGTCAATGCTAAATGAGATACAGGAGCCGAGGGGGCTGGAGAAATGTCTTGAAGTTGGCAGTGCATGTCGGGAAATTAGTTAAATTAGTGACTGGCGATTCAGCGCAAAATCAAGTGGGTCACCGACTGTGCGTTGGATTTTCAATTCACTCACAGCATTCGGCGGAGTTACAAGGAGAGGGATATGAAGGACCTATCTACCTGGCTTTCATTCATAGATTTGTTGTGTTTATAACAAATATGGTAACAACTAAACTGCAGAAAAAAGAATCCATCTGCAGTCGTCATTTATGCGTTGATCTCAGTGCCAGCTTGTGGCAGCACCGCTTGACAGAAGAGAAGACAACACTGTGGAGAGTTCTCACTGCTTTCCGCTAGTATTTGCGCTGCGCTGAGTGTTCTTCATAAGAAGTGAAACCGAGTTAAATTTAATTCAAAACCTTTATACGGGGAAAAAATTGGTTTCTCAGTCAGTGAATTATTTGTCGCCAACAAATTTCTGAGCTATGAGGTATATTTTGCAATATCGGTATTTTGTTTCACTCGGACTTGGTTTATAACAATTCGCAATGAATTATTACCCTGTTGTACGACGCTTGTAAAGCAAATAGATGCACATGATTTTAGTGCCACCAGCTGAACAGTCGATGCAGAGCCAGTCATAAAGGATGTGGGGAATACACAAGGAGCAGATATTTCAGGCACCAAATGAGCAATGGGCGTATTTCCTAGGTGATGAGAAACAGGGGAACAAATAGATGCAAAAGGATTTGGGCCTTCAGGTACATCGCTCACTAAGCGCCAGTGCACATGTACAAACAATCACTTTAAGATCTCAACTTCCAGGCTGTCATGTCCGAAGTACCACTCATTCCAATAGATATTTACACAAGTGTCTTAAATTTGCTGCTACATGGATCTATGTAACAGGCCTAAAACCTACAAAGGAGTTTTGTAATGCCATGTCGCGAATTACATAGCACCATTTTGCTGTAAACATGATTGTTCACCAATTCTGGCGTCGCAAACTTATTAGGAATTGTTTATATGTGATGGCGCTGTATGACGGTGCGAATTGAGAATTCTCAGGATGGTACAATTGAGGCAGCAGATCAGGCAGAAAGTTCGTGAATTTTTGTGAAGCCGTGAAACACATAATAGATCTGCCCTTATCTCTCATATTCTTACAGGCGCTGCTCAGACGAAGCACCGGGATTATATTGACACTGGATTGGAAGCAGTGCTTATTCCCGAGTTTAGTCCGTCACTTTAGGAGTTCAGTTCTGATAATTTTAGATTTGTATAATTACAGGAAGGGTAAAGCAGAGAAGGTGCCCGCCCTGTCTTTGCTGGTTCGCTGAAGGAGACATTCACCTAGTGACAATCCCCCGCCGTTTTCTGCATCTCCCCCCCCCCCCCCCCCCCCCCCCCCCCCCCCACTTTCCGGGCTTCTACCTGTTTCTAATCTCTTAAGAAAAGAAGAATGAAGTGTGGTCTGATCGAGGTTTCTACCCTGTTAGAATCTAGGGTTAGTTTAAATAGGGAGAAACTGCTTCCACCGGCGGGACGAATGGAGTTGAATCAGTACATATTGTTGGCACTGATTCACAGCGACAGTGTTTCGGCCAACCAAGGGAAAAGTCCAGAAGAACTTATCACACTTAGAGCAGCTGGGAATCTAGAAATAATTTCTAAAAATGATCGAGGACGCCGAAATTTCGAGAAAAAATTCTTTATTTTTTGCAAACCGATTAAAGATATCCATCTCTCCTGTTCTCTTGAATAAGTCAGCATTCTTTTATTTTTAAACTATCATTTCACTGGGACTAAGCCGTTTGACCCAAAAGGCTGCACTTGGACTAGGTCTGGAGCCATGAGCCCTCAGAATAAATGCCTGATGCTCTACCGACCCGGCTCTCTGGGCTGTATTGAACATGTTTCCCATCGCTGCCTTCACTGCCTAAGAAGAGTCTTCACAGTGTTTATATTTTTTCCATTTCCTTCTTTGGTATTTCACTGCCTGCAGCGCATTTCCCCCCCAGACAGACCGGCAGCCTCCCTTTGGCTTCATTTCACAAATCTTCTCACTTGCAACAACTATTTGTTTTAACCAGTGGCGTGGGACGTGACAATTGTTGTTATCCTGGCCTGTGCACTGGACCTTCACAGCTTTGAAGGGTGTATTTATTTCAGGGAGCTACTAAGTTGCAGAAATTGAAAACGGAAGCTCCAAAGGCACAGAGATGGATTTCACGAGTGGGTAAACCATTTATTATGGTGTTTGTTTGGGGAAAGTGTGATACCATTACCTTGAAAGAAATACAGCTCACTCGGAGTAACATTTACATTGTGTGAATCAATAAGTGTAGGGATGTAAATGGATCTGCCAGCCCGAGACCAGAATTAAAACGATCCACCATTTAACCCTCCCCACTATTTCTTGCATAACGTGCAGTAACATAAACCGGTCAATCTCCTCCCTTGGTCTGTTAAACCTGTAAAAAATCAAAGTGCTTCCTTAAGTAAACACCTCTAAATGTAATATTGGTCCTTTCGGGCTTCTTAATATCGGTACGTAAACGCAAATGTTTTTTGCGGACATTGTTACGTTGATGTAACCTTCATAACATCAGCCTCCATGTTATTTCTTACTGGGTTTAACAGGTTTAGTTTCGTCACGTTCCTATCTTTGCCCCTTCATGTTACATTCGGACTGTTGCTATGCAGCCATTCTCAACCCCATCTAGACATATCTTTTCATTCTTTACCATAACCATTACAACCCTCGATAGATGTTGCTTCATGAAACATTTTCTCTCCCTCCACCATCACAGACATTCGCCTTTGTACATCCTGCCCTTTCCTGCTCTCCACGTTTTTAAAACATGGTATGTTGATATATTTCTTCATTTCTGATGATAAGTCATCGACCTGCACAGTTCACTTTGATGCCTCCACAGGTGCCCCCTGACCGGCTGAGTATTTCCAGGATTTTTTTTTAATATTCCCAGTAATCACGCTGCATTGTTTTACTGTCTGAAAGGTTGGTGGAATGAGATTCAATCTGAATTTAAGGGAACTAATTTACAGCGTGATGTGGGAAGCTTGATTGTGGAACAAAATTGCTCTTTCCAAGAACCGGCGAAGAGTCGACGGGCCGACAGGCCTCCTTTTGAGCTGCAGGATTTGATGAATCGCGGCTTTAATTTCTGCGTTGACCGGGAAATTAGGAAATGGCTGAAGACGTGAAGGTGAAGATCGAACGGTTTCAGGTAATTGTCTGATGTTTTGTGCGGAACATATAATACATGTAAGAGGATTTCAAGCACAACATAGGTCTACAAATTACTACTGTATTAATTCCTAAAACCCCTAATTAACCTCGCCTCCACTTACACTCCCGTTAAGGAAATAGTAAATACAAATATATTTAAACAGACCCCAGCACGTCGACACAATACCCTGGGCAGAAGTAATCAAAGTGGCTCTTCCAAGCTTCGGTCTGTGTAGACAGCAGGCTTAATGCACAAATACTGAAGGCTGTTTGCACTTCCAGTCGACCTTAGAATGCCTTCCCTGCCATCATTCTCCTTTATACATGTTTGTCCTTTTTAATTTAAGCCCCATTGTTCACATATGTCTTTGAAACTTTACCTTTCTCATAATATGAATCATATTGCTAATCATAGTGCTAATATTATCAGGAGCATTTGGAAAAAAAACTTGCTGATTGCTTGCCTTCTCCGGCTAGGTGTAACATCCAACCGTCTCTTTGAAATTCAAACTGCTGTGATTTATCTAAAGCTGCAAATTCTGCTCACCTCACATTCTAAGACTTCAGCCATGTTTTCCCATTTAGCATTTCAAACCTAGATTCAGTTGATGAGTCAAAGGCTCCAGACCAGCTGTTTCCAATTCAATTAAATCCCACACACACTCAGAGAAAATAATCAAATCCCACTATTACCTACTTCTACAATAAATCACAATAGTGTTATGGGAATTAGTGAACGTTCGTGACATCTGGAATTCCCTCCCTTAAGCTATGTCCCCCTTTACCTCTCTCTTCTTCTTTCAAACAATCGTTCAAATCTACCCATTTGGCCAGACAATTCGTCATTTTCCTAAATACCTCCTTGTGAAACTTCGTTTTAAATGTTGATATATAACGCTCCTTTCAAGCACATTGGCAAGGGGAGGGGTGGGGAGTTTGTGAAATGCAACAGATACATAGAAGATTCTGTTGTGTTGTTCAGTTGAGCGGACTTAATTTGTGTGGATCTGTTAAAAGCCTCCGGTCAGAGCTTGGGTTGTGGAATATTGATGAGGGTCACTGTTGAATCTCGGATGACGAGTTTTATCTAACGTTGGGTCACATTGTTAGCAGCAGATACCACCGGCTATCCACGTTCATCATGCCGGAGCTCCACCATCGATTTGTAATTTGGTAATTTCCATGAGGTGACCAGGACTGCACACAGTACTCAAATTGTGGCCTTACTAATGATTCATACAGCTCCACCATAACCTCCCTGCCAGTATATTTAAGTCTCGTCTAAGAAGCGAAATGATTCTACTTGACACCTCATCGCCCTTTCATGTAACAATCTGGAATCTGTGGAGATTCGCTCCAATGTCCATCACTTCGTCTAAACCTCCCAATACTCTCTTCATTAATTGTGTATTCCCTTAGACCTGTTTGAGATCCCCAGCTGCATTACATCGCTCTCCCCCAGGTTGAATTCCATTTGGCACTTTTCTGACCATCTAACCAGTTAATTGATATCTTCCTGCTATCAAACCTCCTCACTATCAAACACAGCCACTTTTCTCCTTGCGTGAAACTTCATGAAGATTCCCGCTATATATATTTCCAAATAGTTAATATGTGCCATGAAAAGCACGGCTAAATATGCATGTGGCTTTTTTCAGGAGAGAAACCTGGTTGGTATAAATCCATCTCCCAAATACCCTTAACGCTGATGTTTTCAGGATTTACGTCGGTGCTCGGGCGCTGTTTTAAATGTAAGTTCTCCAGTGGCTCTGCCATGCAGCCCGATAAACAAATACCAATGATTTTTGCAGCAAAACAGTGCAAGGGATTTGAAAACTTTGCATTATAACTACGCGCCGTTGATTGGTGACACGTAACCTCCTGGGCTCAGAAATCAATGCCGCCCCCGTCTAATTCCAACCAATCTCCAACGCTTCATTATGAAGACAGCCAGAAGAGGGTAAACGCGAGGCAAAACAATATTGAGCTCCCCTACAATGTCGTTCTGCGGCTTGTGAAGCGGCGCTGCTGTACGACTGTTAATCAAATAAATACATCAATCACAGCGGCAGTTGGCCTGTTACTTACCGCTTTCCCAACTTGTTCTGAGCGCCTCAAGTCATCCATTGAGAGCCAGGCGGAAATATATTTCAGTTCCCTGACATTGCAACTCCCGCGAATGATAGCACCAAATTTAAATTTCAACAGGCACTCGGTAATTTCTCCTTGAAGCCCCCGTCGTGAGTTTGCCCGATTGTGAGCAATTTCCTCCTAATTCGCCATGAAATCCACACGCTGCAATTCCAACATCCTTGAGATAGAGCAACATTTCCACACTATTTTTACTTCAGTGTTTGAAGTGCTTATATATTTTATATAATTTAGCATCGTTCCGAAGACAATTGTGAATGAGCAACTTGCACGGGTCAGGCGCGACATGCCCACATCCCAAGAAATAAATAGAAAAGAGATTGCATAGATACCAGCCTATTGATGACGGGAGATTTTGCAGTTTAAGGTTTGCTTTGGACAGAATCTTTTCATCATTGACAAGAAGGAGAACGTATCTGTTGCTGAACAGCTTTGTGAAGATCGGATCATTCAGCAGCTCTGGGAGAAACAGACACTCACAGCTCGCTGAAAACCTGAACTTTCAACTGGGCAAATACGAGATTTCCAGCCTGTGCGCGATCAATCAGCGAGGAAGATTGCGGAATCCTCCACTCACTGCCCGTTAAATTTAAAAACCAGATACTAGGGAAACCGTACCAGGTGGCCGGTTAGCTCAGATGGTTAGAGCGTGGTGCTAATAACGCCAAGGTCGCGGGTTCAATCCCCGTACGGGCCAATGTATTTTATTCGACTTAGAAGTAATTAAAGCCCGGACCCGGTTCAGTTGTTATTCCTCCGCTGTCACATGGAAAGAAAGGTTCTTCTGCAGCGTTGCAGGCTGTGTCTTTTTCCATCCATGCTTCTTGCGTCTGGGACATTTCTGCCTCTAGTTCTGACAAATCCGTCCTTTTAACAATTCTGTGCCACAAATTTGTTGGCGACAAGACAACAAAGCTTTGCTACTGTACAACGGAACACTTGCAAAAGACGCTCTGCTCAGCATCTCTGGGGCAAATATATCTTTACAGCTCCCGGGTAACCTGAAGCTTTGACTGGGCAAATACGAGAGTTCCAGCCTGTGCAGGATCAGTCAGGGAAGGAAGAATGCTGAATTCTCCACTCACTGTTACACTGAATTTGAAAAGCATTTGATCAAACTAGGAAACGTGCAGCTTGGCGACCAGTTAGCTCCGAGATAAAGGCAAAATGCTGCGGATGCTGGGAATCTGAAACAGAAACAAAACATGCTGGAAAAACCTCTTCAGAGTCATACGGACTCGAAATGTTACCTCTGTCTTTCCCTCCACAGATGTTGTCAGACCTGCTGAGTTTTCCCGGCACTTTCTGTTTTTGATCAGTTAGCTCCAATGGTTAGAGGATGGTGCTAATAGAGTTAAAGCTCACGGGTTCGATCCCCATTGAACAACGAGACATGGGAGATGTATGGTAAGCCGGTGCCTTTTCCAGTTTAGTTGCAGTCCTTCTACTGTTCCATTGATCGAGGTTCTGTTGTAATTCCTATACTGTCACATCGGAATAGGATTTCGAATAGGACCGTGTTCTCCTGCGGCATCGCAGGTTGAGTCTTTTTCTCTTCCACACTTCTTGCCTTTGGAAAATTTCTGCCTCTTGTCCTAACAAATCTGTCCTTCTTTTCACACTTCTGTGCAATAAACCGGTCAACATCATGGCAACAAATATTTTCTCCTGTACAGCGAAACACTTGCAGACGAGCAGTGACATCTCTGTTAACTGTGCCCATACCTGCCGTTCGCTGCAATGCTGCAGGCAAAGTACCTCGAGACAACTTGCAAGCGACAGCGCAACCAATCATACTAGCCTACCATAAAGTGATTGTATTGAAGCTATCAACAGCCCTCTACACGACAACAATAACTCGCTTCACAACAATTTCACGCAAATACTGAATCTGTCAGCAAAGTCTATCCATTATCAAATTTCTCAACAGTCAGTCAGCTGCTGGCGAGGCCAAAAAAACATTTGCTGCTTCGAGATGTCTTTTAAAAAAGCAGCACAATATACTCCTAATGTGTTGTTAATTATTCTCCAACATGCCCGGAACGATTTAAAATACTGAACCGCGCAACGTCTACTTCATTGCTGAGCTACTTGTAAGCGACGGATAAACTAGGTCGCTGAGAAACCAATGTTTTCCCGTCTAACTTGCCGTAATTCCAATCTCAGATTCAGACAATTTAGCCACGAAATCACCCAGCAGAGGGTAAACCCAACGCAAAATTACTGTGAGCTCTCCCCACGGTTTAGTAGTTTTGCTGTATGACTGTTACTGGGATAGATTTATAAATCACCGAGGGCAGTCGGCCTGTTATTTGTTCTCTCATTTACTGGTTCCACAATTTGCTCCAATCGCCTAAAGCCGCTGATTGAGAGCCAGGTGGAAATACCTTTCAGTTTCCTGCACTTGCAACTTCCCCGGCTTTTACTGCCAAATTTAAAATGCAACAGGCACTCGGCCATTTCTCGCTAAAGAACCCCTCATAATTTGTAAACACTGTGATCGTTTTAATTCTCATTCGCAATTCAGTTCCAATTCCAAGCTTCACTTGCATCATCCTGAGGACAGGGCAACATCTCAAAACTAATTTTACTTCAATGATTGAAGTGCTTTCACTTTGTAAATTTAGCAATCCTTCTCAAGGCAATTTCGGATGAGCAACTTATGCTGGTCGTGGAGGCATATCCATATCTCATGTAATAAATAGAAAAAGAGAGATTGGATAAGATATCAGCCTGTTGAGGGCGAGAAGTTTTTCAGCTTGAGGTTTGCTTTCGGCGGAATATTTTGAACATTCAGAAGGGGAGCGCTGATGTTGCTGATCAGCTGTGTGAAGATCGGGACAATGAGGCAGCTCTGGGGAAACTCATTCCCTTCCAGCTCGCTGGTAACCTGAAGCTTTCAATTTACAAATACGATAGTTCCAACGTTCCGGCTGGTGCGCGGTCAGTCAGCAAGGACTGAGTGTCGATGGTCCTTGGGTCGTTCTTCCGTACCATTCCAGACACAGAATCCGAGTGACCCCCGCCCCCTGCTGCCTTGATACTGTCTCAAAGAAGTGTACTGGAAGGATATTGAGCGTGTATTGTTTTCATGTTGTGAATAAGTGTCTGCATGAATGATAGGAAAGAATCAAGGCGCATAATTCTCAGTCGGAGCACATCTGAACATTCCCCCTACATACTGTGATATTTTTCTGGCTGTCGCTATCACTGATCTCGTTTCCCTCTTTCTTACAGCGAACCTATTGACAATCATGATTCTCGCCAGAAGAAACTGCGGCCTTTCCAAATGTATCTCTGTCTATATGGTGTCTGGAAACAGCAGATCTACTGTTCATGTTCTTCATATATTAGAATAGCAAACTTTCAGCAAAGTCTTTACACATTAATTCCTCTCCAACACTGTCATTGTTATGGCAGTACCAAACTTTAAGTTGAGCAGGCACTCCGTCATTTCGCGCTGAAACACCCGTCATAAGGTAGCACTGAAGTGGCCGCCTTACTTCTCATTCGCAAATTAGCTCCATTTCCAATCTTCAATTGTCACTGTCACTGTCAGCGATCTATGGCCAGAATTTTAAAGCAAAGTATGTCACTGTGAAAACTGCTACAGTGAGCATAACAGCGGTCTCTGTGCTGATCTATTGGGAGAATATGCCATTCTGATTTGCTTAGGAACACAAATGTTCATTTCTCAGCAACTGAACAAACTGCAAAAACGGGTGATCAACAAACTGATCATTAACAATGTTCACTAGTGTTCCCGCCCTGGCGCGGATTTTGTTTCCATCGTCTTCCAGTTTAGCGGACTTTTCCCATGTTTTCAGGTGAAGTTCCAGGCAGCAGAATTTTGGATGAGCACAGGTATGTGTGGGGTGGAAGATGGGAGGCCGGCCAAGGGAACACTGGAATATTCAAGCCTAGAGTGAACAAAGGTATGGATGAGGGTTTCAGCAGCAGATGAGCTGAGGCAGGGCCGCAATTGGCCGATGTTTAGAATGTTCAAGTACTGTGTGTTCATCTGATAACAGCCTGCCAGTCTGCCTAATATCATGCAGTTTTACCAGAGATATTAGGTGTAAAATGGGAACAGCGTCAGCCATTATTGTTCAATATTAGGATTGTTACTGTGTCTGTATCTCTGGAACATTATGTCGCTGCGGGACTTTTCACATTTCACTGCAATCAGAAGCTGACCAAAATGTCCCAGACTGTGGCCAAGGACTGAGACCCTTTAAAGCTGACATTTGCCCCTTTAGCTCGTCCAATTGGGATAATTCCCTGCAGGACATTTGCTGTTCACGAACCATTAATATCAATAATTCCTGGCACTGGGTTCACTGAGAGGGATGAAGAGTCAGTGAACAGAGCGGAGTGTCACAGCTGTTTTGTTCCTGACTCTCCCCTTCCCGGTCTTTTAGTGAGGATCCGGTCTCCCAGGAAATGTGTTGTCCCCAATTCCGCCCGATTCCCGTCTTTTAACACTGAGAGAGGTGACAGCTGTCAGTAACTCCAGTATCGGGATCCTGGTGAGCTCATTGTGGTTCAGTGTTTAGACAACACAATAAGAAGGAAAGTTCATGGAAACCATGATAACTCAGATTCAGGAAGGGATCAGACACGGGGGCAATGGGCGCTCTCTACCTTCTGATTCAGGCTCCTGAACGTTGCGGAAAAAGAAATGATATCTGTTGCATTGTTGATGTTGTGGTCGGAGGGCCTATTAGATGCTTCCCTGTGTCGTGCAAGGTTATCAGAAGATTGTCGGTTGGAGTCCTGCAATTTGTCCTATGATCATTTGACGCAGATAAATTGCCGTTTACAGAAGTTCTCGCACACTTTGTGTGTAGAATTCTTTTTTCTAATTCCCTCGGTAAAAATTCTGGCTTTAACTCTTTGACGGTGGCACTGGGTCCGAGATTCCCAGTCAGCGGAAATAGTTTTGAGCTGATCTTACTTGTTCAAGGTTACAAAAAAATGCATGGAATCCCTCCTGCAATCATGAGAAAGATCTCGCTAAAGGAATAGTCAGTGGGTTAAATGTAGGGACTGAGCTGTGGTTTGGTGTCGGGAATTGAAGAGGGTTAGGAGGGAGTTCAAGAGACAAACAGATTTACAGAGAAAGAAAACTGAAAGATTGGCGACGAGGAAGAGAGAGGAATATGAATGGCCTTCAGCATCTTTCAAATTTTACTCAATGAAAGATCAAAAGAGAAAATAACATCTGTGCCAAGGAGCTGCTGTTAGTGCAGAGACCAGAAAATAGAACTGGAATTAGGAGAATCATCGTGTTCACTGAAGGAGAGGCAATGGGATAAGAAAGGAAATGTTACGAGGGGCGGGGATGAATGCCAGGATCCTGAAATGCTGCCGTCCAAAAGCAATGGAAATAAAGGGAAAAATACGTTTAATAAATTAATAAAATGGTGGCAGATGTTACAATGTAAGTTACTCTGTCATGTTACACTCACTGTTTACAAGGTACTCGTTTACTGTCAGATTACCAAGATGCGCGTTTACTGTCAGATTATTAATGAATTCTGCCTCGTTAGTCATTACTAATTACTAAATCGAGTGTGGCCGGTTCCTCTCGGTTTTAATATACCTTCTTTTAGCCAGCTGTCCTGGGTTCAAGCTGTCAATTCACTGATTTCACTGAAATTCCCATTCAGACCAGTTGAAGTGAAAGAGCCAGCGTCGGGTGTTCGGACACATAGGAAACGGTCGACTGACTGTTGGTGTGAAGGGCCTTTCCTCTCAGGGAACTTTAATATTCCAGGATCTCTAAAAACTACCGCTGTTCCTGAATCTCCCTGTCGCTGAGACCAAATCTTTATCTGCACTCTCACCGGCATATCAACCAATGCCCAAGACATTTCGTGTGTTTCCTCTTAATAAATATAATAGGACTACTCCTACTCCCCGTCGGGGAATTGAACCCCGGTCTCCCGCGTGACAGGCGGGGATACTAACCACTATACTAACGAGGAACTGCAGAACTTTGGCACAGAGTAGAGAAACCTGGGGTTAACGTCACTCAGTAACAAATGAAAATGCTGAAGTGGCAAAATGTGGGACTGGAGGGGGCTTCCATCAGTTGTTTCCGAGACTTCTGATTGAAGTCGCTGTTGTTCAATTGCTGTCAGGAACTTATGATGCTTAATAACCCACAAATTGATAGATTTGTAGAATGAAAGAAATTGAATTATCCTCCGATCAGCACGTTCATATCGTGAAGGATTCCTCTTTTGTGTAATGTCTCGGTTTAGCAATGGGAAAATCTGACGGCCAGTGAGATCCGCGGATGAAACACTCACACCAAACTTCCAGGGAAGTTGCCAATATGGGGAATTGTCAGTAAATACGCGGCACACGCCTGTGCTCAATAATGCGCACGACTGACGAAAAAATGTAAATCCTGTACCTGCAGTGAAAGTCTAGGAGAGTTCAGAGACAATGAAAATGTCATTAATTCAGGTTATCTGTTTTGTGGCAAATCCTGGCAAAATAACACTCCTTCTGACCCCATTTTGGGATTTATTTTTCCTCTTGAAACATTTCCCGACCAGGAACCCAATGAGGGGAAAAAATACCCAAATGTTAAAATGAAAAACATATATTTATGTTCACCCTGCAGTGACGGGGGAAGCCCCCCGCCCCCTCTCATTATTGGGTCCAGCCTCCTGCTGGGCCGCCGTCTTGCATTTGTGCAGCAGCTGTTTATTATTCGGTTCAGCTCTGTCTCTCCCGTCACTGGCTCTCCATCCTGTCGATGGTGCTGTCTCATGAACTCCGAGAAGGTAACGCATTCGCTTATTAAAATCACAAGACAGAGGCTCTTTGAGTGAAACATTTGGACCCAGACCGAGTGTTCAGTTGACCACCCAGCAGCTCCTGGGAATTACATGCACTGCATTCAATTGCTTTACAAATAACTGGTTACTGATTGACATATGCACTCATCCAATGACCTTCAAGGGTAAAGGCTTCCTCCCGTCTGCTGTAGAAGCTGCGCCCCTGCAGCTTGACTTGTGCAGGACATCACTAGTGAAGAGTGCATGTACCAGGCGGCTTATAACCAGGTTTCTCTTCTCTAAATTTTTCAGTCTCCAATTGTTCCGGTGCTACAAAACACATTTGACGATGTTGCAGTTCCACCTTCTTGTGCCCAGGGTTCTGAAAGTTAGGGAATTAATTTGAGACCCTGATAGTCCGATGGCTGCAAATGTGTGTTGCTGCTAAAATACGATGGGATGTGAAAACTAGACAATGTGATTTCATTTCCTGAGTGAATTGTACTTGCCTCAAATCTCCTTTCCCACACCCATTCTTCAATCCTGCCTCCAGCAGGTATCCTTTGTGTGAAAATGGATTCTTGAGGGCCCTGCAACTTTGTAATTTCGGCATTCATGTGTGGTTGATTGGCAGTTACCCCCTGAGGTCTGCATAATGCTCGGAATAACTGCTGGTCTGTTTGCAAAATATTTTTTAAAATGTTTCAGTGATGGACATTGAACCATCATAAAGAGCGAGTCAAAGCCTAATCGCTGCGATTTCTCATTTAAATTCCCAACCCGGAGACAAGAATAACTCAAAGCTTCGAGGCTGAACTAGGCAGGCCACTATATGCCTTACAGAGCGGTAGAGCAAGGACTTTCTTCATTCTCTCAAATGTAACATCCCAGACAAGGCCGGCATCCCCATCCCTTGAGAATGGTTAAGAGACAACCACATTTCTGCAGGCCAGACTGGGTAAGGACAGCAGATTTCCATCCCTAAAGGATATTTATGAACCTGATGTTTTTTTACAACAACCGATGATAGTCTAATGTGAGTCAGCATTATTTAAATTAGTTTTATATCCCAGAATTTCTCAACTGATTTGAAATTCGATCAGCTGCCGTACTTGGATTTGAACCTGTATCCCCTGAGCATTAGCCTCTCTGGATTACTAATCCAGTGATATGACCAGAGAAAAAGGCCAATTCATTGATGTAGCCCCCATTCTCCCTGATCCATTGCTTGTGAGCATATTCTCGGGAAAGTCGAGGGTGAGAACATGATGTGACCTCTCAGTTTGACCTGAGTTCAGGTAATGGAGGGAGGGTTCCACAAACACTCACCCACTTTTCATCTTCAGACCTGCTGTCAATTGCCACTGTCCTTCCCCTCCAAGGGACCAAAAATGCCCCGCATGAGCTTTCCAGGATTCACAGCTTCAATGGAAAGAGGAAACTCGCAGAATACTTTATCTTGCTCCCCATACAAATCCAAGGGCTATCAATTCAGAAGCCGTGGAGAGGGCCGAGGGGCGGGGGCAGGGGGATGATCCACGTGAATTTCGCTACATTCAATGGCAGAATCTCTATTCACACAAATCTGTTTTCAGGCGCCTCACACAATTCATCATAATGTGCGGGGACACGGCAATCACACACTGTACAGGAAGCTGCTGATTTGTGGGAGGCAGCATGGGACAGGGAATTCTTACCCAGCTTGTCACACAGAGGACATGCTCGTACCTTGGTCCAGCTGTTCAATTGGGCCCGCGGTCTATCGTTCTCTATACGCCGGATAACATTCTCCTACATCGGGGCTTCCATTTCAGCCATTCGGACTCGGTAGCTGAACTCTAGTATGTATGGAGGTGGATAAAGTTGTGTTCGAACTGCGATGCTGGACCGTGCATGTGCATTACACACCCATGTAAGTTCAGCTGTTACCAAGTGAAGTCCAGCAGAATGTGGCTGTGAATGCAGCTGGTGATGGGCTCTGTGTCTCATTGGCCTGATGTGGCTGTTTTCATTCTGACCGGGGGCTAATCGTTGAGTCTCAGCCTCCTGCTGCCTTTCCTCCTTCCCTCTGGCTGCCTCACTCGGCTCCTTTCCGCTGTCACTGTACAGAGTGTCGGTTTTCACCAATGCTGACCACCGCTCGGTGCCGCTGGTGGAGGTTGACACGGTTCTGGCTGTAGGTGGTTCCTCCTCCTCCTCATCCTCCAGCTTAGCCATTATCCCTGCAAACAGCAGTCGGCTCGTCTACAACCCAGGCCCGGGTGAATGACACTGTTTTCCATTTTTCTGTGGAGGGCCACCCCCTTTGCCATGGAGTCCAGCAGCAGGAGGCTGCACACGGCCCTTGATCTTCACTTTTTTCACCTTCTGTGCGCTCGCTCCTGCAGCCCGGTCAGCAGCAGCGCCCAGCTGCAGGTCAACAGTGTGCTGGGCGGCCTTCAGCTCCTTCTTTAAATCTGCAAAAGTAATATTTGAATCTCTCCGAAATCAGTCAATTCACAATGAATAGGATTGAATAAAAGGGTTCTTTGTTTATTGCAGCTATTAGTATCTGCCTCAGTAACAGTGCAATGATCATTGCTTGTGCTGCGCTCTGCAGACAAGAACATAAATCATGTACCTGAGTTCACTATTGCAGGTGGTCAAGTTGATCCTGTGAGTGGAGATAGCTCATACCAAACAGATAGCCTGGAAGTCCAGCGGCTGCAAAGCGCCCAGGAAGCAGCTGGCCACAAAGGCAGCCCGGAAATGTGCCCTCTCCACTGGGGAAGTGAAGAAATCTCATCACTACAGGCCGGGTACAGTCGCGGTCCGAGAAATCTGCCGATGCCAGAATTCTACAGAGTTGGTTATCTGCAAACTGTACTTCCTGCGTCTGGTGAGGGAAATTGCCCAGGGCTTCGAAACTGACCTGCGGTTTCAGAGTGCGGCAATTGGAGCATTGCAGGAAGCCAGAGAGGCCTACTTGGTTGGCCTGTTTGAGGACTTCAACCTGTGTGCCATCCATGGCAAAAGAGTGACCGTAATGCCCAAAGACACCCAGCTGGTACGACGGAACCGGAAGCAGAGTGCTTAAACTCTTTGCTTCATTACATTGCCTCCAGACTATTTTGAAGTGACACTGGAACATTTTCTAAAACATTATTGGACCGTAGGTTTGGCTTCTTGTGGAGGCTGGGCCTTTATTTTGTATTTTTGTTAGTTTTGAGTATTGATCGTGACTTAATGTGGAAATAGCGAAAGATTGTGTAAACATTCCTTCGAACTCTTGACTCAGGTTGCAAAATAAACATTAGTATCTTTAAAAAAATGAAATGGTTGAGTTTGACCTATACACGCACATCTAAACGGGAGCATTGAAGAAACGATTGTGCAGACTGATGTTTTGAACGGTTTTCTGGCTAGTTTTACACTCTACATTGTTTTCCATGACCCCAGGCCTATTCAATAATCTATTTTTTCCCTGTCAAATGCGCTTAACGCCACTGTGGCCTTCCCTATGTTACAGGAGGAGAAAATAAAGAACAAATCTTACCGCTTATTCTCAAAATCTTCCCCAAGACCTTCCCTCGCCCCTTCTCTTTGACAGGGCCCGTCTCCCCTCCCTCTCGATCCTTCTGGTAACTCACGGCAGACAGCGGCTCAATCCTGGTCAGCAGCTCCGTGATCCAGAAAACCAGACATAACTTTCGGCTTGCTGCGGCTGGATCTGCCGGAGGCGCCGAACTCTCGCCAGCAAAAAGGTCACTGATGTCCAGATGGCCGAAAGGTATGGTAATAAAAGTGGACAAAGCCTGATAAGAACCTGCTGAGGGTGTGAGAATGGTCAATGGACAGAATGGCAGCAATGGTCAGAAATGACTGAATATTGGTGGCGGGAAGCGAAAAGATCTGGGAATACTTTATGACAAGGATTGGTGACTACCAATCTAGAGATTTGTTTGATCTCTATTGGAATGCAGATGTTTCTAGACCATTTTCAACTGGGTGTAATTATTAAACCTCAAGTGGACATTTTGTCCACTCTAAACTAAGTTGAAGAAAACATCTCCCTATATGCGGGGATGGCACTGAGAAAGGCTGGAAACTGAAACAATTCTTGAATAAAGCACGAGCGGCAGGTGAAGAGATTTCCGCGGTTGAGATAAACATGTAGCGAGGATCATCTCCCGAATGTGCTGGAGGTTTTGCAGATCCCCTTGTTTTGAGGACTGGCCGACGGTCATTGTTTCTCTGCTCTCCATCCAGAAAGCAGAGGGAGTCCAATTTCTAGCCCAGGGTGCACCATGCAGGCTGACTCAGCACAGGGCCGAGTGCTGCATTACTAGCGGCCTCACCATGTGGAGGACGTTTCAAACTGCAGCAGGAATGTGACCCGCTCCCTAAAGATCACATTCAGAGGATGAAGCAGAGAATTCTCTCAATGTCACAGCCCTTCCACACGGAAAGATTAGGTTAACAGGCCATTTATTTCAAAGAATATCCGAAAAAAATCAGGGTAGTTGTTTCAAGCCAGTTCTTCCTCCCTCTCACCCACCTCCCCCACTAAAAACAAGTCCAGGCTGGTCATGCTTCCCTCCTCCCACCCTCAATCACCATGCCGTCCTGACTCCCCCTCCCCCGTCTCCATGCCGCCCTGACTCCCCCTCCCCCGTCTCCATGCCGTCCTGACTCCCCCTCCCCAGTCTCCATGCCGCCCTGACTCCCCCCTCCCCCATCTCCATGCCGTCCTGACTCCCCCTCCCCAGTCTCCATGCCGTCCTGACTCCCCCTCCCCCATCTCCATGCCGCCCTGATTCCCCCTCCCCCGTGTCCATGCCGCCCTGTCTCCCCCGCCCCCGTCTCCATGCCGCCCTGACTCCCCCTCCCCCGTCTCCATGCTGGCCTGACTCCCCCGCCCCCGTCTCCATGCTGGCCTGTCTCCCCCTCCCCCGTCTCCATGCTGGCCTGACTCCCCCTCCCCTTCCCCAATATCAAAATAATTGTTTGCATTCGCCACTCCTCCCTCTCTCGGGATCCACATGGTTCCGGCCTCGCCCTTCACCTGCGCCCGACTTAAAACGTTTTGGCCTCTCCCTGCTCGGTCCTGAGGCTCCAACCTCTCACATTCTCGGTCTCGCTCACTCCTGATCCACGTGGACCTTCCTCACTTACCGATCACAAGCAGAAAAAGGGCACCGGCCAGCACAGGAAGTGGAAATGCCCCTGGGAGCAGCGGGTACTGGGGGACTGGCCTGTGGACCACACAAAGGATTTTTAATGTGACCACTTCTGTATGTCTGTGAGGAGCAGAGGCCATTCCTCTAATACCCACCGTCCCAGACACAGGCTGCATTCCCACTTCCTCTCCCAGAGCAAGAGGGGGTTAAATGATGATTGGGAAACGAACAATGTGCAGGATTGTGGGGAGAAGGCAGGAGATTGACACCAGGTGAAATGTTCATGTTTTCAAATGCTCTATAAATTGTAGTTCGTGCTGTTATCGCTTTCAAAATTTACCGGCGGGAATGACTCTCCATTCACAACATTCTAAAAGTGACAAATGAGACTTGAATATCCGGTGAGGTAAACAGGAAAGTGAGTATGACACAAATGTAGGTAGGAAAGTAAGATGTGAAGAGGACATAAGGAGATAGATAGTTTACGTGACTGGACAAAGATCTGGCAAATCGATTATAAAGTAGTAAAACTTCAGGTTGAACATTTTGACAGGACGGACAAAAAAGAGGCACATAATCCAAAACAAAAACAGAATTACCTGGAAAACTCAGCAGGTCTGGCAGCATCGGTGGAGAAGAAATCAGTTAACGTTTCGAGTCCTCATGACCCTTCGGCAGAACTGAGTATAGTTAGGAGAGGGGTGAAATATGAGCTGGTCTAAGGTGGTGGGGGGTGGGGGTGGGGGCGGGGGGAGAGAGAAGTTGAGGGTGGGGTGATTGTGGGGATAAGCAAGCAGTGATAGGAGCAGATAATCGAAAGATGTCACAGACAAAAGGATCAAAGAGGTGTTGCAGGTGGTGATATTATCTAAGAAAAGTGCCAATTAAGAATGGAAGGCAGGATACTCAAGGTACAGCTCTAGTGGGGGTGGGGTGGAAAGACTAACAAAGTATTAGTTTTAGATTTAAAAATAGTGGAAATAGGTGGGAAAAGAAAAATCTATATAAATTATTGAAAAAAAAGGGAGGGGGGAGAAACGGGGTGGGAATGGGGGGAGGGGGAGTTTAAGCTCTAAAGTTGTTGAATTCAATATTCAGCCCGGAAGGCTGTAAAGTGCCTAGTCGGAAGATGAGGTGCTGTTCTTCCAGTTTGCGTTGGGCTTCACTGGAACAATGCAGCAAGCCAAGGACAGACATGTGGGCAAGAGAACAGGGTGGAGTGTTAAAATGGCAAGCGACAGGGAGGTTTGGGTCTTGTGGACAGACCGCAGGTGTTCTGCAAAGCGGTCGCCCAGTTTGCGTTTGGTCTCTCCAATGTAGAGGTGACCGCATTGGGAACAACGAATGCAGTAGACTAAGTTAGGGGAAATGCAAGTGAAATGCTGCTTCACTTGAAAGGAGTGTTTGGGCCCTTGGACGGTGAGGAGAGAGGAAGTGAAGGGGCAGGTGTTGCATCTTCTGCGTGGGCATGGGGAGGTGCCATAGGTGGGGGTTGAGGAGTAGGGGGTGATGGAGGAGTGGACCAGGGTGTCCCGGAGGGAACGATCCCTACGGAATGCCGCCAGGGGGGGGGTGAAGGAAATAATCCAACCGGTGAGATGCAGAGAAGTCTGGTTGCCCTAGTGCATGAATCGTTTTGTTTCTTTCTGCTGCTAAACTCTCCAATACCATTGAAAATAGGACAGTCCAGAGTCCCAGACCGGATCCTTCCTCTCTCTGAGACCAGAATGGTTGCTTTTGAAAGGGCCTCGTTCGCTGAAAAAGCCTCAGTTTCGACTTAAACCTCTTTTATTGGTGCAGTGATCGCGCTCTATCACCCATTCGCTGACACATTCTCTACGCTTCTACTGAAATCTTAAAATCAACTAAATCTTTCTGTTTAATTCTCACTTCACAGCTGAGTAAGGCAGCAGGGTGATCCTGTGACAGGGAAATCATTTTGTTTTCCGCAATGGGGACTCAGAAATCAGGCGATCAGAGGGACACAGAAGCACAGGAACATTATTCTAACCCGCCAGCCCCTTTCACACACTCTCTCTCGCACAATGTTCAAGCCTGCACATAAACAGGACAAACTGCCCCCAGGGATAGGCTTCCCGGGATAGGCTTCCCCCTCCGCTCGGCCTGTTCTGTCGATTCTCGGAGGTTAGTTGTAGTTTTCCAGCTCTGCTCACAGTGCCTGTTCCCCAGATTCAGGGCTGAAATCAATCACAGTTCTGGTTGGATTAACACAGATCTAATTTTACATTATTATATTGTTCACAGGCAGAAATGTGTTTGATTAAGATGAAAATACAAATTTTGCGCTTTGGCCCATCATTAAGCGTATTCCACTTTGTTTTACAGTACAAGAGAGTAAGGGGAGAGCGCGGAGTGAGAGACAGAGTCAGGATGAGTTCAGGAAGTGAGACGCAGACGGTCAGACAAAGCATCTGTTCCAGGAAACCGTGTAAAGTCTAGTTTTACCTAGAACGCTTCAATTGGAGATGTAGAGGATGCAGTCTCATCTCTCACTGATGTTTTACCAGAGACAAAGACAGTATTAATGTCACGCTCAGGGGCAGTGCCAGCGAGTGGTCCAAAGTCCTATATTTATCTCTCTCTTACCCGTTGTAATCTCTGCAGTCTTGCAGGTCAGTGTCGCTGGGTATTGCTATCAGCAACCGAGTGTTTCACTTCGATTGAATGAATCTGGGGCTGTTCCTGTCAGATATTAACTATTGCACGGTTCCAGCAAACTCGCTAACTCTCTCACTCCTCCCATGTTTCTGCAGGATTGCTTTGTGAAGATGGGCTCCTAAACAGCAAATCTTCTGCAGGGAATGATCCCAAATTGAGCTTCTTAAAGGAACAAGTCCAGACTTTTCATTGTTCTCTGACCTTTTCCCCATCTCCAGTTCTTTTGTTCACATACAAAGTGAATTGCAGAAAATGTTGATTTCAGTTGCTGATTTACTACAGAAATTCACGCATGAGATATTTAGCCCCACACCGAACGCTGCTTGTTTGTGAGTCAGACTTTGAGTAAATTCCACACTCACAGCTAGTAACTGAGATTGATATTTACAGAATCAATCCCACACTCGCAGATAGTGCCAGAGACTGATATTGATAGAACCAATCCCACAATCACAGGCAGTACCAGAGACTGATATTGATAGAACCAATCCCACAATCACAGGCAGTACCAGAGACTGATATTTACAGAACCAATCCCACAATCACAGGCAGTACCAGAGACTGATATTGATAGAACCAATCCCACAATCACAGGCAGTACCAGAGACTGATATTTACAGAACCAATCCCACAATCACAGGCAGTACCAGAGACTGATATTTACAGAACCAATCCCACAATCACAGGCAGTACCAGAGACTGATATTTACAGAACCAATCCCACAATCACAGGCAGTACCAGAGACTGATATTGATAGAACCAATCCCACAATCACAGATAGTGCCAGCTATTGTTATTAATAGAATCAATCCGCACTAATTTGACGAGTAAAACATTGCAGGGTTACGTGGAGTAGCAGTGGGTGAATTGCTCCTTTAGAGGGCCAGCACAGATTGGACAGCCCGAATAGCCTCTTTCTGTGTTGTAGCCATTCTATGATTCTAATGGAAAATACTGGAAGAACTGAGCAGCTCTGGCAGTTTCGAAGATTCAATAGCGGGTCTATTCGTTAAACTTCTATCAACCTGAAATATGATTCCCCACTTCCTGTCTCCACAGATGCTGCCGGACCTGCTGAGTGTTTCCAGCACCTTCTGTTATCATTTCAGCTTCCCAGCGTGAGCAGTATCTCACTTTTTGAACAATAAAACAATCCCTGTGCGGAAATCGATATTCGAGTAAGAAATGGGAAGCAGCAGAGTGAAAAGAGAATCATTGAATTTTACTAAATTCGAGTAATTCTATCCCAGCTCCACACTACAGCTCAGGGAAAACATTCATTATCAGCAAGAAGGAATACATCTGAATTACAATTTAAATGGAAGATAACTGGAGGTGGGAAATAATTATATTTGTATTAAACCCGCCCGTATTTTCGGAGCAAAATTTAATTGAAACAGATCAAATTCAACTCCGAGCTTGGGGTTTCTGATTTGCGAGGTTTAAAATTCAACAAGTTCCGCTGGATGGGAATCGAACCAGGGTCAACCGCTTGCAAGGCACCTATGCTTAGCATGATACCACCATCGCTAACTGCAGGAGTCACAATGTAGTGAAAAGTCCCAAGGGTCTTAACAAGAGCGTTATCGTTATAAATAAAACAAAGTTGATGCTGAGTCACAGAAGGAGATATTAGGTCAGATGACAAAAGCTTGGCCAAAGAGGTAGCTTTAAAAAAAAACATCTTAAAGGTCAGAGGGAGCTAGAGAAGTGGAAAAGTTTAGGGAGGGGATACAGAATTTTAGACCAGGTCAGCTGCAAGTGCGGTTGTCATTGCTGTGGGGATTAAAATCCGATCCCTAGTTGCCCTTGAGAAGGTGGTGGTGAGCTGCGTGTTCATTCCACGTGGTGTACGTACACCCACAGTGCTGTTAACGGGGAGCGGGGGTGCGGTGGGGTGTGGTGTAGAGAGGGGGATTTCCAGGCTGTTGATCCAGGGGCAGCGAAGGAACGGCGACATATTTCCAAGTCAGAATGGCGTGAAGTTTGGAGGGGAACTTCCAACTGGTGGTGTTCTCGTGCACCTTCTGCTCTTGTCCTTCTACATGGTAGCGGTCGTGTGTTTGGAATTTGCTATCCAAGGAGCCTTGGTGAGTTCCTACAGTGCATCATTTGAATGATGCACACTGCTGCTACTGTAGGCCGGTAGTGGAGGGATGTTGGGTGGATGGTGTGCCAGTCAAGCGGGTTATTTTGTCCTGGATGGTGTCAACCTTCCAGAGGGCTGTGGCTGCAATCATCCAGGCCAGTGGAGAGTATTCCATCATACTCTTGACTTGCACCATGTAGATGGTGGACAGTCTTTGGGGAGTCATGAGGTGAGTTACTCGCCGCAGTGTTCCTAGTCTCTGACCTGCTCTTGCAGCCACTGCATTTGTATGGCTAGTCCAGTTCAGTTTCTGGTCAATGGTACCCCAGGATTTTGATAGTGAGAGATTCATCAACGGCAATGCCATTGGACTCAATGAGCAATGGCTAGATTCTCCCTTGTTGGACCGCTACCAATGTGTGACTGCATTGGTCATTGCCTGGCGCTTGTGTGCCATGAATGTTACTTGCCACTTGTCAACCCAAGCCTGGATATTGTCCAGGTCTTGATGCATTTGGACGTGGACTACTTCAGAATGTGAGGAGTCTCAAATGGTGCTGAACATTGTGCCATCATCAGTGAACAACCGCACTTCTGACCTTATGATGGAGGGAAAGTCATTGATGATGCAGCTGAAGATGTTTAGGCCGAGGACTCTACCCTGAGGAACTCCTGCTTTGATCTCCTGTAATTTAGAAGATTGACCTCCAACAAAAACCTTCTTTTGTGCTAGGTATCACTCCAAGAGTTTTCTCCCTGATTTCCATTGAGTCCAGTTTTGCTACGGATCCTTGACGTTACACACGGTCAAAAGTTGCCTTAATGCCAAGGACAGTCACTCTCATCTCATCTTTAAAGGGGAAAGTACTGAAGACAGAAATAATAAAATGAAACGGAAAATTCTGGACAGACTGAGCAGACCCTGAAGCTTCTGTGCAGAAGGCAAGCTCGGGTTAATGGGTTAGATCTCTGAATCGTCTCTGGATCTGAAAAGCTAACATTCGCTCCCTCTGCGCAGATAGGTTGCAATGTTATCTCATTATTTCTTATATTTTATTTATTTGATTTCAGAACTTCAGATTTAGTATTGAAATGCAGGTGTGAACTCCCTGTGTGCAGTGAGTGCTCAGCGCGGCTACTTTCAATGACAGCTCCATCTCTTTTTTTCTCTCTCGTGAAAGCCGCAGCGTCACACCCGATGACGTGCTGACGTCAGCACGTGGGACTGTCACCGGAATGACGCCGCGCCTGCGCCGTGCCCTCAGTAAAGCCGCGTTCCCATGGCCACGGGCCGGGCCTGGGTGATGATGGCCAACGGCTGTTTCCGGTCAGAGGGCGGGGGTCTGGGCCCCTGGGGGGGGCCTGGGGACTGGCGCCGTGAGGGCGGCCCCCGAGCGCGCGAGCGGCAGCTTCCTCCGGCTCCAGGTCGGGTGGTGAGTGAGGGAGGTGAAGAATCCCGGACACCAGAGGCCCAGAGATAAGGAACCAAACCAATTCCCAGGCTTTTAAATTCCGAGCCGCTCGGCTCTTCCCCCATTAGAAACAGGCGCTGGGAAACGGGGCCGCTCATGTGACCCACACAAACCCGGGAAATTGTCAATGTTTTTAAATATCGATCCAAACACCGACTGATCATCAATAAATCAATGTCCCCTTTCCAGTTTGTGAAGGTTACAGTGTTGGGGGTGGGGGGGGGGGGGCGGGGATCAGTCAGGCAGGGGTGGGGGGGGGATTTTCTAGCTTTGGGGTTTTTTGGGGGGGGGTCTCGAGGTGACTGGACGCCCCCATGGAGGCTCCACCCGGTCACAAAGTTCACTTTATCCCGGTTCAGTTTCTCTGTGGGAGGGAGAGGGTTTGAAACCAGACGCTGTCCCGGGTTAAATTCCCGCTGGTGAGTGACCGTCGGCCCCCTTCAGCCCAAGTCAGTTTGTCCCGGGTTACCCTGTCCCTGCTGACCCACCCTTGCTGGCCTGAGTTACCGCCTTGTCCCGGGTTACCCTGTCCCTGCTGACCCACCCTTGCTGGCCTGAGTTGCCGCCTTGTCCCGGGTTACCCTGTCCCTGCTGACCGCCCTTGCTGGCCTGAGTTGCCGCCTTGTCCCGGGTTACCCTGTCCCTGCTGACCCACCCTTGCTGGCCTGAGTTACCGCCTTGTCCCGGGTTACCCTGTCCCTGCTGACCGCCCTTGCTGGCCTGAGTTGCCGCCTTGTCCTGGGTTACCCTGTCCCTGCTGACCCACCCTTGCTGGCCTGAGTTACCGCCTTGTCCCGGGTTACCCTGCCCTGCTGACCCACCCTTGCTGGCCTGAGTTACCGCCTTGTCCCGGGTTACCCTGTCCCTGCTGACCCACCCTTGCTGGCCTGAGTTGCCGCCTTGTCCCGGGTTACCCTGTCCCTGCTGACCGCCCTTGCTGGCCTGAGTTGCCGCCTTGTCCCGGGTTACCCTGCCCTGCTGACCGCCCTTGCTGGCCTGAGTTACCGCCTTGTCCCGGGTTACCCTGTCCCTGCTGACCCACCCTTGCTGGCCTGAGTTACCGCCTTGTCCCGGGTTACCCTGTCCCTGCTGACCCACCCTTGCTGGCCTGAGTTGCCGCCTTGTCCCGGGTTACCCTGTCCCTGCTGACCCACCCTTGCTGGCCTGAGTTGCCGCCTTGTCCTGGGTTACCCTGTCCCTGCTGACTGCCCTTGCTGGCCTGAGTTGCCGCCTTGTCCCGGGTTACCCTGCCCTGCTGACCACCCTTGCTGGCCTGAGTTACCGCCTTGTCCCGGGTTACCCTCCCCCTGCTGACCGCCCTTGCTGGCCTGAGTTACCGCCTTGTCCCGGGTTACCCTGCACCTGCTGACCCGCCCTTGCTGGCCTGAGTTACCGCCTTGTCCCGGGTTACCCTGCCCTGCTGACCCACCCTTGCTGGCCTGAGTTGCCGCCTTGTCCCGGGTTACCCTGTCCTGCTGACCCACCCTTGCTGGCCTGAGTTGCCGCCTTGTCCCGGGTTACCCTGTCCCTGCTGACCCACCCTTGCTCGCCTGAGTTGCCGCCTTGTCCCGGGTTACCCTGTCCCTGCTGACCCACCCTTGCTGGCCTGAGTTACCGCCTTGTCCCGGGTTACCCTGTCCCTGCTGACCCGCCCTTGCTGGCCTGAGTTACCGCCTTGTCCCGCGTTACCCTGTCCCTGCTGACCCGCCCTTGTTGGCCTGAGTTACCGCCTTGTCCCGGGTTACCCTGCCCTGCTGACCGCCCTTGCTGGCCTGAGTTACCGCCTTGTCCCGGGTTTCCCTGTCCTGCTGACCCACCCTTGCTTGCCTGAGTTGCCTCCTTGTTTCCCAGTTGTCGGGGGAGCCCCGCAGCCCGTCACCGTGGAGAGTGTCCACTCCCGGGGGCCGGGGTTACTCTGCAAGTCGGACCCGGGGCTGGGACCAGGACGGCAGCTGGAGAGACAAACCCCCCCAACCCATCAACATGAATGAGATAGCGAGGCGGCCCGGGCCCGAGTCCCTGTGAATCTGGACATTGTCAGTGACCCCAAAATAAACATACTGGACACAGCGGCATCTGGTATCGGATAAGGGACGGAGCATCTGGAAACCCACTGACCCATATAAAATCAGGAAAATGATCATGTCAGCCCAGCACTTTCCATTTGTGTCTGTGAGCTGATGGGTGGTGTCTGTAAAGTCGGCTGCTTCTGTGACCCTGTCTGCTCCTCCAAGGACATCAATGTCTTCTCTTCATGTTCTTCACGTTAGTGTGGGACTGCATTGGCTCCATGTACGGCCACAATTTTACCATAAGATCATAAGACACTTTCAATGATCAATCGGATCTTGGGTGATCTGTACCACAACTTCATATTCCTTATTCTCAGTACCCAGCAAAAAGCTGTCAGAGGGTCAGGGCTGAGGGAGCGCTGCACTGTCGGAGGGTCAGGGCTGAGGGAGCGTTGCACTGTCGGAGGGTCAGGACTGAAGGAGCGCTGCACTGTCGGAGCGTCAGGACTGAGGGAGTGCCGCACTGTCGGATGGTCCAGGCTAAGGCAGTATTGCACTGTGAGATTCTAACGACTGAATGAGCCCTGTGCTGTCAGTGGGTGAGGACTCGGGGAGCGCTGCACTGTCAGAGGGTCAGGACTGATCGAGTGCTGCACTGTCAGAGGGTAAGGCATGAGGGAACACTGCACTCTCAAAGGGTCAGGAATGAGGTAGTGCTGAATTATCAGGGGATCAGGAAAATGGGAGTGCTGCAATGTCAGAGATTCAGGGCTGCAGCACTGCTGCAATGTCAAATGCTCAGGATAGAGGGAGCGGTGCACAGTCAGAGGGTCTGAATGAGCGAGTGTTTCATTGTCAGAGGCACTGGAATGAGGGAGCGCCGCACAGTCAGTGGGTCGGGATGGAGGGAGTGCAGCACTCAGAGTCACGACTGGAGGAGCGCTGCACTTTCAATGGGAAAGGTCTGAGGGAGGGCTGCATTGTCAGCCAGCCAGGACTGAAGGAGCGCTGCACTTTCAGATGGACAAAACTGAGGGAGCGCCACATTGTCTGAGAACCAGGACTGAGGGAGCACCACATTGTCTGAGAATCAGGACTGTGGGAGTGCCACATTGTCTGAGAACCAGGACTGAGGGAGCACCACATTGTCTGAGAATCAGGACTGAGGGAGCACCACATTGTCTGAGAATCAGGACTGTGGGAGTGCCACATTGTCTGAGAATCAGGACTGTGGGAGTGCCACATTGTCTGAGAACCAGGACTGAGGGATCACCATGTTGTCTGAGAACCAGGACTGTGGGAGCGCCACATTGTCTGAGAACCAGAACTGAGGAAGCACCACATTGTCTGAGAATCAGGACTGTCGGAGCGCCACATTGTCTGAGAACCAGGACTGAGGGAGCGCCACATTGTCTGAGAACCGGGACTGAGGGAGCGCTGCACAGTCAGTGGGTGAGGTTTGAGGGAGCGCTGTCTTGTCAGGTGGTCAGGATTGAGAGAGTAATACACTTTCAGAGGGTCAGGACTGAGGGAGAGCTGTACTGTCGGAGGGTCAGGACTGAGGCTGTTGCATTATCAGGATCTCACTGCTGAAGGAGCGCTGCGCAGTCAATGGATGAGGACTCAGGGAGCGCTGCACTGTCGGAGGGTCAGGACTGAGGGAGAGCAGTACTGTCGGAGGGTCAGGACTGAGGGAGAGCTGTACTGTCGGAGGGTCAGGACTGAGGGAGAGCTGTACTGTCGGAGGGTCAGGACTGAGGGAGAGCTGTACTGTCGGAGGGTCAGGACTGAGGGAGAGCTGCACTGTCGGAGGGTCAGGACTGAGGGAGAGCTGTACTGTCGGAGGGTCAGGACTGAGGGAGAGCTGTACTGTCGGAGGGTCAGGACTGAGGGAGAGCTGTACTGTCGGACGGTCAGGACTGAGGCTGTTGCACTATCAGGGTCTCACTGCTGAAGGAGCGCTGCGCAGTCAATGGATGAGGACTCAGGGAGCGCTGCACTATCGGAGGGTCAGGACTGATCAAACGCTGCATTGTCAGATGGTTAGGCATGAGGGAACGCTGCACTGTCAGAGGGTCAGGAACAAGGGAGCGCTATGCTGTCAGATGGTCAAAACAGAGGGAGAGCTGCACTCACAGTCGGCCAGAAATGAGGGACCGCTGCACTTTCAAAGTGTCAGGAAAACGGGAGCACTGCACAGTCAGTGGGTCAGGAATGAGGGATCGCTTCACTGTCAGAGTTTCGGGAATGAGGGAGCGCCGCACAGTCAGTGGGTCAGGAATGAGGGAGCGCTGCACAGTCAGTGGGTCAGGAATGAGGGAGCGCTGCACAGTCAGTGGGTCAGGAATGAGGGAGCGCCGCACAGTCAGTGGGTCGGGAATGAGGGATCGCCGCACAGTCAGTGGGTCAGGAATGAGGGAGCGCTTCACTGTCAGAGTTTTGGGAATGAGGGAGCGCCGCACAGTCAGTGGGTCAGGAATGAGGGAGCGCCGCACAGTCAGAGTTTTGGGAATGAGGGAGCGCCGCACAGTCAGTGGGTCGCGAATGAGGGAGCGCCGGACATTCAGTGGGTCAGGAATGAGGGATCGCTTCACTGTCAGAGTTTCGGGAATGAGGGAGCGCCGCACAGTCAGTGGGTCAGGAATGAGGGAGCGCCGCACAGTCAGTGGGTCAGGAATGAGGGAGCGCTCCACTGTCAGAGTTTTGGGAATGAGGGAGTGCCCCACAGTCAGTGGGTCAGGAATGAGGGAGCGCTTCACTGTCAGAGTTTTGGGAATGAGGGAGCGCCCCACAGTCAGTGGGTCAGGAATGAGGGAGCACTTCACTGTCAGAGTTTCAGGAATGAGCGAGCGCCGCACAGTCAGTGGGTCAGCGCTGTCAGAGGGGAGCTGAGCCCTGGACCGAGCTCATAAACTGACCCTATTCCGCTCCTTAATAATCCCTCTCTGAACTGGAACACTGCTGGCAATTTTTTGATTGTTAGAAGAATAGCCAGTAAACATTTCAGTAACTAAATTCAGACAGCGAGAGAGAGAGAGAGGCCTAAATAGAACAACTGGAAGAAAGCTGAAAGCTTTGCTGAAGTCCAAGTAGACTATGTCAATTGCATTGCTCTCATCTACACAACTGGTCACCTCTTCGAAAAATTAGCCCTCCCAACAATTAGCCCTCTCACAAACAGCTTTCTGGTTAATCCATCTATTTCTAACCTATAATCTTCTTTTCCTAATTACTTGATTACAAACTGTAGATAACTAAATATATTAAAATTATCAGAATCAACAACACAAACCTTTGAGCTGCCCCCAAGAATACATTTAAAACCTTTTCCAGTAAAACGTGTTAACTATTGACTTTGATTCATCCTCCCCACCTGCAGATCACCTCACACAATTCTAAATTATTGGAATGTCGTAAGTACATACAGTTCAAACAAAAGTTTATGCATGGACTTTAAAGATTCTCCAGCTCTCTTCACCTGCATCCACCTTGTGGATATTTTCTAAATCAAAATCCCATTTCATTTAAATTTTACTCCTTCTGATAGATACCAGTGTGTTTAATTGTACCCTGATTCTTCTAAAGTCACTTTTTCTGTGGAATATCTGTTTTATGCCTTGGCGATTTATAATGTTTTATCACGCTACTGATCACATTAATCCATACATGTGGTTCTGTTGCTAAGTATCTGTGGAAGCCTGGGGCCCAGTCTTCAGCGCAGAAGCATCTTACATTTCCACATGTTAGTTACTGCACATTAACATATCATATCTGCACATTCATACCGATATGCAAATATCATGCCATCTAATACAAGCCACTCTTCATTCTTAGGTAATCTTACCAGAAGTTGTTCATGGGCAAGGGGGTGATGGGAGGAGGGGGTGGCATCTGCCTGTAGATATTTGCTTTTCCCCCCCGTGTGCTGCAATGCCCGAGGGAGTGGGCAGACTATCGAGAGGAGTTTCCTTCAATCATTCAGAGGCAAAGACACAAAGATCTCAAGATAAAGCCCTCAACTTACTAGTTTCATCTACACTTTCCTGACTTTCATTAAAATGTGCATAGATCCATATGGATTGATATGTTCTGTTCACCTATATCCAGGAAGAGTTATTCATTTCCATTTGTTGGTGTTATTTTGCTCTTATATTCTAAGTGAGACATCCCTTTAATTACTCTTCTCTCTCATGCATGAGCTTTGGAGGAAGTTATCATCCAATAATATTCACATAATATGGGATTATGTATCAGAGACAGAAGTTTTTGCAATCAGTTTAGGGATAACTCCCAAATCTCCTGTTGTCAAACAGTTTGTCCTGTAAGATAACAAATGGGATGAAGCCAAATCTTTAAAAGGAAAAGTTTTTAGTTCAATAATCACTGTGCTGTCAGTGGAAAGGGTGAACTTCTCTGCTTCTTTTCAACAGGGTGGAGCAAACATTCTCAAATGTGCACAACTGTGTCAACTTTTTGTAATCAGGTAAAAGACAAACCAGAAACTATTTTAATCTTCGGTTTTTCCAATCCTTTTGGTATTTTTTTCAGCTTTGCCCAAGAAACAAGTTTTTTTTGCTCTTTCATCAGATACCTTTCCAAATGCCTGTAATATTACTGGAAATAAAATTAAAACAGCTAGCTTTCACTGGAAGAGAAAACCTTTGACGCTCTTAGACCAATAGAGTAAAAGCGAGCTGAGCTTCCCACAGCTTGTGAGATGCAATAAAATAGGCCTGAATTTGATGCTCTGTGTCTGGCTGGTTTGTAGGTGGTTGGCCGGGCAGGGGAAGGGGGGCGGGACGGAGGGGGGAGGGGGTGGTTGGCTGTTAAATATCACATAGGCTTCCCACTGTGTTCACGCCAGCCCGATCTCTCAGCAATTTAATCCTGGGCTGCCCACCCCTGCCCCAATTGAGAAACATAGGAAATAGGAGCAGGGCTCGGTCATTCGGCTCTTCGAGCCTGCTCCGCCATTCAGTATGATCATGGCTGATCCTCTATCTCAACGCCCTCCTCCCGCTCTCTCCCCATAACACTTGACGCCTGAAGAGCCCAGAAATCTATCAATTTCCTACTTAAATATATTCACTTAACGGCCCTTTCCTACCCAGCCTCAATTTGTAATCTGGCGGGAGGACTCCCCGAGTCTGGAGGAAGCCCGACAATGATCCAGTTCAGGCCTTGGGCGAGGGATCAGTGTCTGAGATTACTGCAGATTGGGGAGATTCATTTATTATGAACCATTCAGGAATCTAATTCATCCATTCCGTAGTCTGTCTATCTAATACTGTTGATTGAAGAAGAGGTTTGTCTTGGGACTTTGCCCATAACGGGGTATATAGTAAATCGGCCGGGCTTTTTGGACTCGGCCCAATTCACTTTTCCATTGTTAGTTGCTTTCCCCGATGAGGTGTTAATCCCTGGCACTCTCTGTCTGTTCCAGTGGATACAACACATCCCAGCCGCTCTAATACAAGAAGATATGGGGAGCTCCCCGGTGTCTGCATGAACATATATCCCCCAACTTGCTCCTCTGGTGAGAAACTGGCCTTAGAAATCAGCGGCCTCACAGAAAACTTTCAATTTCCATTTCAAGGATCTGAAACACCAGTTTTACACCCGAGTGACAAGTTCCACCCACTTCCCAGCTATGGCTGTTGCTGAAGGAGTCACTATAAATGTCGACTCAAATTACCCTGAGATGGAGCTGTTGGGGCATCTCCTTGAATGATCGATGTGACTGTTTGATACAACTAAGCGGAATACTCGGACACTTCAGAGGCCGCGAACATGACAGTCAATCACATTGCAGAGTCTGGAGTCAGAGACAGAACAGGCCTGATAAGGACAGCACGTTTCCTTTACAAACACTCGGGCAGATTAATGATCAATGACAACAGTTTCTATTTAAAATCCAGCTTCTGTTAAACTGCATTAAAATTCACAAACTGGCATCTGAACTCATGTTCCCTGGGTTATCAGCAAAACCCCTGGATTGTTCGTCCAGTAACATAACCCAATACACAATCCTCCCCTGATAGTTGAAATCGATACCATTAAATGGGCCACTTATCTCATTGTAATTTGTGGGTTATGAGTGTAAATTGTCAGTGGCAACATCATAAAAGCGTGTAAAAGCCTTTATAAAGTGATTTTTTTGTCCCTGTTACCTGTTCTTTCCACTGTATCAGTATTAATCTCTCGTTACTATATGGTGATTGTGTTGACATGTCAGAGTTGATTCTTACATTAAACCATAGAGTCTTATCTCTCTGTCCCTTGATCTGTCAGTCTGTGGCCCCAGGAGATATCTAATACCAGATCATCTTTCTTGTGTGAGCCTGTTGTTCGAATCTGGTCATTACTGATTACAAATTATTGGTTCCCATTCCCTGATTTTTTGAAGCCTGATGAACACAGTGAAACTTCACCATTTATTGTACCAGAGTGAGGGGAGAATAAACAAACTGTATATGATGGGGAATGTAAAATAAATCAGGAAATAATGTCATGTACAACAGGTCCATCAGCATCTGGAAAATAATATCAATCCAACAAAGGTACATCTTAAGGAACCTGACCCAGAACATCAAACTATCTTCTCTCTGTTTAAATACTGGCGATCCTGCTCTGTGTTTAGACCACAACCCATGCATTCGGTCCGCAGAGGTTCAGGCTGTGGGTCCCTACATGGATCCTGTCCGTTTACTGCAGTGTAGTTTTCACTGGGTCACTTAACTTCCACAACTTGTTACTCCTTGAGCGAGTGGGTGAATTTACCAGGTCAACTTCTTTATTTCACACACTCCAGTCCTCTTTGTCAGTCCAGCTGTTTAGAAACTCACCCTTCAGTGTGTAAATTACAGCAATATCAATAGGGCAGAGACTAAATTCAACACATTGTTTCAACAACTGATGATTTCATTCTTAGGGACGACAGAAAAGCATTGATACTTTCAGTCCAATCCCTCGGTTACAGAATCCGCTGGAACCTCCCCAATAGGATACTCTCTCTGGGACACCCCATGCAGTGGGTGTTTGTCTCTATTGGAAAGTGGGATCTATCCCAGCTGAACAGACCCTGTTCCCACCCTGAACCCACACAGGTTCAGCTCCCAGCAGGGTCACTGGGCAGTGATACTGAGCGGGAGCCCTAGGGGCTTTACCACCAAACCCAGGAATACTGAGTGTAATTGTCAAAGTCCCACTGCAGCCCACACTGATCCCCACCCTGGGCCCTCCCTGTCTGTACATTTCCCCAGTGCCCCATTGGGGAACATTCAGCCCCGGATATCCTGCAGAAGCAGCGCCTGTGGGGCCGGGCGGCTGAGTCTCGTGACCCTGCGGCTGGGCCTCTGACGTCACAATGGGAGATGACGCTCACTCAGTTCGAGCTGGAAACTGGGAAAGGGCCAATAGGATTTAAACCTGGAGCACGGCCGGTTAAAGGGGAGGGAGAGAAACTCGGTTAAAAATGTTCCTATAATCAGAACAGGAATGTTTATCAATACAAAGGTTCACATTGTCACACTCAGTCCAGATCTGGTTCCCTGCAGCGACTTCAGCTGATTTTCTCCATTTAAACTGAACCGATTGTCCCCCAGCCTGAAACAGATTAAAGATTAAACAGGAATAAACAGATTGAACAACAGTGTCAATAACAGGGAGAAGGAGTTAATGGGCCAAATCTCCTGCTCACTGGGTCATCAGAGATCAGACATATGGCTGAAGATGGGCAGCGGGTCCCTGGGATGTCCTGGCCCGCGAGCCTACGTGGGAATTGCCCCAGAGGCTTAAATTTCCACTGGGCAATACCCGTGCAGCCCGGGACCCTGTGTGAATGTCTCTGACTCTGGGTTAGAATCGGAGACTTGGGAAAAATCCACAGGATTTACCCGGGTAGTTACCCAGGAAATGTTAGACTGTAAAACCTGGTCTAATACCTGGGTAACTCCACAACCGAGTCCCCCAATCACCCACCCCCACCCCCCACTGACCATCATACTACACCCACACTACCCGATTAACCACTCCAACCACCCTCACCCCCCACTGACCATCATACTGCACCCACACTACCCGATTAACCCCTCCAACCACCCCCACCCCACACTGACCATCATACTACACCCACACTACCCGATAAACCCTTCCAACCACCCCCACCCCCCCACTGACCATCATACTACACCCACACTACCCAATTAACCCCTCCAACCACCCCCGCTGACCATCATACTACACCCACACTACCCGATTAACCCCTCCAACCACCCCCACCCCACACTGACCATCATACTACACCCACACTACCCGATTAACCCCTCGAACCACCCCCACCCCCACTGACCATCATACTACACCCACACTACCCGATTAACCACTCCAACCACCCGAACCCCCCACTGACCATCATACTACACCCACACTACCTGATTAACCCCTCCAACCACCCCCACCGACCATCATACTACACCCACACTACCTGATTCACCCCTCCACCCACCCCCACCCCCCCACTGACCATCATACTACACCCACACTACCCGATTAATCCCTCCAACCACCCCCACCCCCCACTGACCATCATACTACACCCACACTACCCGATTAACCCCTCCAACCACCCCCACCCCCCACTGACCATCATACTACACCCACACTACCCGATTAAGCCCTCCAACCACCCCCACCCCCCACTGACCATCATACTACACCCACACTACCCGATTAATCCCTCCAACCACCCCCACTCCCCACTGACCATCATACTACACCCACACTACCCGATTAATCCCTCCAACCACCCCCACCCCCCACTGACCATCATACTACACCCACACTACCCGATTAATCCCTCCAACCACCCCCACCCCCCACTGACCATCATACTACACCCACACTACCCGATTAACCACTCCAACCACCCGAACCCCCCACTGACCATCATACTACACCCACACTACCTGATTAGCCCCTCCAACCACCCCCACCGACCATCATACTACACCCACACTACCCGATTCACCCCTCCACCCACCCCCACCCCCCCCACTGACCATCATACTACACCCACACTACCCGATTAATCCCTCCAACCACCCCCACCCCCCCACTGACCATCATACTACACCCACACTACCCGATTGACCGCTCCAACCGCCCCGACCCTCCCACTGACCATCATACAACACCCACACTTCCCGATTAACCCGTCCAACCACCCCCACCCCCCATTGGCCATCATACTACACCCACACTACCTGATTAACCCCTCCAACCACCCCCAACTCCCACTGACCATCATACTACACCCACACTACCCGATTAACCCGTCCAATCACCCCCACCCCCCCACTGGCCATCATACTACACCCAAACTACCCGATTAACCCCTCCAACCACCCCCACCAACCCGTCTACCTCCTGACCCTCCCAGCTCTCTCCTTGACCAAATATGACTAAACCCCCGGCTTTACAGCCCGACCCAACAACGCCGCTGACCCAGCCCCATTAGCCGTCAACCTGACCGCATTAACCCCCCATCCGACCCCGCCGACACCACCACTCTCCCCGACCCGACTAGACTCTGCTCGGATGGAGCTCCCCGGGGGTTGGTGGGGGTCACTGCTGAAGGTCCCGGGAGGAAAATGAAGCAGTTTCAGTTTGGGAGAATCTTGTCGAGCAGCGGCAATCCGCTTTTCATTGCTGCTGTTTGATAGATTCAGGACCATTTATATTTTAAATCCCATTTATATTTTAATTATTACACTAAAAATTAACACAAACACTCACTGGATCAGACTCAGAGTCCTGCAGGTCAGGATGAGGCGGCGGAGAGCGGGGACAGATTGGTCTGTGAAGGAATTTGATCTCAGGTTCAGATCCGTCAGTGACCGGTTTGTACTGAGAGCGGAGACGAGATCCTCGACACAAGAATCAGTGAGACGGTTATAACATAGACTAAGGAACAGGGGGAGAAAAATAACAGGAATCAGGGTAAATCCACAGTGTTTTAACGAATACTATTAATAATAATATACAGTAAGAGACATTCCAAAAGCACAACATCCATTTATAAAGGAAAAAGAAAAAACTATTAATGCTGCAAATTAAATATAAATATAATAAACTGGAAATACTCAGCAGATCAGGCTATTTGTGGAGAGAAACAGAGTTAAACATAGAATCAGAGGAAATAGGAGCAGGAGTAGGCCATTCGGCCCTTCGAGCCTGCTCCGCCATTCATTATGATCATGGCTGATCATCCAACTCAATAGCCTGCTCCCGCTTTCTCCCCATATCCTTTGATCCCTTTCGCCCCAAGAGCTATATCTAACTCCATCTTCAACACATGCAATGTTTTGGCCTCTTCCACTTTCTGTGTTTGTGAATTCCACAGGCACACCACTCTCTGGGTGAAGAAATTTCTCCTCATCTCAGTCCGAAATAGTCTATCCCGTATCCTCAGACTGTGACCCCTGGTTCTGGATCCCCCACCATCAGGAACATCCTTCCTGCATCTACCCTGTCTCGTTCTGTTAGAATTTTATAGTTTTCTATGAGATCCCCCCTCATTCCTCTGAACTCCAGTCAATATAATCCGAACCGACTCAATCTCTCCTTACATGTCAGTCCCGCCATCCCAGGAATCAGTCTGGTAAACCTTCGCTGCACTCCCTCTATAGCAAGAACATCCTTCCTCAGGTAAGGAGTCCAAAACTGCACACAATATCCCAGGTGTGGCCTCACCAAGGTCCTGTATAATTGTAGCAAGACATCCCGGCTCATGTACTCGAATCCTCTCGCTATGAAGGACAACATACCATTTGGCTTATTTGCCGCCTGCTGCACCTGCATGTTTACCTTCAGCGACTGGTGTACGAGGACACCCAGGTCTCATTGAACATTCCCCCTCTCTCAATTTATAGCCATTCCAATAATATTCTGCCTTCTTGTTTTTGCTGCCAAAGTGGATAACCTCACATTTACCCACATTATCCACATGTCAGCCTCTCTGTGGAAGGCCGTGGCCAGTGAAAGTTGACTCCTGCGCTGCCCAGACTGAGTGTCCACATGCAGGAGGTATTTCTGTGGGGACATGATGGACAGCCAGGCTGACATCACCATAGACTAATGTGTATCTTTGATGGGTGAGTAACCATACAAATTTATCTGCTTGTAGAAGAGAGCACATGATGTCAGGGAAGCAGCCACTAAGAGTGGTGTCCTGATCTTGCCATCCTTACACCAATGGAAGATGAAGTGCTGCAGCTGGGAGGCCTGAACGCAGGGTGGATGGTTGGTGGAGCTGAGAGATCGAGTGGCCTAATGAACGGGCACAGGAGAGCCTTTGGGGTCCACAAAACATAATGCTTCTCTATCCATCACTGGTCACAGATTGTAGTCTGAAGAACGTGTTGTAATAAGAACAGAATAACTAGGAGCAGGAGTAGTCCATTCAGCCCCGAAGCCTTCTCCGTCATTTGATAAGATCATGGCTGATCTGATTCTGGCTGATCTGATTCTGGCCTGAAATCTGCTTTACTGTTGGTCTGCCGTAACCCTCGATTCTCTCGTCAATCAAAAATCTACCTTAACTCAGCCTTGAATATATTCAATGACCCAGCCTCCACTCGCCTCTTGGGAAGAAAATTCCACAGACTAACTAAATTTCTTCTCATCTCAGTCTTAAATGGGAGACCCCTATTTTTCAAAACAGTATCCCTAAATTCTCCTTATGTGTGTACAGGAGTGGATGTCTCTCTCAGTGTGTGTGTGTGTACAGGATTGAATGTCTCTCTCAGTGTGTGTGTGTGTACAGGAGTGGATGTCTCTCTCAGTGTGTATGGACGGGATTGAATGTCTCTCTCAGTGTGTGTGTGTGTGTGTACCGGAGTGGATGTCTCTCTCACTGTGTGGGTGTGGGTGTGTACAGGAGTGGATATCTCTCTCAGTGTGTGTGTGTACAGGATTCGATGTCTCTCTCAGTGTGTATGTGTGTACAGCATTGAATGTCTCTCAGTGTGTGTGTGTACAGGAGTGGATGTCTCTCTCAGTGTGTGCGTGTACAGGAGTGGATGTCTCTCTCAGCGTATGTGTGTACAGGATTAAATGTCTCTCTTAGTGTGTGTGTACAGGATTGAATGTATCTCACAGTGTGTGTGTACAGGAGTGGGTGTCTCACTCAGTGTGTGTGTTTACAGGATTGAATGTATCCCTCAGTGTGTATGTGTACAGAATTGAATGTCTCTTAGTGTGTGTGTGTGTGTGTACAGGATTGAATGTCTCTCTCAGTGTGTGTGTGTGCAGGATTGAATGTCTCTCTCAGTGTGTGTGTGTACAGGAGTGGATGTCTCTCTCAGTGTGTATGTGTGTACAGGATTGAATGTCTCTCTCAGTGTATGTGTGTAAAGGTGTGGATGTCTCTCTCAGTGTGTGTGTGTACAGGAGTGGATGTCTCTCTCAGTGTGTGTGTGTACAGGATTGAATGTCTCTCTCAGTGTGTGTACAGGATTGAATGCCTCTCTCAGTGTGTGTGTGTACAGGATTGAATGTCTCTGTGTGTGTGTGTACAGGATTGAATGTCTCTCTCAGTGTGTGTACAGGAGTGGATGTCTCTCTCAGTGTGTGTGTGTACAGGAGTGGATGTATCTTTCAGTGTGTGTGTGTGTGTGTGTACAGAATTGAATGTCTCTCTAAGTGTGTGTGTGTACAGGAGTGGATGTCCCTCTCAGTGTGTGTGTGTGTACAGGATTGAATGTCTCTCTCAGTGTGTGTGTGTTTACAGGAGTGAATGTCTCTCTCAGTGTGTGTGTGTGTACAGGAGTGAATGTCTCTCTCAGTGTGTGTGTGTGTTTACAGGAGTGGATGTCTCTCTCAGTGTGTATGTGTACAGGAGTGGATGTCTCTCTCAGTGTGTGTGTGTTTACAGGAGTGGATGTCTCAGTGTGTGTATGTGTACAGAATTGAATGTCTCTCTCAGTGTGTGTGTGTACAGGAGTGGATGTCTCTCTCAGTGTGTGTGTGTGTACAGGAGTGGATGTCTCTCTCAGTGTGTGTGTGTACAGGATTGAATGTCTCTCTCAGTGTGTGTGTGTGTGTACAGGATTGAATGTCTCTCTCAGTGTGTGTGTGTTTACAGGAGTGGATGTCTCTCTCAGTGTGTGTGTGTACAGGATTGAATGTCTCTCTCAGTGTGTGTGTGTACAAGAGTGGATGTCTCTCTCAGTGTGTGTGTGTGTACAGGAGTGGATTTCTCTCTCAGTGTGTGTGTGTTTACAGGAGTAGATGTCTCCCTCAGTGTGTGTGTGTGTACAGGAGTGGATGTCTCCCTCAGTGTGTGTGTGTGTACAGGAGTGGATTTCTATCTCAGTGTGTGTGTGTGTACAGGATTGAATCTCTCTCTCAGTGTGTGTGTGTGTACAGGAGTGGATTTCTGTGTGTGTGTGGACAGGAGTGGATGTCTCTCTCAGTGTGTGTGTGTTTACAGGAGTGGATGTCTCTCTCAGTGTGTGTGTGTGTACAGGAGTGGATGTCTCTCTCAGTGTGTGTGTGTGTACAGGATTGAATGTCTCTCTCAGTGTGTGTGTGTGTACAGGAGTGGATGTCTCTCTCAGTGTGTGTGTGTGTGTACAGGAGTGGATGTCTCTCTCAGTGTGTGTGTGTGTACAGGAGTGGATGTCTCTCTCAGTGTGTGTGTGTGTGAACAGGAGTGGGTGTATATATATCCATGAATATTTATCCAAATGAATATATTAATTGCAGTAATTATTTTGATTATTTTGAAATGGCAATCTTATTTCCCAACTCAGATTCATGCCCTGAATTTGTTTTCTTTCTCCCAGCCCCTGAACTCCATCTGACAGTGTCATGTTGACGAGTGGTGATTGAATGTTGTGGAAACCAACAGAAAGGGAACTTGGAGGCTGAAGGATCAAGGGAGCAGCCAGTTCTGTAACAAATCGTGCAGCTGGATGGCTGGATCGTGCGGGGAGTCATTGTGAAACCCCGGTTACCAATTTATCTCTTCAACTTCAACCTGCAGTTTCATTTTCACCCAGAGACAGGTGACAGTTTTACACCCAGCATTTTTTTCATCATTGTCTTGGGATTAAAGTGATACAACCCTACCCTCTGCTGGCCGCTCACCGCCACTACAGGCGCTGCTCTTTGCCAGTCTCAAAGAAGTTCAGTTATTGCATGGCTGCATCTGAAAACACTTTGATGTAGTGTGAATATTGAACAATACTGTAAGGGATTGAAGTTCACAGCAGGGTGCACAGTTCGCCCGGGTGGTGTATTCGCTCTTTTACCACCTGGCCCTGTACATGTACCCTCTCCTCATCCCCCATTGGAGTGATTGGCTGGGGATGGTTGTTTGGAGTTATTTCAGACTGCAATGTGCACATTTGGTACCGTAATCAGACTCTAATCTCATTCAGAATGGGAGTAGTTAAACGTTGCTGTACTTGGTAATTCCTCTGCAATACATTGTCACTGTTTAACGCCACACATTGGATCGTGTTAAAGCTGTTTTTATTACTAATGTCTCCAAGATAATATTCTCAATTCCTCACATTCTTTGTCAGAGTTGAAAAAATACATAGCAAACAGAAACAATGTACGGGAGAGAATTTATTTTCACATCTTTGCAGCCTTTATTCACATGGTGTCCGTGCTGGCCCAGAAGTGAAGAGCTCTGCAATCTATTCCCATTTTGCAGCACTTGGTCTGCACTCTGCAGGTTACAGCGATACAGAGGGACAGCAGCTCAGCTGGAATCCAAATGGACCACCCCCACTCTTTGCCCCTTCTTTACCCTGCCAATCACAAACATCAAAACATCTACAACACAGCTGTCAAGGAAATTGTTCCTTTCATAAATGATTGCTGACTCTGGTGAACTTGGTGACCCTTCCTCAAATCACAATAAAGACAGAGAGGCTGACTGATATCTCAGTTATTTCTGAAAACTGTTAACATCAACAGGAAACAGGGGTGGCTAAAGTGATTCTGTTCCAAAGGTGAAATGTGTTGCTGCTTTATAATATCAATCTCACACTCACTCATACACACACACTCACCCACATTCACAGACAGACACACACTCACTCAGAGACATGGACACACACACTCAGAGACATGGACACACACACACACACACACACACACACAGAGACATGGACACACAAACACACACACAGAGAGACATGGACACACACACTCATAGACATGGACACACACACACTCAAGAGACATGGGCACACACACACTCAGGAGACATGGACACACACACTCAAGAGACATGGACACACACACTCAGACACATGGACACACACACACTCAGAGACATGGACACACACACACACTCAGAGACATGGACACGCACACACTCAGAGACATGGATACACACACACTCAGAGACATAGACACACACACACTCAGAGACATGGACACACACACATTCAGAGACATGGACACACACACACTCAAGAGACATGGACACACACACACTCAAGAGACATGGACACACACACACTCAGAGACATGGACACACACACACACACACACACAGAGACATGGACACACACACACTCAGAGACATGGACACACACACACTCAGAGACATGGACACACACACACACTCAGACATGGACACACACAAACACTCAGAGACACGGACACACACACACACACACACACTCAGAGACATGGACACACACACACACACTCAGAGACATGGACACACACACACTCAAGAGACATGGACACACACACACACACTCAGAGACATGGACACACACACACACACAGAGACATGGACACACACACACAGAGACATGGGCACACACACACTCAGAGACATGGACACACACACACTCAGAGACATGGACACACACACTCAGAGACATGAACACACACACACACAGAGACATGGACACACACACACACATGGACACACACACACACAGACATGGACACACACACACTCAGAGACATGGACACACACACACTCAGAGACATGGACACACACACTGAAGAGACATGGACACACACACTCAGAGACATGGACACACACACACTCAGAGACATGGACACACACACACACAGAGACATGGACACACACACACACAGAGACGTGGACACACACACACTCAGAGACATGGACACACACACACACTCAGAGACATGGACACACACACACTCAGACATGGACACACACACACTCAGAGACAAGGACACACACACACAGAGACATGGACACACACACACACACAGACATGGACACACACACACAGACATGGACACACACACACAGAGACATGGACACACACACACACACACAGACATGGACACACAGAGACATGGACACACACACACAGAGACATGGACACACACACACTCTGAGTCATGGACACACACACACTCAGAGTCATGGACACACACACACACACTCAGAGACATGGACACACACACACACACTCAGAGACATGGACACACACACACACACTCAGAGACATGGACACACACACACTCAGAGACATGGACACACACACACTCAGACATGGACAGACACACACTCAGAGACATGGACACACACACACTCAGAGACATGGACACACACACACTCAGAGACATGGACACACACACACTCAGAGACATGGACACACACACTCAGAGACATGGACACACACACTCAGAGACATGGACACACACACACTCAGAGACATTGACACACACACACTCAGAGACATGGATACACACACACTCAGAGACATGGACCAACACACACACAGAGACATGGACACACACACACACACAGAGACATGGACACACACACACACACATACACAGAGACATGGACACACACACACACACATACACAGAGACATGGACACACACATATCCTTTTATCCCTTTCACCCCAAGAGCTATATCTCCCTCTTGAAAACATACAATGTTTTGGTCTCAACTACTTTCTGTGGTACCGATTTCCACAGGTTCACCACTCTCTGGGTGATGAAATTTCTCCTCATCTCAGTCCTAAATTCTACCCCAGATCCTCAGACTGTGACCCCTGGTTCTGGACTCTGCCACCATCGGGAACATCCTTCCTGCATCTACCCTGTCTAGTCGTGTTACAATTTTATAGCTTTCTATGTGATCCCCCCTCATTCATCTGAACTCCAGCGAATATAATCCTAACCGACTCAATCTATCCTCATATGTCGGTCCCACCAACCCAGGAATCAGTCTGGTAAACTTTTGCTGCACCCACTCTATAGCAAGAACATCCTTCCTCAGGTAAGGAGAGTCCTGAAGGCAGGGCGGATGGTTGGTGGAGCTGAGAGATCGAGTGGCCTAATGAACGGGCACAGGAGAGCCTCTGGGGTCCACAAAACATAATGCTTCTCTATCCATCACTGGTCACAGATTGTAGTCTGAAGAACGTGTTGGAATAAGAACAGAGTAACTAGGAGCAGGAGTAGGCCATTCAGCCCCGAAGCCTTCTCCGTCATTTGATAAGATGATGGCTGATCTGATTCTGGCTGATCTGATTCTGGCCTGAACTCTGCTTTACTGTTGGTCTGCGTAACCCTCGATTCTCTTGTCAATCAAATATCCACCTTAACTCAGTCTTGAATATATTCAATGGCCCAACCTCCACTCGCCTCTTGGGAAGAGAATTCCACAGACTCACTAAATTTCTTCTCATCTCAGTCTTAAATGGGAGACCCCTATTTTTTAAGACAGTATCCCTAAGTTCTCCACCCACAAGAGGAAAGATCCTCTCAGCATACACCCTGTCAAGTCCCCTCAGGATCCTATGTGTACAGTAAGATTACCTCTCAGCCTCCTGAACACCAACGGGTATAGGCCCAATCTGCTTAACTTTTCCTCATAAAATAAATCCCTTCATCCCAGCAATCAGTCGAGTGAACCTTCTCTGAACTGGTTCTAATGCAATAATACCCTTTCTTAAGTAAATAGACCAAAACTGTATAGTTTACTCCAGATGCTGTCTGACTAAGGCCCTGTATAGCTGCAGAAAAACTTCCCTAATTTTACAATGCATTCCCCTTGCAATAAAAACATATGAAATTGGAGCAGGAGCCAGCTATTCAGCCCTTCGAGCCCACTGCACCATTCACTGAGATCATGGTTTATCTTCCACTTCAACAACATTTCCTTCTATTCACCCCATGTTCCATGATGCTTTCAATGTGTAGAAATCTATAAATCTTAGTCTTGAACATACTAAATAACTGAGCCTCCTCTGGGGCAGTGAATTCCAAAGATTCACCACCCTCTGAGTGAAGAAATTAGTCCACATCTCAGTCCTAAATGGCCTGCCCCTTATTCTGAGACTGTGTCCCCTGGTGCTAGACAACCCCAGCCTGGGGCAACCTCCTACCTGCATCGACACTGTTAATCCCTGTAAGAATTTTGTACGGCCTGAATGAGATCACCTCTCATTCTTCTAAACTCCAGAGAATAGAGGACCAGTCTATTTAATTTTTCCTCAGCATGCATTGCTCCAGGAATTATTTTAGTGGAACCTTCATTGCACTCAGTCTAAGTCAAGTATATCTTTCCTTAGTTAAGAAGACAAAAGCTTCTTAGAATGCTACTGTTGCCATCTCACCAAGGCAGTCAGACATCTTTACTCCTAAACTCAAATCCAATTGTAATAAAAACCAACATACCATTTACCTTTTTAACTATTTGCTGTACCTGCATGTTAGCTTTAAGTGAGTCATGAACAAGGACATTGAAATACATTTGAAGATCAACGTTTCCCAGTCTCTCACCATTTAACAAATGGTCTGTATTTCTTATTTCCTGCCAATGTGGATAACCTCACATTTCTCCATATTGTATTCCCTCTGCCAAATTTTGGCCACTCTCTTATCCTCTCCAGATCCCCTTGAAGCATCTTTGCATCCTCCTTACAACACTTCCGCCTAATTTCCTATCACCTGCAAACTTCTAAATATTACATTTAATCCCCACGTCCAAATCATTGATACAGATTGTGAATAGCTGTGCCTGTGATCCTTGTGCTACCTCACTGTACCACATCCACGGGTCTCCCCTTATCTATTCTGACTGCATCCTCAAAAAACCCCAACAGCTATGTTAAACATGATTTCCCTTTCATAAATCCATGTTGAATCTGCCCAATGCTACCATTATTTTCTAAGTGTTCTATTATCACATCCTGTATTGCAGAATCTAGCATTTTCCCTGCTACTTATGTCAGGCTAACAGATCTCTAGTTCCCACTTTACTCTCTCCCTCCTTTCTTAAACAACGGGGTTATATTTTCCACCTTCCAATCTACAGGAACCATTCCAGAGAGTACAGAATTTTGAAATATGATTACCAACGCATCTACTATCTCTGCAGCCACTTCCTTCAACACTCTGGGTTGTAGATCATCAGGTTCAGGGAATTTGTCTACTTTAAGTCCCATTAATTTCTCTAATACTTTTTTTAACAAATATTAATATCTTGCAGTTCCTCGTTTACACTAGTCCCTTGATTCTCCTTTATTTCTGAGCAATTGTTAGTATTTTTCTCTGTGAAGACAGACACAAAGTATTTGTTTAATTTCTTTACCATTTCCTTATTCCGCATTGTAAATTTTCCAGACCTTGCTTGAAATGGACCCACATTTATTTTTACAAATATTTTCTTTTTTACAGACCTACAGAAGCATTTACAATCAGTCTTTGTGTTTCTTGCCTAGTTTACTCTCATATTCTATCTTTTCTTTCTTAATCCATTTCTATGTCCTTCTCTGCAGATTTCTAAAATTTTCCCAATTCTCAGGCTTTCCTTTTTCTGGCAATTCAATACATCTCTTCCCTTGATCTAATACAATTCTTGATTTCTTTAGTTGGGACACTTTGGTTACTGGGTTTTTGTGCATCAAAGGAATGTATTTTTGTTGTAAACATGTCACATTTCAAAGCCTTGAATGGAAATTGGGGTAAAGACACCACTGAGATTCACACTCAGGATCTTCGGTTTACTAGACAGTTGTTGGAACTGCTTTATCCACAGTATCCACATAATCGCCAGCATACCAATTGTCTTCCTAATCACTTGCTCCACTGCATGCCTAGCGATTCATGTACTGGGTCTCCCAGATCCCTCAGTACCGTACTGTCTTCAGTCTTTCTCCATTCAGGTAAGTTACTGCTTTTCTATTCTTACAGCCAAAGGGGACAAATTCACATTGTCTCACATTCAACTCCATCTGCCAATTTTTTTCCCATTCACTTCACCTCTAAACCCCTTAATAGACTCTTTATGTCCACTTGACAAGTTACTTTCCTACCTTTGCACCATCGGCAAATTTAGCTACCATGCATTCAGTTCCTTCACCCAAGTAATTTACACAGGTATTGGAGGCCCCAGCACTGACCTCTGTGTCACTCCACTAGTACCAGTTTGCCAAACCGAAAATGGCCCTTTACCCCAACTCTCTGTTTGCTGTTAGCTAATCAATCATCCATACATACTAATATGCTACCACCTACATAACAAATTCTTATCTTGTTATCTTTGTTAACTTTGATGTGACACTTTATCAAATTGCTTTTGGAAATCCAAGTGCACCAAATCTACAGATTCTGCTATGTCAATTTTCATGTCACTTCCTCAAAGAAATCTAATACATTTGCCCCATGTGATTTCCAATCTGCTGGGCCTTCCATGAATCTAGGGTATTTTGGAAGATCACAACCAATGCATCTACTATGTCTGCAACCACTTCCTTTAAGACCCTATGATGAAAGCCATCAAGTCAAGGGACTTGTTAATCTTTGGATCTAATAGTTTTCCTAATACCTTTTCCCTCGGAACCCTGCTTGTTTTAAGTTCCTCCTTTCTTTTTACCTCTTGATTTTCAAGTATTCTTGGGATGTTTCTTGTGTCTTCTACAGCGAAGAGAGATCCAAAATGCCTGTTCAACGCTTCTGCCATTTCCTCATTTCCCATTGTTAATTTCCCAGCCTCATTTTCTAAGGTACCTATGCACACTTTAGTATTCATTTCCTATATAAATATTTGGAGAACCTCTATCGGCTTTTATACTTCTAACTGGCTTTCTCACATACTCTACTGATAAAAGGCACCTTTACTATGATGTCATTAATTAATCCAGTCTCATTGAACATTCCCAGGTCTAAAATAGCCATTCTGTGGTTGTCACTGGAACATACTCACTAAGAAACTGTCTTGAATACACTCTACGAACTCATCTTCCAGGCAACCTTTGCCATTCTGCTTCATCCAATATGTATGAAGATTAAAAAAACAAGCAATTATTGCAGCACCTTTCTTACAAGTGCCCATTATTTTTTCCTCTATATTCTGTCCGAAAGTGTGAAGGTATTAGGGGCCTATAAGCTACTCGCACATGGACTGCTGCGGTTCAAGAAGGCAGCTCACCACAACTTTCCCAAGGACAATTAGGGATGGGCAATTAATGTTGGCCTAGCCAGTGATGCCTCGATCCCATGAAATGAATACAAAAGTGACATATTACCTTTGCGAATTCATATTTCTACTCAAACTAATTCTACATCTTGACCTTCAGAACTAAGGTCATCTCTGACTTCTGTACTCAGGTCATCAGTTATTAACAGAGCAACCCCACCACCTTTTCCTCGCTTTTGCCATCTAATCACTTTTCTCTTTTTTTTTCAAATTAATGGCCAACAGTGTCCGAGGACAGACACCCAACTCTGAGGAGGAGGGGAGACCTCGCAATTTTCCCCTACACCCGAGGCACAAAGATCTTTGGGACTGGCATCACATAGCCTAGGGTTCAGAGAGAGAGACAGTGCTCAAATATATTGTTAAATATTAAGTGATTCTAAACACAATCTCACAGTGTCTGGTACTTACTCCAGTTTCTGTATTTTACAGTCCGGTCCCCTCAGAGCTACAGACAGTCGTTTCACTCCTGAATCTCCCAGGTTGTTATCACCCAGGTTCAGATCTGTCAGTGAGCGATTAAAAACAGAGGCAAGATCCTCAGCACAAGAATCTGTCAGTTTATTGTCCCCTAGACTGGGGGGTGGGGGGAGGGTTCGAGAGAGAAAAAAATAACAGGAATCAGAATAAATTTCCACTTCTTTTCAAAGAACGTGACTAATTAAAATAATAATATACAGTGTGAAACATTCCAGAAACACAACCTCAAACCATAAAAGCAACTCTAATTGATGCTGTGGGTGTGAAATATAAAGGAATGTTCTGGAAATAGTCAGCCTGGGAGACAGGATCTGTGAAGGGAGAAACAGAGCCCAGAGTCCCGCAGGCGGGCGCGTGCCTGACCCAAGCAGGCGGGGAATCGCGCGAGATGATGTCGGACGAGCGTCCTGACGTCATCGCGCACTCGCGCGATATTTGGCTTGGCGGGCACGCGCAAACGTTGACGAGCTCCCGCGGACAATGAAGCGGGAAATTAAACCCGTTACAGAGAGAGAGAAATAACAGGAGGCAGAGGAAATGCAGTTTCATTTTCATTAATAACATTATCACTGACATTAATAATAATGGACAGTGTTTATTTATTTCTCTAATAACACTGCGGAAAATGTCCTGTTAGACATTCAGTTATTATCAACATCATCTCACACAGTTTGGTACTTACCCCACTCTCTGTATTTTACAGCCCGAGTTCCTCAGAGCCACAGACAGTAGTTTCACTCCTGAGTCTCCCAGTCGATTAAAACCCAGGTCCAGATCAGTCAGTGACTGGTTTGTACTGATCACAGAGGCAAGATCCTCGGCACAAGAATCTGTGAGGTTGTTATTGAACAGACTGGAGACAAGGGAGAGAAAACCAACAGGAATCAGGGTAAATCTCTGGTGTCCGAGGGAACGCTATTAATGACAATAGTAATGTTCAGTGTGAGACACCCCATTATATAGAGGGAAAATACTATTGATGATGAAAATCTGAAATATAAATAGAAAATGCTGGAAATACTCAGCGAGTCAGACACTATATGTGAGGAAAGAATTAGAGATAACAGTTTGAATTTTAAGCTCACCCGCCAGGGGGTTTTTAAGCAATGGGTGAGAGTAAAATTTTTGGGCTGGGTTTCCCACCAGCCGAGACCTCTCAGCGATTGACGCTGGGGTGGGTGAGGTCTCAGACGGGCCACCCGCCCTCACCCCAGTTGAGGCCCTTAAGTGGCCAATTATTGATCACCTGAGGGCCCTTTCCCACCCAGCCTCAATTTTTAGGTTGGCGGGAGGAGTTTCTGGGTCTGGTGGAAGCCCAAAAATAACCGGGTTCAGGCCATTGGCGGAAGGGGCCGGGGGTGGGGAGGTGTCTCCATCAGAAGCCCCCCTTATAACCTCGGACATCCCCCATCCCCCTCGCCCCCAGCTGCCCCACCAAGGTCCAGTGGCCGCAGGACCTCCCTCCAGCCCTCAGTCCCTGACACCCCAATCGCCAACTGTCCAGCCCCCAGGCCTCCCCATCCTCCGTAAGTGGGTGTTTGGACGTAGGGTCAGGGTAGTCAGAGTTACCAATGCGATATTATCAGAGCTGACAGGTGGGAGGAGCCGTCCACTTCGGTGGTGCAGACAGGGGACGTCCCGGTTCAGACAATGCTGGCGCCATCTGTAAAGGCAGCCAGCAGTACTTTCAAACACAGCAGCTCTGGAGGGATTAGCGAGGGAGCCCTGGTTACTGAGTGAAGAGCTGAAATGGCAGAAGACAGATCAAGGGTTGCACGCTGATGAGTGCTGCATGCAGGAGACATGCATGTGGTGCCATGCGGGACAGTCAGGCTGCCACCAGTATAGGCTAGTGTGTCTCTTTGATGGGTGAGTTTCATAAAGATTTCTCTGCTTGCAGATGTAAACAGCTGACGAGAGGGCCTGAGCCAAGATGGGTCACTGTACCCCAGATCTCCTCATCCTTACACCCATGGAAATTCAGACACATGAACTGGGAGATCTGGAGGAAGGGCGGGCAATCACTGATGTTGAGGTGGGTTGTGGAGCTGAGAGAATGAGTGTCCTAATGGATGAACACAGGAGACCCTCTGGCGAGCACAAAACAAACATTTCCCTAGAAACACTAGTTTTTCTTTCACAGATAGAGGGCTGTGACCGGGTGACAGCCATCCACCTCTGAGGACGAGAAGGGGACCTCAGAGGGTGCACATTATTCCCCTCGCACTCTCCACCAGTGCAGGTATTATCACGTCGGGAGATAGTCACATTTCATTAGTAAAGGAGTCACAATCTGGTGAACGGCACAGACACGCCCGAGCAGCTGATGGAGACAGTAATAGCCAAGGTCACTCACAGTCGGGAGGGAAAGGCAATGTCAAGCTTCAGGCTGATGACATGTCACTAGCGTTGAAGACGCTATGTGTACTGTATGTGTCTTCAATGAATTTTAAGATGGTGCATCACAAAATCTTTCACCATTATTTTAAGGACACTACTGGGCCTTTAACAGTTCACTGGCTCCTGAAGACGCACAAGCCAGCAGATGTTGGAACTGCAGCATGAGGTACGTTAACATAAAGAAGCTGTGTGCAACCAGACACAAAGGATGTAGGAGTTAATCCAAGCTATAAGTATTGCTGTGTCCTGGGCATGAGTGCCCTAGGCATCCTGTACTGAGAGATTGGTGACCTTGATCGACAGTCAATCCAGCAGACCAACGATTGGAGATACACACTGACCTGCATGTCATCACCACCTCCATGGGCAATGGCTGGGTGAGAAGGGGTGAGGTGACTGGAGTCACCACCAAGTCCTCGGACTCCTCAGGTGAGCAGGGAGGGTCCAGTGTGCCCTGAAAGTGTATAGGAGTGACTGCCTGCAGCATCTGGGGGCTCCTCTCAGGGTGCTTCTGGATTTGGCAGCGGGTCCTCCACTGCTCTGACCGGAACACCAGCACCTCACAAACCCACGATAACAGAGCCAATTCCAGTATCTGTGCAGGAGGCCCTCAGTATGCTGGGGCCCTCCAGACCTCAGGGAACCAGAGGACAACCACCATGGTCATTGAAATCCTCGGAGGAGAAAGGTCAGCACCCTGCCTCCACCTCAGCTGACAGCGCAGGGGGAGTTCAATGTAGGAGCCCCCATCATCACTTTAAAAGTTCATCTCATTGCACTTGGGTTTCACAGGGTTATATTTTGTTGTGACATATCACCTTGCAGTGTATGTGTCTTCAATGAATTTTAAGATGGTGCATCACAAAATTAACCTTTCACCATTATTTTAAGGACATTACTGGGACTTTAACAGTTCACTGCCTCCTGCAAAGGGTGACAATGGAAGGACAACACAGAATGAGCTCAATTCATTTCCAACGTTTTTGCCTCAAGTGGTAACGGTTCCAGGGAAATGTTCAGGACATTCAAAGAAATGGTGGAACAAGGCACAAGGTGGAAGATTAATTATATTAAATGGGTGTCTAAGTAAAGACTCATATGGAACACGTCTGTATGTTGAATCTCAAGCTTCACTTGCACATTTTGACCAGGTGACAGTGCAGGGACGGTGATATAGTTCCAAGTCAGGATGGTGTGTGACTTCAAGGGGCACTTGCAGTTTCTAATGCATCTGCTGACCTTGTCCTTCCAGGTGGTAGAGGCCATGGTTTTGGAAGTTGCTGTTGAAGGAGTCTTGGTGTGATGCTGCCGCCAATGTGGGTCGGTGGTGGAGGGAATGGATGTTAAGTTGGTCAATGGGATTCTGTTCAAGCATACTCATTTGCCCTGGATGGTGTCGAGCTTCTTGATTGTTGTTAGAGCTGCACTGATCCAGGCAAGTGGAGAGCATTCCTACATATTCCTGACTTGTGCCCGTCTAGATAGTTAAGAGATTTTGGGATGTCAGGAGGTGAGTTACTCACTGCAGAATTCCCAGCCCATGGTGTAGGAGGGAGGGCGGTGGTGGTGGAGTGGTGGTGAGGTTAGATTCTCTCTTGTTGGAGATGGTAATTGCCTGGCTCTTGTGTGGTGCATTTGTTACTTGCCACTTATCAGGCCAAGCCTACAAATTCTCCAGGTCTTGCTGCACAAGAACAAAGAAATAGGAGCCGGAATAGCCTGCTCAGACAATATGATCATGGGTGACCGAGGGCTTCAACTCCACTTTCCCACCCACTCCCCATGTTGCTCAATCCCATGAGGGAACAAAAATCTGTCTCTCTCAGCCTTAGAATTATTTATTCAACGATGGAGATCCACAACCCTCTGGGATAGAGAATTCCAAAGATTCATAACCCCTTAAGTGAAGCATCAGTCCCTAAAGTTCAGTAGCCTATACTGAGACTGTTTCCCTGCAGACAGAAGTTAGGGAGCTAGGTAAGAAATTAGCAAGCGCAGCCTGAAAAGCAGTAATCTCTGGATAACTCCTCGTATCCCGCACAAGTGAACACAGAAATAGGAGGGTAAGCAGATGCATTAGTGGCTGCAAAGATGGTGCAGGGGAAAGGGATTTAGAATTGCTGGGACTTTGTAACCAGCTCTGAGGGAGTTGGGACCTCTACAGGCCAGATGGATTGCACCTAAACAGAGCTGGAGCTGAGTGCCTGGTGATTTGCTCCTGGTATTGAGGAGGGTTTAAACTAACTTGGCAGGAGTGTGGGAACCAGGAGGTAATATCAGAGAGGAATACCAAGGAATACTGGGAGAAATATATAGCACTAGAATAGGAAATAGTAAGTTATTAAGTCTGTACAGAGTAAGGGGGAAGACAATAAAGTCTAAATCAGGGTTACAGAGCATGTTAGTGAATGCATGGAGTGTGGTAAATAAGATTGGTGAGTTCCAGGTGCACGTGCCATGTGGAAATATGGTGCTGTGGCAGTAACAGAGGCCTCACTCAGCGAATGGCAGGGCTGGGTCTTAACTATTCCTGAATATAGGGTATTCAGGAAAGATAGGAAAGGGAGAAAATGGAATGGGGTGGTTGGAATGATTAAGCAGAATATTTCAGTGCTGGAGAAAGGGGATGATCCAAAGAGGACAAGGACAGAATTTATATGGCTCGATCTATGGAACAAAAAAGGTGCAATTACATTGCTAGTCTATAGGCTACCAACTAGGGGAAAGATGGAGACGAACAAATTTGTAAGGAAATTCCAGAGAGGTGCAAGAATTATGAAGTAGTTATAATGGGGAACATTAATTGTCCAAATATAGACTTGGATAGTGTTAATGTGACAGGCAGAGAGGGACAAGAATTCCTAGAGTGACCAGGAAATTGTTCTACAGCAGCGTGTTTCCAGTGTGAGAAAGGATGCACAGCTTGACATGATTCTTTGGAATGAGATGGGCCAAGTAGATCAAGTATAAAGGAGTGATCACTGTATCGTAAGGTTTAAGCTGACTGTGGGATAAAACAAAGAACAGCCCAGATAAGAATAATTAATATGGGGAAAGCCTACTTTAATGGTCTAAGAATGGGTCTGACCCAGTTAAATTGGACTGTTTGAGCCAATAATCGTCAGACGTGGCTGGCCTCCCCCATTGAGGATGGGAATATTGGTTAAGCCTTTTCCTCCAGTGAGCTGTTTATTCGCCCGTCACCATTCACAACTGGATGTGACAGGTGTACAAAACTTTGATCTTATCGGTTGATTGTGGGATCACGTGCTTCTCCCATTAGTTGGCCTGCAAGTTGTCCTGGGTTGTAGCTTCACCAGTTTGGCACCTCATTTTTAGGTGCACCCAAGTCTAAGTCATGAACATATATCAAGAAATGTAATACTGCTCGTCCTGTAGCAACCGGTGGAGAGCTCCTTGAAATGTGTGTAAACAAAGATGCGTAACATAACATTGCGGAGTAAAGTTTCCATTCTCCCCATCATTAAATACTCACCGGGGTAATTATTCCATTCGGACAGGAGACAGTGGGGAGACACATGGGGACTGATAGTGGACCAATTTTTTTCAATAATCAATACAACGTTACAGAAGAAATAACTATTAGCAGAACATTGTTCCTATAATAAGGAATGCTTTGTTTGTTAATTAAACCGGGGTGTCATATTTTCATTACAACGGAGTGAGATACTCATTTCTGACACCCATATGTTATATCCAACTGTTTGCTTTGAATTTTGAGTGAACAGTGCGATGTTTCATTAGGAATAGATTAGGTTCGTCTTGGGAAACTGCAGGCAGAAAACAAATGGAGTAAAGGTATTCTGATGCACGGTCATATTCGCAAAAACCCTTTTACTTCGCACTTGGACGATTACTTAGAACACCTGCAATAATTTAACTAGTTAGGAGAGGAACATTTCTTCTTTTTTTCTCTCTTTTTTAAACATAGTCAGAATCAAAGTCCAGGGAATTATCATCATCTTCTTAATCTCTTCCCTGAATTTAGTTTGTGTTGCTGCATAAATACATGTGTTTGAACAAGAACTCAAATACATGAGCATGCATCCGGTTTCAGTCGCGATGTGTTCAGGAGTTGCAAAATCGCCTCGAGTTTGTGCAGTACTTGGCAATCTCGTAGTTAAAAAACTAACGACAGCTGTCAGCCACAACAGTAGAAAACTGCCCGATACTCCAAACAATAAAGTAATCGATTTTCTCCTGTTCTTCATCTCTAAATCACTCTGATTCTCATGTTTGTGACCCCGTAGTGCCCTGCGGGCTCTGCTGGCCACTAAAATTCGCCTGATTGTCAAACAATTAAACAGTAATATCAACCAAAAAGGAAGCCAAGCAACAAAAATGCTTTTTAACCAGGAATATGCCAAACCAGCAGGCGATGAGTAAAAGGCCACACTGGAGAGGCAACCCCAGGCGATATTGTGAATCATTCGTTCAGGTTCATATGCAAACCAAAAGGGGATGTTCTCGAAATAGATCAAAACAGAGACTATTGTTAAAACCACAGTCGCCATTTTCTTAGTGCTGTACTTTGTTTTAAAGTTCTGACAACATATAGCTACAAATCGGTCAAATGTGAAGCAGACAGTAAACCAGACAGAGAGATCCAGGGTAGCAGGATTCAAAGACAGGATGAATTTACAAACGGCAGTGTAGGACAGGAATGAATACGGAAAGTGAAAGCTGATAACGCGATATATTATTACGTTGAAAATCATGACCAGAAGATCTGCTGCGGCCATAGCGGCCATGTAGAGGGAGATACATTTCGATAGGTCACAATTCCCTCTGGAGAGAATCGCGATTGTCATTAAGTTGGCTGTAAGAAAGGGAGAAAAAAGTTAAGCAACGAAAAGACAATTGTTACAACATTTTATTGGGAAATATTCGGATCTGTCTCTATTTCGCGTTATCGACACGGATTATTTTCATTTTCATGATAGAGACGAGTGTTGCTGAAACTTTGCTTTTTTTTAAATGAAACGATTGACCATCTAAGACCCGTTGTAATTCCAGCAAACGTTATTCAGAAATCACCACGTCTTCAAAATGGTTTCCAGAAGACTAATAGGCACATGGGGATTCCAATAAAACATTCATCCGAGGCACAAACATTAAAATTATGCCGAGAAATTCCACACATTCTCCATAGTCACCCTCAGTAAACAGCCCAACCACCGCTTGGCGAATAGTGCAATTGTGCGGGTTCATGCCGGCAGAACAGAGGTTGGCAGCTCCCTGAACTGCAATGTATTCTCAAAATCCTTTCAAAAGCCCCTGTTGGGTGAAGGCGGCCAAAATCGGAGGAATTACCAACGTCAAGTAAACAGGGAGCCCGGAATAAATGAACTGATTCCCAGGGATAAACAGCAAATCTATTTGGGGTGAATGATTTATTACTTGAGAGGGTGGACGGGGGAGGGGAGTTGTTCGAGGGTAATAGGGGGTAAATCAGCCTCAGCAAAAGGAGGACACTTGAACCCCCGTTGTCACGGTCTAGCGACCAGAACAGACGCTCGTCGGTGGCAAGGATTAGCAGGATACACGTCGATATTTCTCAAATCATCCTGATGGATATGTCACTCCCCAATGAGGTCATTCTCGAAATCTGTTACATTAACATTGAAATTATCAACAACCTTCAGGCCACAGAGTGTGAAACTGACTTACCGGGAACGCCGAATGCTGCCAGAACAGGATAGTAAATGTTCTCTATCTGTAGAACTGTTACCATGTTTTACAGACCTGTCCGAATCCCCTCAAGGTATACGGTTCCGAGTGGAATGCATCTGAGATCCCTTTATGGAACAATCCATGCTCCCCTGAGAAAATCAAGTTACACAATATTTGTGCATTAGTTGAAGTTCTTTAACAAACAATTTGGCGATTTTCTGGTTCACTGCGCCTCGGCCACTAATGGGGAAATTGCGCAAACCAGGACATTAAATCTCACCTGTTAAAATGAGTGGAAGCAACATAATCCCGGATTGAAAGTGCTCTACGCATGCCCCGTGAAATTTGAATGGAACATACCCTTTTGGACACTGCGCCAGGTTATTGTGATCTCTTACTAATTTGGTAAAACCCTCGCCAATCCAGAATGTAAGTCAAACTTATTTGCTGCTCAAAGGATCGCAGGTAATGTCTCGCCTCGAACTATACTGCGTATGAACCAAAATGTTATAACTGATATTGAATATACTCTAACAATGACCACGGCTGCCATTTTGGAGCAATAGTGGTAATAAACTGACTCCAAAACTAATGTGGTGACCTTACTCTAACTGCACAGATAGTAACCCCAAACTAAAATAACTCATGGAAACCCGACACTAACACGGCTGGTGATAAACTAATTCCAATAAGCCTGGTGAATTTACGTTGACAAGATGATCATAGCCTGACATTAGTGTTGATGAACCTTTGCAGCCGTTACTGATGATGGTCTATTTTTAAATTACTGTTTTTGCAATTTTTATTCAAGGTTGTAATAAACCGTAACACAAATAAAGAATATCTATTCATTATTTGCATGGAGCGCATCCGCTGATGCACTAATATAATTAAACTCTCTGCCTCTCCCTCTCATCTGGCGCATCCTTCACATCTAGTGAAGATTGATCTGATAGCAATTACAGGAGCTTGGTGCAGAATGACAATTATTGGCCCTTTAATATTGAGAGGAACGCGATATTCAAGAAGAATAGGGTGCTAAGTAAAGGTGGAGAGGTAGCATTGTGAATCGAAGATTGACAAGATTGGTCCAATGGTTAATAATGACCTTGGTTCAGGAGATCAGGATGTAGAATCGGCTTGGGTGGGGATGAGGAATACTAAGGAGAAAAGTCACTAGTAGGAGTGGTCGACTGGCCCCCTACCAGTAACGACAATGTAGGACAAAGTATAAGGAGAAACATTAGGATCTTAGGATAAAGAGGCAGCGACAATCAGGGGATTTTATTCTACGTATAAACAGCGGAAATCAGATTGGCAATGGTAGCCTCAATGAGGAACTCTTAGAATGCTTTCGAGGTAATTTCTTAATGCAACATGCTCTGGAACCAGGCAGAGAGCAACTTCTATTAGACTTGGTATTGTGAAATGAAACAGAGATTAATTAATATCTTCAGAGTAAAGGCACCCTCCATGTGGCAGCGAAAAAATATCATTAAACTTAAAAGGGAGAAGAGTGCGCCCAAGACTAGCACCTTAAGCTTAAAAAAGGGCAAATGTGCGGGCATGAATGCTGAGTTAGCTGAGGTGAACCGAGTTAATCAGCTAGAGAATAGATCAATGGAGAAGCAGTGGCAGACATTTAAGTGGGCATTGCAGAATATTCAGAGTAAGTATATTCCGAGAATAACGAAATGTTCTAAGGTAACGGCCGAGTATCCGTGGTTAACTAAAGAAGTTATTGAGAGCATTAAATGTAATGAAAAGGCATATAACTGCGCAAAGATGATTGACAGGTCCTATGAATGACCAGAATATAAAGAATGGAAAAGAATGACTAAAAGTTTAATCAGGAGAAATTATTTCTATTATGAGAGGAAGATAGCTAGAAATATAAAAATGCACAGAAAGAGATTATACAGGGATTTAGAAAATAAATGATTAAGTAAAGTGACTGTTGGCTCTCTAGACAGTGACAGTGGGGAGTTAATAGCAGATAATGAGAAAATGACAGATGAAATGAACAGATATGTTGATTCTCTGTTGAATATAGAGGATATAAAACACAATCCGTTAATAGCTGTAGATCATGAGGTGAAAGGGAGAGGGGAGCGAGGAGAAATTACAACCACAAGGGAAGCGGTACTGAGAAAACTGTTGGAGCTGCGAGATGACAAGCCTCCGGATCCCGATGGATTACATCCAAGGGTGTTAAACGAAGTGTCTAATGAGGTAGTAGATACGCTGGACATAATTTTCCAAAATTCGCGAGATTATGGAATGGTTCTATGTGACTGAAAACTAGCAAATGTAACCCTACAATTTAAGAAGGAAGCGAGTGTCCAGCACTGACGAGCACTGTTTTAAATTAGTGATCACCTGTTTGGAACAGTTATGAGGAGATTTGCTTTCGTCCCAGAAGGCTGTGTGACTTTGGAACTCTGCCTCGGGCGGTGGTGGAGGCGAGGTCATTGAATATTTTTTAGGGCGTAAGTAGATACATCCTTGTTAGGCAAGTGAATCAAGAGTTATCGTGTTTAGTTGGGAATGTGGAATTCGAAACGGAATCATTCAGCCATGAGCATATTGAATAGCGGAGCAGGCTCGAATGTCCGAATGGCCTACTCCTGCTCCCCATCTTCTTTGTTCTAAAGACCTGCCCCTATCTCTACCCCAATATTCTTCGAATGCAATCCATTGGATGAAGTTACTTATCCACTATTGGCATAATCATCTTCCGAGTGCTTATAAACTTCTGAACATGTACAGTACCTCTAACATCTCGCTCCTGCTGACATTTGACCTTGTTGGGGTAGAACCACGATGGTCATTTTTTTTTACTTTATGCATTTCAAGACTTCAGTTCCCTCTGTTCGCTTCGCACTGTGCCCATCCTAGTCCATAAAAAGGATAAAAGGAGCCTACCGTTACTTGCACTGTGGAAGTTCCTGCAACATTGTCTAAACTGCTGGCAAACTTGACCCTCGAAATTATACTTATTTTTAATGATCTGTGGTATGCACCCAGTAATATTATATACATCTATTCAATTTCTCACCTGCATTTCTCCGGTGCTGTAAGACCTTATGTCACGAATGTTGCCACTTAAGCTCTCTTTTATTTCCGAGCCTATCTTTCCTGAAATTGCTGATAAGTGTACAAGAGCAGCTCATTGACAATTACAATTGAGGCCCAATGAGAATGAAACAAGGCTTTGACTACCTCTCGGATAACGTAGAGCACGTGGAATATGCTTCACTGGGCGGTGGTGGAGGGGAGGTGGGAAGGGTGGGGCGGGGCGGGGAGGAGAGGGGCGTAGTGGTAGGCGAGAGGTACGGGGCACTTCAGGAACAGTAATCCAAAGATGCTCATGTTTAAAATACATGATTTAGGGAAAATACAAGCAAATATCAAGAGTAAAATATCGTTATGGAGGAGACTGAAGTTCAAGGGATGAAATGGGAGCTGGCCCTTGTACCTTGCTGGGTAAAAAAAATAATTGAACAACTGGAGGATTTTAGTAAGAGATAGTAGGAAACAAAGTTCCCAGCCAAGCGGAGGTGGGGGGCTTTTGGGGGGAGGGGGGGGAACGTTCCAACAAATCAAGATGATTTAATTGATCTGCATATATAATTTTTGTTTACCAGCTTTGCATCGGTAGATTAAATTTAACACACTTTCAAGTCAGGGAGCTGGAGGAAGAAGGTAATCATTTCAATGATGGAGGCTGCGAGCAGTGATGGACCTTTCACTCCGAACCCCATGTACAACTTTGATGTGCAACAACTTAACCACTCTGTGGCCCGAGATGGACAAATGCAGCCTTTCCACACGCATTAAGTTCTCGGTTCGAAATATCAGGCAGTTGCACTGATTCATTCATTCATCACCTTCGTGCCGTGAACAGTTTGCTAATCTCCCAATAAATGTCAAAATGAAAGTCGCGAATCATAGAATCCCAGCATTCAGAAGGAGGCCTGTAGCTCTTGGAAATTATCCCGGCCTTGGATAGAGTTCCACATTCCCAGAATCCCTCCTCACCCTGTGAATTAGATATTTCAAGACCTTGCTGAATCCGATTACATCACCCTTCAGATAGAAAAGCGTGGTTGCTGGAAATCTGAAAATAAATGAACGAAAAATGTTGTATATTCACAGCAGGTCAAGAAGTAGACAGCGAATGTTTCAGATTGATGACTTCTCGTCAGCACTGAAGGAATGTATATTCATAACAGATTTTAAATAAATGGAGTGCGGCAGGGGGAAGCAAGTGCCAACGCGAAGGTCCGTGAGGGTGGAGAGCAGGAAGCTAAAGGTTTCATGGTACCAAATTCAAAGAGAGTTGTAATGGTCACCGTAAAGAAACAGAATTTGCCTCCAGAGGAGGTTGTGAATGGCAGCACAGCAACCGACCGCATGTAACATGGCGGATAAAGGAAAAACGTGACAAGTCTAGACAAGCAAAAATAATCAAGGAACATCATGCAAGCTGATGTAATGAAGTTTAAATCAACCTCACAACGTCCGAATAAAGCATAAAGCATGGATTTCTTTGTCAATACAACCAAGATGGTCGGATCATAATCACTTCTTGAGGTTTCCGCGAGGAAGCACTATGAAATGTTGCTGCAGATATCTAAGAGGAAAATAATGTGTCGACTGATGAATTTTACTGCAGTTAATCGAGCAAAGAGTGGTGATGGATAAACGTTTCATCTTTTTAATGAAGACCTTGTGATGGCCGATCTATTACACCTCTATACAGTATGATTCACACAATTAGAACATTACTCCGAATGAGCGTTCCCGATTTCAAAAGGATGGTATCACGCATTCCACCAACAAACACCATTCAAAATCGTTTCTGAATTCGCGAAATCAATATCTGTCTATTCGTATCTCCCAATGGAATTTCTGGAACTTAATATTTCCACGGAACAAATGCAATCCTCAAAGCTTTGACGGCCCAGTGCAGGTGAAAGTTCAAAATTCGCACACCATGCAGCACCGTCATAGGTGAACAATAATGCTTGCAGCAAAAACTTTGGATCCAATTCTAAAATTTGCATTGCAAGATTCGGCTGCCTGTCAGTGCCATGGCTTAGTCAGGTAGTTTGCGTCCTCAGTAGACAGGGCAACTTGAATCTCAGATTTGAATCCTGTTTGGTCAATGCATGGCTTTGAATGAAGCCACGAAGTTGGAAGCTAGTTTTGAGAATTATGATGCAATGTAAAGAAGCCAGTAAGGTTAGAGGTTACATGGTGAGCCTTTGAAGGCCAGGTGCAGATATCTGGGTAATGTCATTGTAACACCACACGCCTCTAGTAATCAGCGAACAGTTGGTGCAGTTAGAATATTTGTGGAATGAAGCCAAAGGGATGCTGCCGCTCTGCCTGTGAGGGCGAAATTTCAAAGGAGGAAATGCACATGAAATGGTCCGATGCCCCTTGTAAGATAGTGAAGTTAGGTGTGGGAAAACCATTTAAATCAGCCCGAATAGCTCAGTTGAGAGAGCATCAGACGTTTAAAATGGGGCTCCTGGGTTGGATTTGGTATCTAAGAATTGCCCTGTGGCCAAGAGTTTCGTTCCCTGTGGAACGGCAGGGAAGAGAAGGCGAGCAAAATATGCTCAATTCTTCAAGTAGAGCCGAAGAAACAGAGGCGCTTCACTGATTTGCAAATAAGAGCAAAAACAAAACAAAACATCCAGAGATTGTGGTAGCCTCGATTATTTTAAGAATTATACCTTGATTTCCAGCAGCCCTTAGTTTGAAAATTGCTTCCTGACATTAACTTGGTTGTCCTAGGCTCCATTGCTGTGGACCAATGGCAGACACATATTACATTTGGCATCCACTTTTTTCACTGGTGGAAACATTTTCCCCGTGTTTAACCTAACAACGCATTTTGGCAGGGTGGAAATCTCGATCAGGTGACACTTCATTATTCTATGCTGAAGAGACCAGAAATTTGAAGAAGGCTTGAAAATTAGGAATGTGAAGGGGACCTGGAGAAAGGTTGAGGAGTGAGGGCGGTGAATTATCCCTTCAATGTACCAGTGCAGACAAGATGGGCTGAATATCATCCTTCTGTTATGTGACCAATCTTTGATTCTATGAGTATGGAACTTGTACTATGAATGTAACCTGCTTAAAAAGGGAATCCTACTGATGAATCTGTAATGCTTCTGCTATAAGGTCAATATAATCTTTATTGTTCCTCTGATTATGTAATTTATGTAAGAACATAAGAAATAGGAACAGGCGTAATCAGGTACTGGTCTTCACGGCTTCTCAAATATTCAACAACTTCCTGGTTGATCTGCCTCAATAACACGTTCCTGATCTATCCGCATATCCCAAAGATTCCCATAAATCCCCGAGATTGATCCATCGCTGTTTTGAACTCGCGATCATCCACAACCTGGAATTCAAAAGATACCCAACCATTTGAATGAAGACATTTTAGCTGATCTCGCCATAATGGCTGACGCTCTCCTCTGAGATTCTGACCACTAGTGCTCGAATCCCGAGCCTTTGGAAACATATTGCTAAAATCTACCCTGTCAAGGCCCATGAAAAATGTTCTAATTCAAGCGAATCACGTCTGATTCTTCTAAATTTGGTAGGAAACCATATGTACTACCCCGCTAAGTTGGAGCCATGTCGGTGCTCGGACGCTTTTTGAAGCGAATGTTCTCAATTCGCGCTGTCATGCAGCTTCAGAACATATGAACAATGATGCTTGCAGCAAAATAGTTGGGTACAATTCAGGTCGTTGTATTGGAAAACTCAACTGCTGGTTGGCGCCATGGCATAGAACCAAGCCAGTAAACAGGAGATGCTGACTTCAAAATCTGCACAGTACCTCCATCCGTTTAGTCAATGCATGGTTCCCATCAAGCCAAACAAGCCGAGAAGTGGATTTGAAACTTATGTGCCAATATAAAGAAGCCGGAGAGAATCAATATTATCTCTGAAGGTTCATGCGTAAGGAATCGTTTGACTTATTGCCCTCGATTACGGAGAGCAAGAGCCCACTGATTGGTGGTTATTGTGGATGTGGTGATGAAAAATAAACATCCATGTTATCAGCCCTTCTATCTTAATCCACCGCACAGCCTTTCACAAATAGGGATATCACGGGTCACTCCACAGTAATCTCACGGGACTTGGGAAACAATTCAGTGCAGATAATTAAGAATTTAAAGGCTCCTCAGTCAATCATAATTTCTTTCAAAGCATTTTGTTCTCCGCCGGCATTCCACTTTGAAACGGTTCACGACATTAATCTCACTGAACCAGAGAATGACCTTTTTGTGTCCGTCAATGTGTAGGTGGAAAGTTTGAGGTCACTATTTGTCGCATTCCCTCGACGATGGGACATGACTTGGGTTGGTGGTGGTGGGGGGGATGGTGGTGGTTGGCGCGAATTTGGAATGACATGGGCAATATATGTTATGCATTCTTGGATTTGCCTGCCGCTGGTAAGGCCATAATTTATTCTCCTTCTTTGGTTGTGAATGAGAGGATGGTAGTGAGCCACCTGCTTGAAACACTGCTGCCCCTTTGGTGTAGGCACATCAGATTTCCAGGTTTTTTGGCCCAGTAAAAGTGAAGGAATGGTAATTCTGTTCCAGGTCAGTATAGTGTGTGGCTTGGAGGGAAACGTGAAGGTACGGGTTTTCTCACGCGCGTCCAGCAATAGTCCTCCTTGATGATAGAAGTTGCCTTCCTGGAAGTTGCCGTCGAAGGGGCCTTGACAATTTGCTGCAGTGTACCCTATAGATGGAGCACACTGCTGCCAGTGTGTGTCGGTGGCGGAGGGACTACCTTTTCAAAGTGGGGATCTGGGGTGGGAGCGTGGTAGGGCTGCGCTGCTGCCAATAAAGCAGTTTTCTGATACTGGACGATGTCAAACTTTAAGTATTCCTGCCACTGCATTGAGCCTCTCATATTCTTTGTGAGAACATCCAAAGAAGGTACGTTTTCTTGCTTCTCAATCTGACCAACTGAAAAGGTTTTGAAACTGTGCAGGAGAAGTCTGTTTTGACGGGAGCTCATCGACCTGAAATATTATCCCGGTTATTGCCTCTATCAGCTCTGAAGAAGAGTCATGCGGACTCAAAACGTTAACTTTGTATTTTTTTTCCTCTCTCCACAGATGCTGTCAGACTTGCTGAGTTTTTCCAGCATTTTCTGTTTTTGCATCAATCTGTTTCTGGACAGGCAGGATGGAAAAAGCCTGAATTTTCGAAATAATTCAATACACAACTCTAAATGTCCTTTGCCTTTTCTTTTATGTTAGTGCATTTTTGCTCTGGTATTACAAAAGGAAAGTGGACTGAGTGGAAACTTCTGAATTCAATGCAGATCTCTACATTGATGGTGCGGGAATACCATACATAACCACCAAGTGAAAGAGCTGTCATGAATTCCTGATCCCTACACATTCTCTTACAACATTATATTTCTTAGCTGATTTTCTTGGGTTTAGCATATCTCCTTCTATGTAAAATGTTATGCAGTAAATTGATGCCCTTGGAGTAATGTTATGAACTTGGATATATAGCTCCTCTTCCTTCTTTGAATAAAATCAATATCGATGATTCAAGACGGGAAACCTTTATTCTAAGAGAACGAGTGTCAAGAAGAGGCGAACTGGTCTGCAGACATGAAGGCTTGGGAAAGGGTAGAGACAGGAGATATTAAATGACAAAGGGTTTTCCGTGGAGAACATCCAAAGGGGGTGGTGACGGGTTTAGAAATAGCACAAAAATTAGGAGCAGGAATAAACCATACGGCCTGTCGAACATTGCCCGCCATTCAATACGATCATGCTGATCTTGGTCTTTAACTACATTCTCCAGTCCAATCCCAATATCCTCAGATTCCCTGAGCGACCAAAAATCGGTCTATACCACTTTTAACTATATTCAACGATGAAGTATCGGTGGTAGAGAATTCCAACGATTCTCTGCTTCTTGAGGGAAGTAATGCCACCTTATCTCAATCCGAAATGATTTGCATCTTATCATGAGATTATGCCCCGGGTTTTACATTCCCCAGCCAGCAGAAACAATCTCTAAACTAGATTTATGCAATCAATCCCCTTCATAATCGTGTATGTTTCAATTAGATTGCCTCTCGGATGTAAACTCCTGAGATTATAGGCACAGTTTATCCAGCTCATCCTCATAGTCAAACGCTCACCCGTGTTCCAATTATTGAACCTTTGCTGTGCCGCCTTTACTGAAAGTGTTTCCTTCATTAAATATGGAGATCAGAAGTGCGAACGGTGTTTAAAACCAGGTCTCAACAAAAACGTGTGCAATTAGAGCAACATGTAATTATTCCTGTTCTGCATTCCTCTTGCAATAAAAGCCAATTTTACGTTCGCCTTCAAATGAACAACAATTGTGTGTCGGTGAGCTCATGAATGTGTGCATAACAAACGTGCAAAGGCACATGAGGGAATAACGAAAGAAACGGGACTAAACCAAGGCCAGCAAAGAAAAAGAAAAAGTAATGAAACGGTGCAGGCGGACATAATGAATTAAAATTGCTGAACTGAGTGTTCATTTTTGGAGACTGTAAAGTGCTGAGTCGATAGATGAGTCGCTGTTCCCAATGCTTTGGTTTGGTGAGGCCATCCAATCTCTGGAGTATGTTCTGTTATTCAGATACAACATTTTGGCAATAGAACTGACGGCTCGAGTTCCAGAACTTTTTGCACCCATAGCCAAGCTTTCCCAGTCCAGCTACAACAATGACATCTACTCGGCAATGTGGAAAATTGTCCAGGCTTATACTGTACAAAAGAAGCATAACCAGTCAAGTATGCCCAATGAACTCCGCATCGGTCCACTCTCGATAATCAGTAAAATGATGGGAAGGGTCATCATAGTGCTATCGAAATGGCATTTGCTTAGCAAGAACCTGCTCACTGACGCTCAGTTTTGGTTCAGATAGGGCAATTCAGCTGACCTCATTAAAACCTTGGTTCAAACATGGGCAAAAGAGCTGAACGTTAAAGAACGTGAGATTGACTGCCGTTGACAGCAAGCAGTATTTGACAGAGTATGGAACCAACTCTTTCGAGTACGTTCACAGTTCTTGACTTTTTTTTTTCCCGGGAAACTCTTTCGAGTTATCAACAGTCACAGATTGCAACTCTTTCGAGTACAATCACAGTTCCTGGTTTCCGGGAGTGGGACATGAACCCACAACCCTCTGATTCAAAGGCGAGGGTGCTATGAACTGAGCCACAGCTGACACCTCCCAGGAGCACTAGCAAAACTGGAGCCAATGGGAATCAGGTGGAAAACTTGCCGCTGGTTGCAGTCATATCTAGTGCAAAGGGAGATTGTTGTGGTCGTCGGAGGTCAAACATCTCATTTTCAGGACATCACTGCCTCCTGCAGGGTAGTGTCCTAGGCCCAACCATCTTTAGCTGCTTCATCAATGACCATTCTCCCGTCATAAGGTCAGGAGTGGGGATCGTCGCTGTTGATTGTGTATTGTTTAGCACCATTCGCAACTCCTCATGGACTGAAGCGTTAGCCTGGACCTCTGGAACACTAATCCGGTGGCATTATGTAAAACCACCATTTCGCTGTGATGTTCTCTGTAATCCTCGACTGTATAATCGATCCCAGCCTAGTGCAGACATAAGCTTATCTCACACCCCGCAAAAAATTAACATAAAATTGCAGCCCAGTGATAAACTAATCTGATATATCAACACTGGGTATGGAACTTATCAGGTTTTGTTATAAGAATCCTTTAAGAATGTATGGAGAAGTGTGGATACTGGCGAAACAAATGTGACAAATTTGAATTTCCAAAACCCAGTCGAGAAGTTGCCTCAGTTAATATTGTTACACGAGATGAAAGCTCATAATATATGTGCGTTTTGGAGTGGCGTTAATGCGTGGGGGCGGGAGAGGCACCGTTGGGGTGTTGGGGGCGCTGAACTGAGATACATGCATTCATGTAGCGGATTGGCGAACAAACGTCAAACATAAATTTGGGATGAATGTGTTAATTTCTTATGGACAAAGTGTAATCAATAGACTGTCATCGGGATCAGCGCTGGGGCCCCAAATATGTATGATCTTTTTGAATGACTTGATTGAAGGGACAGGCGATATTGTAGACGAATCGGGTGGCGATTTCAAGATAGGTAGGAAAGCATGTTACGTGGGTAATGCAAAGAGTCTCCAAATTATTATAAGTACTTAAATGTGAGTGGGCAAAAAAGGCAAATGCAGCATGATATGGGAAAATGAGGGGTTGTGCATTTTAGATGTAGGAATAACAAAAAAAGAACAGGAGCATATTTAAATGGGAAATAATCCTACAGTGGAGCAGGTTCTGGATATCCTTCTACATAACTAAAAAAAAATAGCACGCAGGTACAGCCAGTTATTTAGAAATCAAACAGAACCTTCGTCTTCATTGCAACGTTAATGGAATCCAACAGGGAAATTCGGCTACAGCTACACATGTCCTATCTCACCAGTTATTTCATTTTCCTCCGTTAATATTGTTAAACACACAACTTTGGGTCAGTGTGTTTATTTCTGAATTTAGCCCGATGGTTAATATGCACCAACTGAAATGTTGTCATCCTCCCTCCTTGAACATGAGATTTGACATCATCTCTCCAAACTGCAGACTAACTGATCAATACTCCAACTGCTAACATCTCGTATTATTATCCAAGGTATGGAAAGTGTGAACAGGATTTTACCCTCAGGCCTGCAGCAGGTTTCTTGGCAGGTGGGGCCGGAAAACTCAGAGAGAGGCCAAAATCGGAGATCCTTCAGCTGGAAAACAGTTTTGAATTTTACTCTCAGAACTTTCCTGCCGTGACGGCGAGTCAAGCCTCCCACTGATCCATGACGGGGACTCCATTTGCATGTATTACCATGTCACGTCATTATGTGTGAAGCCAGAGGGTATCACGGGGAGGTTAAAGGGACAGAGAGTGAGATCACGGGGAGGTTAAAGGGACAGAGAGTGAGATCACAGGGAGGTTAAAGGGACAGAGAGTGAGATCACGGGGAGGTTAAAGGACAGCGAGTGGGATTACGGTGAGGTTAAAGGGACAGAGATTGAGATCACGGGGAGGTTAAAGGGACAGAGAGTGAGATCACGTGGTGGTTAAAGGGACAGAGAGTGTGATCACGGGGTGGTTAAAGGGACAGAGAGTGAGATCACGCGGAGGTTAATGGGACAGAGATTGAGATCACGGGGAGGCTAAAGGGACAGAGAGTGTGATCACGGGGAGGTAAAAGGGAAAGAGAGTGAGATCACGGGGAGGATAAAGGGACAGAGAGTGAGACCACCCGGAGGTTAAAGGGAAAGCGAGTGAGATCATGGGGAGGTTAAAGGTACAGAGAGTGATCACGGGGAGGTTAAAATGACAGAGAGTGAGATTACGGGGACTTTAAAGGAAAAGACAGTGATCACGGGGAGGTTTAAGGGAAAGAGAGTGAGATCACGGGGAGGTTAAAGGGACAGAGAGTGAGATCACGGAGGTTAATGGGACAGAGAGTGTGATCACGGGGAGGTTTAAGGGAAAGAGAGTGAGATCACGGTGAGGTTAAAGGGACAGGGAGTGAGATCACGGGGAGGTAAATGGGACAAAGTGAGAGAGCACGGGGAGTTTAAAGGGACAGGGAGTGAGATCAGGGGGAGGTTAAAGAGAGAGAGAGAGCTCACGGGGAGGATAAAGGGACAGAGAATGAGATCACGGGCAGGTTAAAGGGACAGACAGTGAGATCACAGGGAGGTTAAAGGGACAGAGAGTGAGATCACGGGGAGGTTAAAGGGACAGAGAATGAGATCACGGGGAGGTTAGAGGGACAGAGAATGAGATCACGCGGAGGTTAATGGGACAGAGATTGAGATCACGGGGAGGCTAAAGGGACAGTGAGTGTGATCACGGGGAGGTTAAAGGGAAAGAGAGTGAGATCACGGGGAGGATAAAGGGACAGAGAGTGAGACCACCCGGAGGTTAAAGGGAAAGCGAGTGAGATCATGGGGAGGTTAAAGGTACAGAGAGTGATCACGGGGAGGTTAAAATGACAGAGAGTGAGATTACGGGGACTTTAAAGGAAAAGACAGTGATCACGGGGAGGTTTAAGGGAAAGAGAGTGAGATCACGGGGAGGTTAAAGGGACAGAGAGTGAGATCACGGAGGTTAATGGGACAGAGAGTGTGATCACGGGGAGGTTACAGGGACATAAAGTGAGATCACGGTGAGGTTAAAGGGACAGGGAGTGAGATCACGGGGAGGTAAATGGGACAAAGTGAGAGAGCACGGGGAGTTTAAAGGGACAGAGAGTGAGATCACGGTAGGTTAAAGAGAGAGAGAGATCACGGGGAGGTTAAGGGGACAGAGAGTGAGATCACGGGCACTTTAAAGAGGCAGTGAGTGAGATCACGGTGAGTTTAAAGCAACAGAGGGTGCGATCACGGGGAGGTTAAAGTGACAGAGAGTGAAATCACGGCGATGTTAAGGGGACAGAGAGTGAGATAATTGGGAGGTTAATGGGACAGAGAGTGAGATCACAGGGAGGTTAAAGGGACAGAGAGTGAGATCAGGGGCAGGTTAAAGAAACAGAGAGTGAGATCACGGCGAGGTTAAAGGGACAGAGGGTGAGATCACGGGGAGGTTAAAGGGACAGAGAGTGAGATCACGGAGAGGTTACAGGGACAGAGAGTGAGATCACGGGGATTTTAAAGGACAGCGAGTGGGATCACGGTGAGGTTAAAGGGACAGAGAGTGGGATCACGGTGAGGTTAAAGGGACAGAGAGTGGGATCACGGTGAGGTTAAAGGGACAGAGAGTGAGATCACGTGGTGGTTAAAGGGACAGTGAGTGAGATCACGCGGAGGTTAATGGGACAGAGAGTGAGATCACGGGGAGGCTAAAGGGACAGAGAGTGAGATCACGGGGAGGTTAAAGGGACAGAGAGTGAGATCACGGGCAGGTTAAAGGGACAGAGAGTGTGATCACGGGGAGGTTAAAGGGACAGAGAGTGAGACCAACCGGAGGTTAAAGGGAAAGCGAGTGAGATCACGGGGAGGTTAAAGGGACAGAGAGTTTGATCACGGGGAGGTTAAAGGGACAGAGAGTTTGATCACGGGGAGGTTAAAGGGACAGAGAGTGAGATCATGGGGAGGTTAAAGGTACAGAGAGTGAGATCATGGGGAGGTTAAAGGGACAGAGTTTGATCACGGGGAGGTTAAAGGGTTAGAGAGTGATAACACGGGGAGGTTAAAGGGACAGAGAGTTTGATCATGGGGAGGTTAAAGGTACAGAGAGTGAGATCATGGGGAGGTTAAAGGGACAGAGTGTGATCACGGGGAGGTTAAAGGAAAGAGAGGCTCCACAAATAAATGATGACCTTACCAGCGATCCTCACATCCACAAAGGAATAAAAGAAAAAAGCTGTTAACGTATTCCAAGCGTCGGAGCAATCCTACCCTGGGGCCCTGTCCCAGTCTCAGTTGGGCAATGGCCCAAACCGCATCACCAGCACGTTGACAGAAACCACACGATCACCTTCTTTTTCACTGAGATCCATGTCAAGAAGAGTTTGCGGGTGGAATGAAAGCGGGGAACAAATTCCATTGAAATTAATTGTGGTTGATTGAGATAACTTTAAAGCCTTGTTTTTTTTGCCAGAATTACTTCTCAAATCCCTTGAGGCTTTCGAAAATTGACCCGTAATATCCCTCTTTTTGAAAATGTGTGCAGCGGATAAAGATCTAAGAGGAAAAGAAAATGGAATCCGCTGCAGAAATTTTGCACTAACCCCGAAGCGGTTATCATTCGGGTAACTGGGCAAACCCACAGGTTCATTAGGATGAAATGAAGAGGGAGCGATTCTTAAGAACAATGGTACATGTTCACTTCGAAGAGAATTTCGACCCTATTGTGCTTCTTTATATTCGCACGTCATTCTATATGCTTCCTCCCGACTTGGAAATGTTCAGCTCTTTACCTAATTAATTTGAAATAAATAACCGCGCTATTGAGAACCGAACTCAGAACTGTCTGCATTATTAAATGTAAGCTACCATCCATGGCCCTAAGTTACAAGCAACATCACGCAGAAGCTTTTAGCTTTTTGTTTTTATCACGCAGCCCTGTTTTGAACCGTATTTGATTATTTTGCAGTAAACTCATTTGGAATTCTTCATCTGCTATGGGGCTGTAGGTCATCACGAATTGAGAATTTTCAGGAAGGAGCAATTGAGGCGGATATTCAAACAGAAAGTTCTGGAATGCTTGAGAAACCGTGAGACACATGACACGCCTGCTCCTATTTCTCATCTTCTTACAGACACCACTCAGAGGAAAGACCAGGATTATGCTGAGATTGGAATGGTAGCGGTGCTGATTCACCAGTGGGATTCCAGAGTTCAGTAGGTTACATTTGGAGTTAAAGTTTCATCATCCTGGATTCGATAAACATAGAATGGGTACAGAACAGAGGGAGGCCATTTGCCCGATCCTGCCTGCACTGACTCTTTGAAGGAGAAATTCGCCCACTGTCAATCCCCCCGACTTCCCCCCATCCCTGCACACATTTTTTCCTGCTTTCAGGGATTTTTCTTTTCTCTATTCCCTTGATTACAGGAGAATGAAGGGTGATCTGGTTGAAGTTTATAACCTGCTAAAATAAATTGTTAGGTTAAACGGGGAGTAGTTGTTTCCTCTGGTGGCAAGAACGGGCATGAACTTTAACATTTAGTTTTGCCACAGCTCCACAGCGGCAGTGCCAAATAACGGATATGTCGCGAAGCACTTCTCACACTTGGAGCATCAGGAATCCCAGTAACAATTCATAAATTGATCGAGGCTACCTCAGTTCCGAGAGGGTGGATCTTTCCTTGGAAATCAACCAAACTCCTCCGTTACATCAGTTTTCCTTGAAGATTTCCGCGACCATTGCTCAGTTTTTTTGTCTTTTCTTTGGCAGTCAACACCTTGATCCAAAAGGCAACGCACAGACAGGGACATCAAGCCTTTACCCTCAGGCTAAATATCTGATGCTCTACAGACTGAGCTACTCGGGCTCTGCGCACCATCACTGTCCAAAAGAGGTATCACAAGCTTTTGTTCAATTTTCTTCTTAGGTATTTCATCCTCTGCAGCGCATTCCCCTGACAGGCAAACCGGTAGCCTCCCTTTGGCTTCATTTCACAAATATTCTAATTTGCACCAACTACCCGCTCCTTACCAGTGACGTGTGATGTGACAACTGCTGTTGCCCAGGTATCTGCGCTGGGCCTTTAAAACTTTGAAGATTTCATGGGTTTCGGGAAGATACAATTGGAGTGGGAAGCTACAAAAAGCATAGAGGTAGATTTCGCAAGTGGATAAAAAAAATATTTTAAAATCTTACAGTGTTTGTTGTGGAAACCGGTGACACCATCACACTGAAAACAACAAAGCTCATTCGGAGTAACGCTATACATTGTGCGAATCATAAAGTGTCGAGTTGGAAATAGTGTCAGCCCAAGGGTCTCATCAAAAAAGACTGCAACACTTATCCCTCCTCATTCTTTCCTGAAGAACACGCAGTAACATAAATAATTCAACCCTCGCTCATAATTTTCGCCAGTAATATTTCAAAATGCTCCTTCCACATGAACCCCCCAAGGAAACGGTGATCCTCTCTGGCTTCATTTCATCGGTGCCTAATTCCCTATCCTGCTTCAGGACGTCATTGGTTTAATTTAAAACCATGCATTGACTGAACGGATAAAGGCGCCACTGACATTTAAATGCAGAATTTCATGTGCATTAAACAAGCGCTTTAACCAACCAAGTCACAAACCCAACACTGACCAGAGTTTCCACTGCAAAGTTCTGAGTTGCATCCCACTTCTTCGCTACAAACATTATTGTTCATTCGTGCGAATTGGAAACATTCACCTGAGCTGGGCTTTCAAAGCTTTGAAGATTGTATTTCTTCAGGTGAGATATTAAGTTGCACGCATGAACGCTCTTCATTTCCAGATATCAGTCCCTTCTTAATGCTTCCTTTGCAGCTGCCTTCACCACACTCACAGGCTCTGCATGCCAGACCTTAACCTCTTTCTGCGAGAAAAAAAAGTTTTAATTTACTTCGTCTCAGTTTTTTATTAGTAACTACTTTAAATCTGCAACAGCTCGAACTTGATCCTTTCACGAACGGGGACACTTTCTTCCCATCAAATCTGCGCAGGCCCCTCGTGATTTTCAATCCTTCTATCAAATCTCCTCTCAGCCTTATTTTCTCCCAGAAAAGCAGTCCAAACCTCTCCAATCTATCTTCCTAACTGAAGTTCCTCATCCCAGGAGCCACTCTCATGAATTTCTTCTGCCCTCCTCCCAGTATCCTTCATATCCTTCCTAACGAGCAGCGCCCAGAACCAGGCGGGATGCACCAGCTGAGGCTGGACGCTTAGGGGCACTTACAAATCCTACTTATCTTATTACCATTACACCAATGTTTGTTTTTTGTGCCATGTCTGCTGTCCTCACAGACAATCGCTTTCAAAGTGATTCCATAACCAACGGATCGGATCTAAGCTGTGCAGCTCTGTCACATCCAGTCGCGAAAGGTGGTGGACAATTAAACATTGACTGGAGAAGGAGGCACCACAAATAAATGATGACCTCACCAGCGATTCTCACATTCAGGAAGCAATAAAATAAAAAGCTGTCAATGTATTCCGAGCGTCGCTGCAATCCCTCCCTGGGGTCCTGTCCCATCCTCAGTTCAAAGCTTCCCATAGTTGACAAAACCATATCGATCACCCTCTGTTTCAGTGAGAATCATCCCAAGAACAGTTTCCAGGTGGAATGAAAGCGGAGAACAACATTTGTTTTTACATAATTTGTGGTTGAATGAGATGTCTTTAAAATCTTGTTTTTTTTGCCGGAAAAACGTTTCAAAACCCTTGAGACTTTCGTAGATTGATTCGTGATGTCCCTCTTTGTGAAAGTGTGTGCGGCGGATAAAGACAAAGAGGAAAAGAAAATGTCATCTGCACAACTTCTGCACTGACCCCAAAGCAGTTATCATTCGCGTAATCCGGCAAACCCACTGGTTCACTGGAATGAACTAAAGGGGGAGCGATACATAAGCTCAACGGTGCACATTCTCTTCAAAGGGAATTTGGATCCTATCGTGCTTCTTTATGTTCACATTCATTCTATATGCTTCCTACCAACTTGAAAATGTTCAGCTCTTTGCCTGATTAATTTGAAATAAGTAACGGCACCATTGAAATCTGAACTCAGGATCGTCTGCATGACTATATCTAAGACATGACCCACTCCGCCACGGCACTAAGTCACAAACAGCTATGTTTTGAACCGTATTTCACTATTTTGCTGAAAACTCATTGGGAATTCTTCATCTGTTACGGGGCTGTAGGCAGCACGAAATGAGAATTTTCAGGAAGGAGTAATTGAGGCGGACATTCAACCAAGAAGTTCTGGAAGGTTTGAGAAGCCGTGAGACACATGACACACCTGTCCCTATTTCTCATGTTGTTACAGACACTGCTCAGAGGAAACATCGGGATTACACTGAGCTAGGAAAGGAAGCGTTCCTGATGGACCAGTGGGATTCCGGAGTTCAGCAGGTTACATCTGGAGTTAAACTTTCATCATCCCCGATTTGTATAAGCATAGAATGGGGTCAGCAGATAAATAAGCCATTTGGCCCATCCTGCCTGTGGTGTCTCGTTGAAGGAGAAATTCGCCCACTATCAATCCCCCGGCCTTCTCCCCGATCCTTGCAAAGTTTTTATTTTTATTTTCAGGGATTAAATTTTTTTTCTATTCTCTTGATTATAGAAGAATGATCTTATGGAGGTTTCTAACTTGTTAAAGTGAATTGTTAGCTTAAACACGGAGAAGCCTTTTCCCCCGGCGGCAAGAACGGGGTTGAATGTTGACTTGTATTTGACACAGGTCCGCAGCGCGAGTGCCAGCCAACCAAGAGGAAAGTCAGGACGCACTCTTCACACAGGGAGTATCTGGAAACCCAGGAACGATTATTAAATTGATCGAGGCTACTAGAATATCGAGAGAGTGGATCCTTTGTTGGAAATCAAAGAAACGCCGCCGTTTCTTCAGCTCCCATTGAAGAATTCAGCGTCCATGGCTGTTTGTTTTGGTCGTTTCACCGGGCGTGACCACCTTCAGCCGAAAGTGAACACCCAAACATGGACTTGAAACCTGAAAGCTCAGGTTAAAAGTCTGGTGCCCTACCGACTGAGCTACCCACCGATAGTTGCCATCTCTACTTCAAAAGAGGCGTCACAAGCTTTTTATGCATTCCCTTTTGGGGTAATTCATCTTCTGCAGCGCATTTTCCTCACAGGCAGACCAGCAGCCTCCCTTTGGATTCATTTCACAAATAGTCTAATTTGCACCAACTACTCACCCCTGACCCGTGGCGTGTGACGTGCAAGTTGTTGTTAACCAGGTATCTGCACTGGGCATTTAAAGCTTTGAAGATTGCATTGGTTTCGGGAAGATATAATTGGAGTCGGAAGCTACAATGTGAATAAACAATTTCATACGGTCTTTGTAGTGGGAAAGTGTGATGACATCACATTGAAAACAACAAAGCTCATTCGGAATAACGTTATGAATTGTGCAAATCACAAAGTGTAGGGATGGAAATAGATCAGTCAGCCCAATGACTTCATCAAAAAAGCACCAACACTTATCTCTCCCCGTTCATTCCTGCCTAATGCGCAGTAACATAAATCATTCAATCTTTCCCCACAATTATCACCGGCAATATTTTAAAATGCTCTTTCTGCATGAACCTCCCAAAGAAACAGTGATCCTATCTGGCTTCATTATATAGTCGCCTAGTTATCAATGCTGGTTCTGGAAGTCAATGGTTTAATTTAAAGCCATGTATCGACTAAATCGATAAAGACACATCTGACATTTAAAAGCAGAATTTCCCGTGCATTAAACAAGCGCTTGAACCAACTAAGTCACAACGCGAATACTGACTAGAGCTTTGCAATGTAAAGTTCCGAATTGTATCCCACTACTTTGCTGCAAACATTATTGTTCAGCTCTTATGGGGCTGTATGAAAGTACGAATTGAGAACGTTCATCTTCACAGGGCTTTCAAAGCTTTGAAGATTGGATTTCTTTTGGTGAGATATTAAGTCACAGAAATTCCAGTGACAGGTACAAAGGGACAGGTATTGATTTCGCGAATTGGGAAATGGCTTCACATAGTGTTTGTTGTGGTAATGTGATGTCCTGGCAGGTACTGGAGATGCTGTTTCTGTATTATAGGTCAGATAGCAGACTCACCCTCCATTAATAAAAGATCAGCCTCATTTCTGGAGTCAAACACAGTTCACTGGTTACAGGTCTTTCATTCTCACCATGGATTGGTCAACATGTGACTTCAGACACAGAGCTCTAAACTATCCCCCTGAAGTGGTCTAGCAAAGCACTGGGTGTTATTAAAATCACAGTTGCAAAGAGCAATTAGGGGGTGGGGAAATGCTGGTCTCAACAGTGACAGATCACAGCTCTTCAATTTGTCCATTTTGTGGCTCTGAAAAGAGCCATTGTTACACATGGCGCTGAAACCGGATTTAGGGTCGCTCCCCGGGGATGCGGCGGGACAGCTGGATATCTTTGGGCAAGATGGTGTCCCGCTTGGCGCGGATGGGGCACAGGTTTTGCACAGGAGTACTTTTCCTGTGCAGGGCTCTTTATAAAAATTCCTACCTTTCCAGTAAAGATTTGGAATTTATATAGAATACTGCTAACCCCTGATGCTGCTCCCGCGATTCGCTCCCTCCAGATAAAACCAGGGAACTAAATGAAAGCATCCATCTATTTGCTCCATGCGGCTGCGGGTATAATTTATTAAAATGACTTCACATGGCACAAGCCCAGTTGTGGGATGGCTTTAGCGCTGAATACTGCCACGAAACATTTATATGGATTGATGCAAGTGAACCGTTGCTTATTGACTTCCGAAAATATTCAATTTATAGAACAATCCAAGTTTTCCCTTAAGCGGACTTTTATAAATAAAACTACCATGTCCCTGCAAGCAACTTGGGAATGGCTTGATCTGCACAGTGATAGTGCGAATAGAGTTTGAGCCTCATGCCAGGGTCGATGGCCATGGAAATTAAGCCGGGAGCATGATGGGTGGCTGTTTTGGTGGTTCAGGAAAGTAACATATGTAATGACCACGTGGGAGAGCCGGAATGCTGCTCCATTTTACTCAGCCTCTCATCATCGGACTGTACGTTCATCCCGGGGACCAATCAGTGAACATTCGCTGTGCCGCCTCCAATTCACTAGTATCCTTTTTTAAAGATGGAGATCAAAACTGCAAACAATATTAAAGGTATGGTGTCACCAAAGCCCTGTGATTTTTTAGCAAGACTTATTCATTCTTGAAATCAAATATCCTTGCAATACAGTCTAAAATGCAATTTGTCTTCAAATAAACAAATTATGTGCCTAAGTGAAGTTATGAAACGCTGCATAGCAGCCGTCCAAAGGGAACCTGAAGGAACAATTAAGTAAAGGAGACCAAAAGCAGCCGCAAAGGAAATAAACACGAAACAAGATTAAGACGGATATTGTGATCTAAAATTGATGAACTCAGTGTGACGTTCAGGGGCTGAAGCGGTGCTGAGGCAAAGGATGATCCGTATTTCCATAAGCTTTGATTTTGGTGAGGCCATTTTTTCCCTAGGTTCTGTTCTATTATTTAGAGATATCGTGGCAAATTGTGAACCAAATCGCTTTCCCCATGTACATCAATGAATTTGTGTAATAAAACACTATCGATCGCAGCTTAAAAATAAAACCACCAATTAATATGTACAGAACGGAGCTCTGAAATTCCAGCACCCTTGCTGTGTGTATTGTTTCCTAATTTCAATGTTGAAATCTGTCTATTTGTTGTAACTGTATTCCTTATTCCCAAATTCCAAGCAAGCAGAAAGTGTTTATTCAACTGACCATATGCGCACCAGAGGTCCTAGTACATAACTCATTAAAATAGCTTGCATACAGGTCCAGCAAGTGATTAGGAAGGCAAATAAAATGTTGGCTTTTATTGATGGAGAATGGAAAATAAAAATGTGAAGTTTTACTGCAGCTGTACAGGAGCTTTGTGAGGACACATCTGGAAACTGTATACAGTTTTGGCCACAATATTTTTAAAAATAAATTCGTCATGAAACGATAATATTTTTCATCATATTATTGTCGGCTTATATGTGTGAGTGTGGATGTTCCTGCCTAAGTGACTGAAGTAAAGAAATTAGAGTCAGATAGACTGCAGGTTTGACATTATCGAAATAAATTAAGAGCAGGAAGACATTTAAATGCTAATAAGTAAAGGAAGGAAGTGAAGGAAACTTGCATTTTCAGATAAGTGGAAGGTGGTTGGGTATCAAAGAGATAGTGGCATTTTTGCAACTAACAAGATAAACAGTGCAAGGTTATTATGTTTATTTTTCCTAAAAGGAAACATGCCGTATTGACTTTATGAATGATTTTTACAAAACGGGAAAATTAAACTTCCAAAGTCCTGTAGAACAATGGAATGTAGTTTTTATAAAGGGAGAAACATATATACAAACGGATGAAAGACTGCATAGAGAGAGTTGGCATGTCAGATTGAAAGATAGACCGTGTGAAGGAGTCATTGGGTAAGCGCCACTTTAGCAGAAGTTAACTATGTCTAGAAAACTAAAGAGTTGCTTTGCAAGGCTTTGGTAATCCAATGTCGAGTGCTTGGTGTGGTATCTTTGCACCATGGATTTTGTAGTTTCAAATCTAATTTAGGCTGTTGCCTTAAAGGGAGAGTAGAGTTGGCAACCTGTTTAATTAAGAATTTTGGGAAATGCTACGCCTAAATAACCGTGTGACTTTAACCTTGTGTGCATTTACCGTTTCTTATTTTCCCCTTTTGTTAATAATTGGTTTAACTTAATTTAAATCAATTAAGGTGTTATTGGATTCAATTCCTCTGAGCTCAGTGCAAAAGCCTTCTCGGAATAAATACAAATCGCCAAAGCTTTTGTGATACAGTAGCCAATTTTCCCTTGTGCATTTGGTCCACCTGGCATACATCACGTGTCATACCAAATGCATAAGAATCATTGCAGAGAAAGTTCACTCAATTCATTCCGAGGATGACGGGTTTAACTTATTAAGATAGTTTGGTCCTGTTCCAATTGGAGTAGAGAAGAAAACGAGGAGAACTTATTGAAACTTATCGGATCCCGAAGGGACTTGATCAGATGGAGTCGAGAAGTAGGGGACAGGGTTGAAAAATGAGAGGTCTCCATTTTAAGAGGAAATGCGAGGATTTTTTCTCCTCACAGAGCGGCGTTCTACATTTTGCTGTCTCCCTGAACACTTTCTTTCACCCAAGGCCAGGTAATTAGGCGCTTACATCGCGTGGATGTTCTGAATATTGATGACACGCGAAAGGCCCTTTCTCAATTGTCAAAACATTTACTTCCACGTGCAGCGGAAATTCACCGGTAAATATGATCGAACAGGTTAGGTTTTCTGTAAAATGCACTTTCCTGACGGGGCGGTGGCGGTGAAAGCGCCCAATCTTAATAACTAGAGAACCAAGGAAACAATTTTTTAACTTCAGCGAACATTGCAAATACAATTGAACCGACCAGTGCACATTTTTATGTCCTTTTCACTTTCTTTGGTGTGTTTTATGACTCTGCTGGGTGCTCTATTACATGCACCCAGCACTGCCTGTGTTAAAAAATAATCACCACAATCATATTGCACCCAAGGTCAGTATGATTTATGTTTCATTCATGGGATGTGGGTGTCGCTGGCTAGGCCAGCATTTACTGTCGCTCCTCAATTACACTAGAGAACTTGGTGGTGTGCTGCCTTCTTGAACCGCTAAAGTCCATGTGGTGTAGGTGCACTCAGAGTGCAGTGAGTGACGGAGTTTCAGGATGTTCACATCGGCATCTTTCTCTTTCTTCTGGAAAACGTTTGCTGTAAGGGACTTGAATTAAATGAATAATTGTCGGAATGGAGTCCGTGTCTGAAGGAGGAAATGTATCCGTTAGAGATGATATAACGAGAGTTCACTAGCCTCATGCAAAAGCAAGACTCAGCATGGTTTTGTGAAAGGGAAATTATGTTTAAACAAGGTATTACAGGTTTTTGAAGGAGAAGCATGTGATATGGATGAAGGGGAGCATGTATGCTTAATATACTTGGATTTTCAAAAGGCATTAGGCAAGGTGCCACATGGAAGGTTATTGCAGAAAATAAATATTCATGTTGTAGGGGTAAGATATTGGCATGGAGAGAAGGCTGTCTGGCTGTCAGAAAAAAGAGTATGCATAAATGGGTCTTTGTCTGATTGGCAGGAAAAACGAGTGGATAGGGATATGTGCTGGGGCATGGCCTTTTACAATTTATATCAATGGCTTAGATGAGGAGAGTTAAGGTATGATAGATAAATTTTCAGATGGCAAAAATAAAGGTAATACATTTGTTAAGAATACATAAGGAACTTGGAAATAGAAATATATGGGTTGAGTGATTGGGCAAAACTCTGACAGATGGATAATAATGTTGGAACTTGTGAAGTTGTTCACTTTGGTAGAGAGAATAATAATAACAATTATAATAAAGAAATTATTAATTACACAGTGAACGAGTGCAGAGTTCCTAGCTGCAGGGGGATCTAGGTGCCTTGGTTCATGAGTCACCAAAAGTTAGTATGCAGGTACAGCCCGTAATGCAGAAGTCAAATGGACTGCTATCCTTTATTTCTAGAGGAACTGGAGACAAAAGAAAGGAGGTTATGCTTCAGTAATACAGGGTAATGATGACACCAAATCTGGAGTACAGTATGCACTTTTGTTCCCTTTACTTTAGGAAGGATGCAAGTGAGTTAGAGGCGGTTCAGAGCGGGTTTACTGGTTTGATACCTGGAATGAGCGGGTGATTATGAGGATAGGTTGCACAGGCTGGGTGTGTTCCTTGTAGGACAGCGAAGATGAGATGTTTCTTTTCTCTCAGGTGGTTATGTGACCTCAGAACTTTCGGCCTCACAATGCAGTGGAGGCGGTGTTCTTTAAAATTTAAAAAATACAGGTAAATGCATTCTTGTAAGGCAAAAGATTCAAAGGTTCTCGGCGCAGATGGGAATGTGGAACTCGAAATACAAACAAAACAACCAAGATCTTGGTGAACGGAGGAACAGCCTTGAGGAGCCATTTGATCTACTTCTGCTCCTATTTCGTATTTTCGTAGCAAATGCAGATATTGGAAATCCGAAGTAACAACAGAAATTCATGTTATGCTCTGCAGACACTACAACTTCCTGGGAGAGAAAAAAATATTAATCTTTCAGGTCTGTAAACCAAAGGTACTGTCTGGCCTGCTGAGTAACGCCAGCATTTTCGAAAGGCCGAAAGTCACATGTTAAAATTATAGCTTGGTCCCTAGATTCATTCCTGTATTCAAAGCAGAGACTGAGCAAAATGACTCTATACTCTCTGGAGCTTAGTGTATTCAGTGACGAGGAGAAATTTCTTCATCAAATGTTTATGAATCTTTGAAGTTCCCTACCCTAGGGGATTGGGAGAGCTCAATATATTTTAACCTGAGATCCTTATATTATTGAATACTGAGGGGATGACGGGATATGAGAATCGCCCTGCGTCTATTCATCAGTCCGATTGGAAAATAAAAATGTTGCACAGAGAGATCAGGGAGAGGGAAACAGAGAGACAAACAGACATACATTCAATAAGTTTAGAGAATGAAGGGCAGAGAGACGCGTCGCAATTTTATTGCTTCATTAGTTGGACGTGGCAAAGAGAAAGACTTCCAGAGAAACAAAGACCCGCTCAGAAATTAATTCAGAAAGTAAGACGCACACATAATAATAACACGTTAAAAAAGTAGTCAGATTTCGATAAGAGGAAGTAAGCAATGTTATTATGAACTTTGGGAGGACCAATATGGAAAGTCGCTACACTGTAAATGCGAGGTTTTTGTAAAGTGTGGATGGGCAGACAGACATTTGCCTCCATATACACAACGTTCATAATGTAGCTCGAAAAGCATATTGAATATTTTGGTTTCTAAATCGAGAAATAGCATATTAAAGCACCGGGGTCATGCTAGAACTTGAAATCCTGCAGTTACACATTCGAAAGCAATCTTGTGGTTCTGTTCTGTTCTGCTGAAGGGTCATTGGACTCGAAACGTCAACTCTTTTTCTTCTCCACCGATGCTGCCAAACCTGCTGAGTTTTTCCAGGTAATTCTGTATGTGTTGTGGTTAATTATGTTCACCACTCTTCAGCAAGGCATTAGAAAGGGGCCAGAGGACGTTCACTGCGACGTTTTCAAGGATGAAATAGTTCAATTATGAGGAGTTGTTGGGGATGCTCAGGTTGTTGTACTTTGGACACAGAAGGTTGGAAAATCACCAAATAGTGGTTTTCCAGATCATGCGAGATTTGGGGAGGGAAAACAAGGAAAAAAGCCCCTCTGCGTGTACGTCAATAACTAAAGGTCGTGGATTCAAATTCGTTGGCAAAAGATATGCAGATGACGGGAATAGAGACATTTCCAGTCGGAGATAGTGGGATCTGGAAGGCTTGACATGAATAGGTGGCTGAAGATATTTTAGTGAATAATATTAGAAAGAAATTGGAAAGGCCTTTGCAGATGAGCATCTTACAAAAGCACAGTAAACAAGAACAACGCAGGAGCAATAAACAGAAACAACGCAAACATGCACAAATACAAGCGCACGGACAATATGCCTGCACATACAGTAGGACACATCTCATTAGACTTAAAGTGACATAGACAAAGTGAGAGAGGGAGAAAAAGAAGGGTGGCATTAATTTTGCTGATATTTGTGGTATTCATGACAGAACTTTCGTGAACACACGCAGATGAATAAGAATGAGGAAAGCGACTTCTGTTGTTGAAAGGTGTGGGATATGATTCCGCGTAAGGCAGGACTCGTCTCTAAGGAACTTGGTCAAACTTTGAAACTGAGCGAGTAAATGAATTTGCGTAGTCGCAAGGATTTGAATCTGCTCGAAAGCACCATAATGGATTTGTATTCGCTTTCAGCACTCGGCCACAACTACTCAGTTTAGCAGTACATAAACCACACTGATCTCCGTCCAAATCAACTCTCATAAAGTGTCTCTCTTTGGTATGATTTTGACTTCTTCTGCTGGAAATAAATGTTTCCTCCTTCTGCTGGTTACAGAGAACTGTATTTTCGATTTTTCTTCTGAACCTGGTTTGATGCAGAAATATTTTTTTCTGCCTGTTTCTTTCCTTTACCCAATCACTCCTAAATATATTTACACACAACACAGATATTCACAAATATTTTGAGAGATATATCAGTCACACGCACATTCATTCAGAATGAGCACACCGATAAGCATAACATCCAATTTCAAACATCACAATGTTAATTATAAATATTTGTACATTCAGAACCTGCAGTAACTCAAATCTGAGATGCCGCAATAGCTGCCTTAAAGGTGCAACAGCAAATAAATATTTTGTTGACAGAAACACATCATAATCTAATTATATTGTACTATCATTTTCCGTGCTCTTTCTGCAATTTAGTTTTGAGAAACTAACAAGAATAGCGCTTGTGGATTCGATAGGATGGATCGAAAAGAACTGCTCCCTTCGACTTTGCGTGTACACGGAACACAGGAGACAGAATGGCAATACAGCTGACAGTAAATGCAGAGCCAGTCAGTAAGTATATGGGAGTACACAAGGAAAATATATTTCAGGTAGCATTTGAGAAATTAGTGTATTTTCTATGTGGTGAGAAACAAGGGGCTGCGGAAAAGCAAATGGGTTTCGATCTCCAGGTCCAGGGCTCACAAACAGCCAGTGCGCATGTACAAATAAAACCATTTTAAATCTCAACTTCCAGGCTGTCATACCCGAGTTAACAATTCTTACAATAAATGTTTAGACAACTGTCTTGCGTTTGTTGCTTAAATTAGAAAACAGATCCATGCGACTAACGGAGAGGCTTAAAGCCTGCTTTGAATTGTTTTCCATTATTTTGCAATGTGCATCATTGTTCACCGCTTCTATGGCTTGAAATTCATTAGGAATTCCTTATCTATGATTTTGATGTACGACAGGGGGGAATTGAGAATTATCAGGAAGGTGCAATTGTGGGAAAGCGATCAGCTGGAATGGTCGTGAAGCTTTGAAATCCATGAGGCACGTATTTCTATTTCTCATGTCCTTGTAGATAACACTCAGATGAATCACCAGGATTATATTGGCCTTAGAATGCAAAAACTGCTGATTCACCAATGGGATATCGGATTGCAGTTACTTTCGGAATATAGTTTTGATAATCGTAGAAAGGTATAATCATAGAATGGATGCACAAAAGGAAGCCATTCGTCCTGTCCTTTCTGTGCTAGCTCTCTGAAGGAGAAATTCACCCACTGTCAATCTTGTCAACCCCCCCCGCCCCCCCGTCTCCCCCGTCTCCCCCGTCTCCCCAGTCTCCCGTGCATTTTTTTTTCCTTTTCAGGGCTTTTCCCTGTTACTATTCTCTTTAGAAAAATAATGTAGGGTGATCTGATCGATGTTTCTATTCCGTTTAAACCACGTGTTAGGTTAAAAAGGGAGAAACCGCATTCCCCGGAGGTAGTAATGGGGCTGATTCATTTCATATTGTTGGCACTGATGCACAGCGATGAGGTGTAATCCAACCCAGATAAAAAAAAAACACGAAGCTCTTCTTATAATTAGGGCAGCTGCAAATCTAGAAAGAATTTTTAAAAGTCGATCGAATCTACAATAAATTCTAGAAGACACTATGTTTTTGCAAATCGAATATACATATCTTTCTCTTCTGCTCTCTTGAAGAACTCAGCATCCCTGACCCCTTTCTTTCCTGTTGCGTCACGGGGGGGAAACACCTCGAGTCAAAAGGCAGCGTCCAAACTCTTTCGAGTTATCAACAGTCACAGATTGCAACTCTTTCGAGTACAATCACAGTTCTTGGTTTTTCCGGGAGTGCGACATGAACCCACAACCCTCTGATTCAAAGGCGAGGGTGCTATGAACTGAGCCACAGCTGACACCTCAGAACCAATGACAAAGGTGGGATACTCTTTCGAGTTATCAACAGTCACAGATTGCAACTCTTTCGAGTACAATCACAGTTCTTGGTTTCCGGGAGTGGGACGTGAACCCACAACTCTCTGATTCAAAGGCGAGGGTGCTATGAACTGAGCCACAGCTGACATCCACCCGAACTCGAACCATAGACCCGCAAATTAAGTATGTTAAGTTTTACCGATTGAGACATCCAGCTGAAATAATCATGCTTCCAATAGCTGCCTTCGCCAGCTGACATGAGGCATTGCAACCACTTTTTGATTTAATTCCCTTGTTTCCTAATCCACCCTCGACAGTGCATTTCCTTCATTGGCAGATCAGCAGCGTCCCTTTGGTTTCATTTATCAAATCATCTAATTTACACCAACTCCTTGCTCCTTACTCGTGGCTTTTGATGTGAGGATTGTTGTTACCCAACTATCTGCACTGAGCCTTGCTGATTGTGTTTACTTCGGCGAGGTCTTGAATTGTAGAATTTGGAGAGGGAAGATCAAAACCCACAGAGATGGATCTTGCGAATGGGTAAACAATTCCATATGGTGTTTGTTATGGGAAATGTGATGTTAACCCTTTAAAAGCAAGGATGCTCACTGGGGGAAACGTTCTAAGTTGTGAGAATGACAAAAATCCCAAGGCCTTCAACAAAAAGCTCCAGCGTTCCAACTAGCAGAGAGTTTATACTCTAGTTCCCATTGACTCCAATTTTGGTACGGCTGTTAAGTGCCACCCTCGTTTAGACCGCTGACATTTTATCAGAGTTATACAAAGCTCCGACTGTACCCTGCCTAATGTGCAGCAACAAAATATCATTTTATCCTAGCTCACATTTAGCGCCGGCAATAATTTGAAACATTCTTCATACATGAAACTCCAAAGGCAATATTTATCTTATTAAGTTTCTTTATGTTGGAAAGTGATGTCCAATGATACTTCTGGGGCTCGTTAGGTTACTTAAAAGCTATGCGGTGTCTAGTTGGATAGAAGCTTGAGTGAGACATGAAATCAGTTACCCTTTGGCAGATATGCGCCTTAGCTATCTAAACCGCAATGGGAACATTCATCCAGGGCTTGTAATGTTGCAAACATCATTGTTCACCTGTTACAGGGTTTTGACAGGGCAAATCCTGAGCTTTCGGCTGCATGCGGCTGTCAAACCTTTGAAGCTTGCACTTTCTTTTGGGGAGGTATTAAGTTGCAGAAATTCCAGGGAGATACAATGGCACAGAGGTTGATTTAGCTAGTGCGTAAAGGATTTCATATGGTATTTGTTGAGGGAAAGTATGACACCATCCCTTTGAAAGGATGAAAACTCATTCGGAGCTTTGTACAGTTCTGATGATAAGGCATCATCCTGAACTGTTCGCTTTGTTTGTCTCCGCTGATGTTCATTGGGTGAGTTGGGAGTGACTGCCCTTCATAACAAGGCAGCATTTGACCGAGTGCGGCCTCAAGGAGCCCTAGATAATTTGGAGTAAATGTGAAACAGGGGGACATCTGTTTGCTGCTTGGGGTCATACCTCCCACAAAAGAAGATGGTTATGGTTGTTGGAGGTCAATCATCTCAGTTCCAGGGCATCACCACAGGAATTCTTCAGGGTAGTTTTGTCGGACCAATTAAATTCAGCTGCTTCATCAATGGCTTTCCTTCCAGCAGAACGTCAGGACTGGGGATATTCGCTGATGATTGCACAATTTCCAGCACTATCCACGACCCCTGAATCCGTCCACATCCAAATGCAGCAAGATCTGGACAATATCCAGGCTTGGACTGACAAGTGGGAATTAACATTCGCGCCACATAAAAGCAAGGCAATGACCATATTCGGCAGGAGTGAATTTGACGATTCCCCATCGGATTAAATGACATAACAATAATGAATTTCCCTCGATCAACGGCCTGGGGATTACTATTGAACAGGAACTGAAGTGCACGACTGGATTATTACATTGGCCAACAGAACAGGTACAGAGGCTAGAAATCCCGTGGCGAGCAATTCATCTCACTTTCTCGCCAAAACCTGTCCATCACCTACAAGGCTTAATAAAGTGGTGTGATGCAATACTCTCCGCTTTCCTGGATAAGTGCAGCTCCAAAAGCACTCAAGAAGATTGGCACCATCCAAGACAAAGTAGCCCGCTTGACTGGAACCCCATCCACAAACATTCACTCCCTGCACCATCGACGCACAGTAGCAGCAGTGTGTGCCATAGACAAGATGTACAGCAGAAAATCACTAAGGTTCCTTAGCCAGCACCTTCGAAACAAACGGCCACTGCCATCTAGGAAGACATGTGCAGCAGAAACATGAGAGCACCACCAGCTGTATATTCCCCTCAAAGCCACTCACCATCCTGGCTTGGAAATATATTGCCTTTCCTTCACTGTCACTGATTCAAAATCCTGGAACTCCCTTCCTAACAGCGCTATTGGTGCACCTACACCCCAGGGACTGAGGTGGATCATGAAGGCAACTCGCCATCACCTTCTCAAATGCAATTACGGATGGACAACAATTGTCGACTGGACAGTGAAGCCCGCAACGCTTAAAAAACTAAAAATATTTCTTGGTCATCAAGTCCTGTAGTAGAACATGAATGAAAGCGGAGTTTGTGGCTGAGTCTACTATTTTAGATTTTTGATATAAATGCCATTTGATGTAGTTATTCATAGCACTATGGCTGATGCAAATCCAATGGTGAGGAGGGGGTTTTTGAAGTGCAGGAGCTCGAAGGAAACGAGTTGGTCATTTCATTTTGAAATCAACTCTTAAATTATTAATAAAGAGGGAAATAACGTAAGTCCCCAAATCTGAGTGAAACTATGGTTTTCAGTGAACATTATTAGTTTCCAGATGCATATTTTTCGAAACATATGGTGTTGTGGATCATTAGCCTTTAGCACAGATAAAATTTCATTTTGCCACAGATTAATAATTTAATTCAAGACTATCAAAGCATGAATTATATAAACGTTTATTTACTTCTGACTGGGGAGGGGGGAGGAGTTGGGCGTGGGATGCGATGGTGGGTGGTATGCAGCGGGACCACTGCTTTTCATTTTTGATATTAATAACCTACAACTGGGTGTGCAGGACACAATGTCAAAATTTGAGGATGGTGCAGGAATTGGAAGATTTGTGAACTATGAGGAGTATAATGATATAATTCAAAAGGATGTAAATAGACTGCTGGAATGAGAAGACACGAGACAGGTGAAAAGCAATGAGAACAATTGTGAAGTGATGCATTTTTGTCAGGTGAATGAGAGAAGGTGGCATCAATTGAAGGGTATTATTCTAATTGGAAGCAGCAGCTGAAGGACCTGTGTGTATATGCGCATAAATCATTGAAGGTAGCAGGGCATCTTTTGAACGCAGTCCTTGGTACGGAATCCTGGTTTTGATAAATCAGGGCATAGAAAACAAAAGAAACTAAGTTATCAACTATCACAACATACTGGTTCAATTTAAACGAAGGTTTAGGAAAGGTTCAGAAATGATTGAAAAGAATGATTCCGAGGATGGGAGGATTCAGTTATGTTGATAGATTGATGAATCCGGGGCTGTTCTTCATGGAGAAGACAAGGTTGAGTGGAGATTGGTTAGTCGTGCACAGAATCATGAGGGGCCTGTTTAGTGCAAATGGGGAGAAAATGTTCCCATTGGCAGGAGGTGGACAACCATAAAGTGATTAACAAATAACCAGAGGCGACATGAGGAACAAATTTTTAACCAACCAATGGTTTGGATCAGGAAGCCAATGGCTGAGTGTGTCATGGAGTCAGATGCATTTGCAGTTATCAAAAGGGAACTGGATAATTATCTGAAAAGACAATATTTTCAGGGTTACATGGAAAAGGCGGAGGTGTAGGACTGGCTCAGTTGCTATTGCAGATAACAGACACAGAGACAAGGTGCTAAATGGCCTCTTTCTGATTTGTAAACATTCCATGATTCTATGGTTAAACTATTTATAATGCTCTGCCACAAAATCTACTCAATACCTCGTAAAAGAAATCCTTATTCCATCACAAATAATAATCAGGACAATGGAAGACAGCCGCACTCGGAGGATCAAGCAAACATTCTATGTATAAAGTGCAGCCACAACATTTGCTTCAGATTATTTATACCTAGCCAAGAGGGAATAATTTATTTTATAGCTCCATACAACTTACGTCATGACTAGAAGTTCTCCACCCCAAAACCGCTCCTACCACCCGGCCCATAAAAACTGTGACACCTGGTCGCGACAATTAAGTGATTCTGGAGGCTGATGTGTAGACAATCAGACTGGCGGTATATTACCCACAATATAAATATTCAAGTTGTGACAAAAAGTCATCAACCTGAAAACGTTAACTCTTTCTCTCTGTTCACATAAGTTGCCAGACCTGTTGCGTATTTCCAGCATTCTCTGGTTCTATATTCATTACCTGTAAGGACAGCTGCGACCAAGATTTCCCTGCAAGTTTCTTTGGGATGACATATTCTCCAAAACCCCATCCCATTCTCATTTCTTGATTGGTTTACAAAACAAACCCTGAGAGGAGCAAAATATCAGTTTTCTTTCGTTGCTGTGGTCTCTTTTGTGGGCAATGATAATTCTGTAAGACGGGGTATCTGTTTACGAGCTCCATGCGTCACTGCAGAGTTGACAATGAAAATGATACTGACACAGAAACTGACAAAAGCGTCGCCTAAGATGCTGTAAAAACAGTAATAACTACTGCGAACGCAATTTAAATTCGGATTGCAGTGGCCACTCACAATGGCTTTTATTTATTGCAGGTGAAATGAAGAAACAGAATTTAAATGAAACAATTAGTGACCGCTGACTTCTTAAACACATTGAGTCATTTCACCTGGTTGCAAGATAAAGAGAGTCCTTGAATTAACCTCTGTCAAGTGGCATAAATGAATGCTTCACAACAAACTTAACCCATTTTAAGTGATTGCGCATGATTGAGAAAGATGTCGATTTTCTGCTCCCAATCCTCTATACCTTCGATAAGGTCGATTGCATTTTGCAGATTGGTGTAACTCTTGCATCGGCACTCAGTTTAATACTTACATTTAGCTCCCCTCTTGAAAGCGAATATTGTCGTTCGTAAGTAAATTGGAGTTAAGTGAATTGTTACGGTTTTTTTCGCTGTTGACTGGTGTGATTCACAATCGATGTCTCGCCAACTGGAAGCAGTAATATTCTCCAGAAGGTTGACGCACCGTTTCATTTTATGACTCCGCTTTGTGTTTAGTTATAAGGTGTAAACGTCAATATCAACTGTGCAGATTCAAGGATAATATGGTACCCCCTGCATTCAATTTGAACGATTATTAGTTTTCCCTGATCTATCAGCAATTTTTCAGTGACATGCCATGTCAAACTTTCATTCTTCAAGCCCAGTTAAAACCTCAATGTATCTGAATTTTCATTATTCCTCATTTACTTATGGCCAAGAGTGTCATTACACTTAAGCAAATCATTAAATATTCTCCTTATGTGAAATAGAGGATTGCAAGCAGCATCACCTTCATATAAGAGAGTCTTTCCCATTTTATCCGGAGTACTGATTAAAATATAACTGTAGTAACTCCGGCAATGCAGAACATTACCTTATAATCAGGCGACCTGATTTCGGAAGTAATCAAACTTAACAAGGAAAAAAGCTTCGTGGCGCTGGATTACGTGCAGCAATGTTTGAGTCATGTCATCACGAATAACTTAGAATACAGGCCCCAGCAGTAACGTTAGAGTAGGGTTACAGCGAGAAATCTTAGGATGATTCTCTGCATGGACACAACTATTAATGTTCGAGTAGGGGCTTCCTCAGTGAAGTTAAATTCACCGTCAGTAACATTACGGTGAACTCACCAACAATAATGTTTGTGAAAGGATATCACGAGTAAAAGTTGAGTAGCAGCCTGACCTGTAACCCGCCAGTTGGCTTACCACAAGTGATGTGGTGCCAATGTCGCCATTATGAGAACTAGAATAGAGTCATCGTGAAAATTCTGTAAAAGGAACAAAATCAATAATCCTAAAACAAAATACTGCGATGCTGGAAAACTTAAATTAAAAAAAGATCAATGCTGAATATTACCTGAAACATTAAGTCTGATTCACCCTCCACTGATGCTAAAAGATCTGCTGAGTATTCCCAGCGTTTTCTCTTTGTTTTTCATAACACATAATGTTGGAGCAGGGGATCCCTCCGATTGAGTGGAGTTTTTATTAATAATCATAGATTATAAGCAGCACGGATAGTTTTCGAACATGTTTCCCACTATTTGTGTTATAGTAGATAGCGACTAGTACAATTGCCTGACAGCAACAGCATAAATATACGGATATCTCTAGTATAGTTAATTTTAGAGCAATATTACCGCCAGAATTAATAACGCCGGGTCATCACGTGGTGTCGTCACAGAAGACAGCAAGTTTAAGTTACGTATTTACAGTCCATAAGACCTTCACATTCTGCAATGTCTCAGTTAATATCGCAGCGGAATAATATGAAGCTCATAGAATCCAACATTCTCCAGGAGGGATGTTCCTTTCAACATTCAAGGGGCCATGTGCAGAATACATTCCCTCTTTGGTTACTTGGCGATCATTAATTTTAATTGGCGAAGTTTCTGGAACTGAGCTGATAAATTTCCCCATTGGAGGACTGGCGTCTCTGAACAGTTAAATTATCCCCTTGCTGTGAAGTGACGATGACTTACCCGAATTATTGTGTAAACTGATTTCCCCACGGGGAGACAAATTGACCTATAAAGTGGGAAACATTTATGGAATCTCAACACAATCAGAAAACTGAGTGAGCTCTCGCATCCTTCCAAAAGAAAACATGATCCAGCCAACGATTCTACAAGTGACGGATATTTACTACCCAATTCTGGCAGCCTTTGGTATTCCCGGTAAGTCAGTGTTGTCTAAATGCTTTTGAGTATTTCACTGCTAGTGATTATGTGGCTGATTGCGGGAATGTCTCACTACCGACACATTCCTCTACGGGGATAAATTGCTGTATAGCAGCGGCAGCCCTAGCCGTTCGCGGTGTTACCTGCGATTCTGCTCAGTCGATTGTGAGCACCTCACACTCCTCTTCACACTGAAGAAGATGGAGGTTGATTTCCCGCTCTTTCAACAGTTCATAGGCCACTAAAGAATGTGCTAATTTATGAGCTAACCATCTGATAGGTAATGTGTTCCATTGTCTAAATTACAGTGATAATTCCAAGAAATGCAGCGTCCTCCGCCCAGCAGGGGACGGGAAGATATTTTGATAAACAGGAAGTTGCTCCTCATTCCTCCATTGGAAAGAATCTTTGGCGATATGCCGGTTCCAATTCAGTTCCTGAAGGGGTCCTGCAGATCGAGTATGGATAGGAAAAGGGCACCGTTTTGAATTACTTTGGATAGTTTTTTCTTCGGAAGAAATTTTTATTTGAATTTATTGCTTCATTTAATGGCCTGGAAATTATATTGAACACCGCTGGCATCTGATATCCTCCCCCAGAATCCCCATCTCCAAATTAGCAGACGGAGCAGACTGTAAAATTCTATTTTGTGTAACATGGATCCTCAGTGGCAATTTATCAAATTCACTCAGTGCCTCACACAGTAACGGGCTGATGGCAGGAAGTTTGCATGTAAGGAAATCCGTTTATTATTTGGCTGTTGAAATTCAACAAGTTAAAGAAATATTCATTTTTCCCTTTATGAAAATTATATTGGTAACTGGGTTGACTCTGCGAGGCACTCACGGGTAGACTTGCACTGTACAGTTCCATTGAGCCTCATTCCAGTGCCAGGGGCGAAGGTCGTTTAAAGGGAAGAGAGGATTATAAATGACGGATGGCTGATCCGGTTGAGCCAGTTTTACAAGGTTGTCCTAAGTCACCATTAGCCCCAATTGAGGCATCGATGCCCAAAGGCATTTGTGGTACGTGGAGTTTGGGGGATACTTTCCAAGCCTGAAGTTTCCAGACGGAAATCGAGTGACATTTCTTTCAGCAACATGAAATCTTCAGACTGAAGTTCACCGGGAGGACGGTAGAAGCCTAGTCCCTAGACAGAGTGTTACCGTCTCCACTTGAGGATCAATTACCTGAAAAAACCGAAATTCCCAAAGGAGACCGATGGAAGAAAACAATGGCCAAGATGTTACTTTTTAAAACATTTATTGTCAATGAACAAACCAAAGTCAAAAAATATATAATTAAATGCTAATTGTATTCAGCAGAAAGTACTAATTATTGTTGAAGTAGCTGAAACAACAATGATACTTCTCATGGATTTCTCAGGGGGCTCTAAACCCATATTTACCACGGTGTTCAGTCTGAATGTCTCTCACAACTCCATCATGCTCCAGCAATGCTGAACTACTCTTCTTCACGCAGGATCTGATTCTCAAATGGTCTCCAACAGCCATATCACTCCATCCCAGCTCCACGGATATGATTATCATCAACAAGGCCCACTTCTGTGGAGCATCTTTCACTCGGGTCACAACAGTCCTGATGGCTGAGGATTCACACAGGCACTCTCACCTAACATCCCGTAACACTCTAGTACACACTCTGATCAGCTCCTGGTAAAAAAAAAACAGCTCTGCAGCGCGCCTGGGTGGCCGATAGCTTTTCCTGGGTTTTATACACACAGCTTCAGCAAGAGCCCCTGGACATGGCCATGTTCTGCTGAAAATGAATTGGATACATAAATTCCATCTCCAAGTCTGTTTGTACTTCGCAATCAGTTTCCGTTCCCTTAACAATTAAATGCACAGCCTCATTTCTCAGAAGTCTGGTGCCCACTTAGGAGATCCCAACGCCAGAAACATGGTTCTTGTTTCTGTTTCACCTAAAGGCAGTCGCACAAATACTGCCTTGGAAACTATTTTATCACAATAGAGTGCATGTTCATATACTTATTTAGGTACTTCAGAAACACAGGCCAATATTATAAAATAAATCATGGATATAACGCTGAGTAGAAATGCACAGTAACATTTCTTATAATGTTCTGTGGAATGTATCTGAGTGTCGATGTTACCTACTTTCTCTCCCTTTTTGCCACAGCGAACCTGATGACAATCGTGATTCTCTCCAGAGGAAACTGCGGCCTTTCAAAATGCATTTCTTTCTATATGGTGTCCATGGCAACAGCTGATCTACTGGTCATGCTCAACAATGTTCTCGTTCATAAAATCCTGGGTCTGCATTTTCCACATATAATCATGTCCTATACACACATTTGCAAGTTCATAATGTACACAATTAATACCTACGTTTATTTATCGGTGTGGTTTACCGTCTCCTTCACATTTGACCGGTTTGTCTCCATATGTATTTACAAGTTTAAGACAAGATATTGCACGGTGAGAACTGCGGCTACAATTCAAACAACAATCTGCGCCCTCTCCTTATTAGAGAACATTCCATATTGGTTTGCATTTGAATCAAAGCGAACAGTTAAAAATGTTCAGTGGGTTTGCCAACCCAGCCTGGAATTTTATACATCTCCTTTTGGTGTAGTATTTAATTGGCTACAAAGTATTTTATTGATTTGGATTCCTTTCTCTTTGATATTACTGTTTAATTGTTTGACAGTCAGATGGATTTTAGTAGCCAGTCGAGCCCGTAAGGAGCTCCGCGGACAAAGCAGCGAGAATCAGAGTGATCCGGAAATACAGAACCGAAGGAAATCGATGATTTTACTGTTCTCTTTATCTGTTAGTTTTATACTGTTGTGGTTGACAGCAGTCGTTTGTTCCTTAGTCCGTGTTATGCTCATTCATGTACTCCTGGACTATGCAGATCCTGCATACATCGCCAATCAAACCGGACACATGCTCATGTATTTGAGTTCGTGCACAAACACGGTTATTTATGCGGCTACACAAACTAAATTCAGGGAAGAGCTGAAAAAGATAGCGACATTTCCTTGGACACTAATTTTGATACTGATAAAAAATGTAAAATGAAACCAACTCTCCCCGTTCTAATTATAGTTAAATTGTAGCCAACGCTTCAGTTTTGAATGGAGGCCTTTTTGCTGCAATGACAATGTATTTTTATTTAAAAGGAATCAGAAATCATTGTTCCAATTTGTTTCATTTGTTTAGTGTCTGCTGATTTTCCACGGGGATTATTATATTTTTTTCTATATATCTTGCCACTCAGGTTACGTCATTATCCAGCTTCAGCAGTGGAGTAAAACCTCTCTGTGTTGGCCCTATCACCCTTGCAAGGCAGGTACTTCAATGAGAAGAGCCAGTTCAATGAACAGCGACGGTCCTAACACTTCCAATGCGCATAAGAGTGAATTTAGGTTCGCGGTGCGCATCGCAAACACTGCGGGCGTCCTGTCACTTGCACAGGTGCTGAAATGGCTTCGGAAGTTTAAATTCCTGATTGGCTGATTTGCGCTGCCCTGGGCCCGCTGTTAATGTCTCCCACACTGAGCTCAGTGCAAGAGGATTGGGGGTCAGGTATACAGACTTGCCGGCATATTTACGATGCAAGTGTTAGGCTGATTAAGACTTTGGTTTAACTGAGAGATTAACCAGCATATCTGAACTGCGCAACACATCCAACAGCCCAACTCAGTATCACCCGCCCAAACCTGAATACTTTTCCCAGCCCTGACAGCCTATACATTCGGACTGCTCACCCGAAGCAATGGCCCACCCAACATAACTACTCTCTCTCCGACCCAATTACCACTACCAACTCGACTATTCCTCACCCAACTAAGACACCCTTACCTCGCGACCTGATTGCCCTTTCCCGAGCTGACTACCCGCCACACGATGACACGCTCTTGCCCAACCAATTCGCAACCTGACCACACACCCGGCTCAACGGCTCACCTGATGCAACCAGGTACTCAGGATCGGAGTGTCCACCCAACCCAACTACCCACCTGTGTGACCCGGCTGCTCACCCAAACTGATTACACACTTATGAGAGCTGATTGCCCAATCAACCTGATTGCCAACCTCCATGACCTGACTGCACACGTGACCTGATTGTTTATCCTAGCCAACTACCTACCCACCTCTGACCCGACAACCCACGCCCAGCCTGACTACCCACCACAACCTGACAACCCACTAACCAATAGCTCAACTGACCTGAGATCCCCAACGTTCCCGCTACCGAGTCCCGACCCAACTACTAACCCTAAACGACATCTGAGTTACTGCTTCCCAAATGCTGATTTGACACCAGCTAGGAGGACAGGATAATCTGAACCAAGGTTGTCATTACCTTTCTGCACTTCTCTGTGATTTGGGTCAAACGGCCTGTGAGCTGCGAAGGGTTTGCTGCTCTTTCAGAGGAGAAGGTGCAACTTAAATTAGTGGAATAATGAGAACTGGTGGAATGTGTTAAAGACGGATGAGACTGAAGCTAGTGTCAGTTTCATGATCTTCTGTATTAAGGCTCAGCAAACAGTTGAAGCTATTAGGTTATCCTCTTGGCACCTGGACGCGACCATCCACCAAACTTGACAGCAGCACCGACCTGAACGTTCACCCGACCGGACTGTTCGCCCGACCGCACTATACCCCGGCATACTGCCCACCCGACCCGAACTGTACAGCCGACCCGAGTATACAACCGACCCGAATATACCCCTGACCCGAAAATACCGCCGACCGAACTACCCCACCAACCGGACTACATCCCTAACCCGTGCATCCCTACACCCAGCTGACCCTAGTATACAGCCAAACACTGCCCTCCCTAACCGAATTACCCAGCCGATACTGCTGTCAACCCGACCCAACTGCCTACCCGACCCAAATGCCCATCAGACTCAACTGCCCAAAAGACCCGACTATTCCCCCGACCTGACTCCCCAAGAAACCCGACTGCTCAGCCGAATCGTCTATACTCCCGACTCGGCTGCTCACTCTCCCGGACTGCTCAGCCGACCCGTGCATGCATTCCATCCGACTACCTACACACACACTCAGCCAGTCACCCACTGATCCACTCATCCATTCAGTCACCAATCCACATTCATTCATTAACAGTCTTGTCACGTGTATAAACATAACTGAATATGGCAGATTGTGGTGTAAAATTAGATTCATGCCCTCTCTTCCTCCACCTTTTTTTTCACTCATTAGACTTGCCCTCGACAGTTCCGGTTCACCCATTTTAGCTTCGGCTGGGATCAAAAGTTCTGCCTGAAAATTGGTTGAATCTTTGGGGATCAGAAAACTTCAGGGGGAGTAACAATGTGCCCTACATTACAGCTGGCAGGAAGACCTGAGATATAAGGGCTTTCTTCTTGAATTCCACAGCCTGAATTCTCTGAACAAAGGGATTGTTTCTTCTATTAGTTCTAAAATTCTTATGTATTCTCATCTGTGGTCGTTTGTTCCTGATCCTTCAAATCATTGAAGCAGTGTGCTGTTTCCCTCCCTTCTTATGTTAAATCAGTGGAGCAAAACTTGACAAACTATGTCGATCATATATCAGTTCAAACTCCACTAAATGTCAAGAAAGTGCAGTTAAACCAATTAATTAACACAGTTCTATAGAAGGTGGTAGTTACCTTGCATTTACTGACCAGAGAAGGATGGATTTTACAGGGGGCAGCAGGCCAAATGACAAGGACAGTGCAGGAGACATTCCAGTCAAAGACCAGCAGACCCATCACTCTGGAATGGATAGTCGGAAAGTAGAGAAATGCCTTCTAACAGATGGTGCAGACTGGAAGACCTTCTTGATTAGAATTAATAAGGTTGTCATGAAGTTTGTCCATATTGTTATCTCCGTATTTTGTAGTAACTGCCATCATTAGCCATTGAAATATCACGTGGCTTTTTGGCGAGAACTCACCCTGCAGCAAAGATCAGTTTCAGGAAGAAGTGATATTAAAATTAGTTAAAGATGTGTTATTGCACGCTGATTCATAAACTTCAGAAAACTATACTCTTTTGATAATGTGTGTAAAGGAAATCATTTGTCATACATCATAATTTTAATTGACAACAATGAAAAAGGATTAGAGCAAGTTTTATAAATCGAGAATGGGTAGAATTACAATTATATTTATCGAGGTTGAAACGACCTTTCTATCTATCTCTCAATATTTCTATCTATGTATCTATATATCACTTTCAATCTCTTTCTCTCACTCTCTCTCCGTCCCTGCCTTTCCCTCGCCGTATCTTTACCTCTGCCTCTTCCGTTCCGTTTCCCCCTTAATGTTGCTCCATCCCCATGTATCGCTCAATGGCCCCACGTCTCTCCGTCTCTCCCCGCTTCTCCCTCTATTCCTCCACTTCCCACTGTATCCTTCCGTCTCCTTCCCGCCCTCCCACCGTCAACCTCTCTCTCTTCATTTCCCTCTTTCTAATTCATCTCTCCCTCTCTCTCTGCCTCTCTCCAACTCGTTACCTCTCTGACTTTTACCATCTCCCTCCCTCTTCTCTTTGTCGCTCTCTTTCTCTCTGCCTCTCCTACTCTCTCCTTGTCGCTTGTTCAGCCTCCACCCTCTCTCTCTCTGTCTCTCTGTATTATATCTCTCTATGTCCCTATGCCTGTCCTTCTGCCTCTATTTCATGGCACCTCTGCTTCCCTCTCTCTCTCTCTCTCTCTCTCTCTCTCCCGCTCTCTCTTCCCTCTCTCTCTCTCGCTCTCTCTCTCTATCTCTCTCGATGTCTCCCTCTCCGTCTCTTTATAACTTCCTCTCCCGCTCTGTCTCCCTGCCTCTGTTCACCCCCACCCGATCTCCCTCTCCGGCTCACGGTCTTTCCGTCTTTCTGGGCGTCTCCCGTTCTCTCCACAACTCCCACTGTACAGTTCTGCCTCCATCTCTGCCTCTATCCGCCTCCCTCTCTCAACATTTCCCTCTATCTCTGTCTTTCTCACTCTCTGGCTCTCAGTCTCTCCCTCCCTATATTTCTCCATCCCTATCTATCCCTATCTCTTCCTGTCTCTCTCGCTGCCTCTCATGTTTTCTAGCCCTCTGTCACTCCCCCTCTTTCCATCTCTCTAAATATGTACATATCTATCTATTTCTCTACCTCTATCTATCTATCTATCTATCTATCTATCTATCTATCTATCTATCTATCTATCTATCTATCTATCTATCTATCTATCTATCTATCTATCTATCTATCTATCTATCTATCTATCTATCTATCTATCTATCTATCTATCTATCTATCTATCTATCTATCTATCTATCTATCTATCTATCTATCTATATATCACTTTCTCTCTCTCTCTCTCTCTCCCTCTCTCTCTGTGTCTCTGTCTTCTCTTTCTCTCTATGTCCCTCTATCTATCTGTCTGCCTCTCCTTCTCTGTGGCTCTGTTATTCTCTCTCACTCCATCTTTCTCTCTCTATATTTGTCTCTTTCTGTCTGCCTCCCTCTCTCTATCTCTTTCTTTCCCTCTCTATGCCTGTATCTCCCTGTAACGGTTTTTCTCTCTGCCTCTCTTTCTCTGTTTCTGCCACAATACATCTCCCTTACCACCTCTCTCGCTCTGCCTCTCCCTGTCTGTCTCTTCATCTCCGATCCCCCAACCCTTCCACCGCTCTGACTTTCCCTCTCTGGCTCTCCATTTCTGTGTCTCTTTCTCCTCTACATTTGTCACTTTGTCTGTCTTCATCTCTCTCTCTCTCTCTCTCTCTACCTCTCTATCTCTTTCTTTCTCTCTTTACCTGTCTTTCTCTCTCTCTTTCTCTCTCTCTCTCTCTCTCTCTTCCTCTCTCTATCTTTCTCGGTTTCTTTCTCTCTATATCCCTCCAGCTCTGTCCCTCTCTCCGCCTCTACTGCTCCATCGCTCCCTGGCCATCTCCCCTCTTCATGCCTCAGTTCCAGCTTTCTTACTCTCCATCTCTAGCCCATCTTCCCTTCTCTCTTCGTCTCCCCCTGTCTATCTCCATCTCCATCTCTCCATCTCTCTTAGTCTCTCTCTGGGCATCTCCCTCTATTTCTCCCTCGCCCTCTCTTTCTCTTGCTCTCTCTCTCTCTCTCTCTCTCTGCCTCTCTCTATATGACCCTCCAACTCTCTCTCTGTGTCGCTATCTCTTTCTCTCTCTTTCTGTCTCTCCAATTTCCCATGAACCACCAAAGCTCACCCTGAATTGACCCCCACTCCGTTAACCATTAACCCTGACCTCACTTATTCCTTATGCCCTCAGTTCTTCTGACCGTCACACTGGTGCTTTCTGGAGTTGTCTTCCGATTTCCGATGGAAGAACTGAGGTCCAATCAGTGTGAGCAAACGTGCTGATATACTTGCAGCACCTATCCCACTCCAATGAGGATAGAGTGGATAAGAGCGTCGGGTGGTGGGATTTGGGGGTGGGGGCGGTGCGCGTGTTCACGAGGGTGGGGTCTGTTCAATGATTGGCAGTTGTCTATGATATACAGGCAGCCTGGTCAATGGGGGAGCAGAGCTGTATGGATTTGTTTTTGTTTTCTGCCCAAAGGGGAGAGGGGAGGAGGGGCATCAATGATGGAAAGACACGCTGACCAATGGAAGGGTAGAGATGATCAGCGGTGTGTTTCTCTGTCCCATCAGTGAGCTGCATCCTTGATGGATAGCCCCAGGCCAATTTGAGGGAAAAATGTTAGGAGGTGGGTTTTCTCTGTCCAATAAGTGAGGAGTATGCAAGATGTCAGACAACCCTCCCATTTTGAGGGCACAGATGTTAGGAAGTGTTTTGGTTTTGTTTGCAAGCTGTGAGGGATATCCATGCTAGACAGGCAGCCAGCTGAATGGGGATGGGGGAGCGGGGAGGGGGCAAGTGCAGGGCATTTAGGACATGGGCTTTTCTGTCCAATCAGCGAACGGCCTTTGTGATGGACAGGCAACCGTGCCAATGAGGAGTTAGTGATGTTAAAAACAGCGTTATTCAGCCCAATCTATGAGTGGCATCCATGATGGACAGACAACCTGGTAAAAGGGAAGGGCAGAAATTTTAGCAAATGGATCTTTTGTCCAATAAATGAGAAGTGTCCATCATGCAAAGCCAGCCTGGCCAATTTGAGGGCAGAGAAGTTCGGTGGTGATGTTTTTTCCCTCTGTGCAGTCAGTGAGGCCTGTCCATAGTGGATAGGCAATCCGCCCAATGGGAACTGGCAGTTTTTAAGTTCTTCTCGTGATTGAATGAACTGAAGAATTCGAGTCAAGGGATATTTCAGCACATTCTTCAACTGTTGTCTGAACGGATTCTGTGTCAAGGCATAAATAGCAGTGTTAGTGCAGCTGCTCAGGAGCTGCAGCAACAAGCCCAATTGTACAACAAAGTAATCTAACCAAACAGAGTTAAACCCCAAATCATACATCCAGCTCCATATAGAATAAATAGTTAAGGATGACTACAACAGGATGAAATTCGCCGTGATCGCAAAGAGCAAAATAATGGATTTCCTTCGGCCCTCCATCTCCAGGACTCTGGGACTCTCCCCACTGCGGGCTCTGCTGCTCACTATAATGTGTCTAACGGTGAGAACATTGAGCAGCATAATCAGGACAAAAGGGAGAGCTGGAGTTTGAATGAGGTGGAGGAACTCAATTGTTCCCCAATAGATCCACAACTGCCATGGCAACCAGGTAAGAAGTGACACATTTGGTAATACCACAGTTTCTCCACATCATTATCACAACTGTGAGTAAGTTTACTGTAAGGAACAGAAACCAAAATTAAATTATGCACCAGCCTTTTGAAGAAGTTAACATTTTACATGGGGAGCTGTTGATATTTTCAAATTTGTGATTGATCCTGTGACGTACTGAAGTCCATCGTCATGAAATAACAGACAAATAGGTCTCTGATACATTGGAAGAAAGTAGAGTTTAAATTATAAACACTGGAGGTGCGGTAGGAATGGAAGGAGCAGTGACGGGGAGTGAGACATAATAACGGTGCTAAAGTTGAAATAGGAACGACGGGATAAGGGGAGGTCTAAGGAGTGAATGGAGAAGTCATGAGTGACAGTGAGTTGAGGGTGATTGGGAAAAACCAGACGTACTGGTTGAATTACAGACAGTGAAGAGATGTAGGATAATTTCTACTTTTTCCAACTTCTCTGCTGATATACACAGTCTCAAACTCTCACAAACAGTCTCTCTTTCTATCATGCGCACAGAGCCACATGCAGACATCTCAAGCTCAATTAAGAATGGGAAATTAATGCTGGCCTAGCCAGCGAAGCCCACATTTCATAAAAAAAATAATTAATTTCAAAATGCTTTCACACACACACACAAAAGCACACACACTCACACACACGTTGTGACACACACAAGCAAACGCAAGGCCACACAAACATGCAAAGGCAAAACGCCACACACAGTTACAAACACATGTACACACACACACAATCACAGACGCACATACTCAAAGTATTCGCGTGCAAACTGTCTTGCACACACACGCGCACTGACACCCTCAGAACACACACACACGCTCAAACACGCAAATACACACACAGACAAACACATAAAACCGCATACACATGTACAGTCACACACATGTTCAAACACACACACGGAAGCAAACATGCATACTCAATCTTGCATGCAGACACTCCGACACCCACAGAACACACAAAGACACAAACATGCATACACACATTGTCAAAAGCACATATGCACACACACGCACATTCACATTCAAATGTGCAGACACACACTCAAGCACTCAAACACACACACACACACACACACAGTTTCGCAATAGTGACTGTCCAAGAAAGTTCCATGTGGAGCCATCGCTGTTGGAAATGAGGGTTAGCTTCATAATTTACTTGTGGTTAGACTTTCTGTGTTTGACAAAGTGCTCAGTTGAACTTTAGTTTCACTTTTAAAGGTGCCTGCATTTCTAATGACAATTTAACGACTTGACGCTTATGAAAGCAAACACAAGTAGGGAAATTTGGGCTGTTGGCTAGTAGCAGCGATCCAGATCAGCAGAGCCCTCCCACAGGAAGACACAGGTAAGTGTTTGAGTTCAGCCTGAAGCAGGACGCCAGGGATGCTGGAGCAAAGGGCCAGAGAGCAGGTTTCAATCCATAAGGAAAGGGTTGCTGATTCCAGGGGAGATGAACAAGAGAAAATCCTCAAAAAATCTTCTAGTTAATGGAGAGAGACGAACCTGGGAAAGGCCCTATTATGTGAAGGTAAGAGGGAGTGGTGGAGAATCAGGGATAGTCAGCATGGCTTTGTCAGGGAGAGATCATGTCTAACAAATTTGATTATTTTTTTCCAGGAGGTGCTTAGGTGTGTAGATGTGGGTAGCGCAGTTGATGTCGGCTGCATGGATTTCAATCAGGCTTTTGACATGTTCTCGCATGGGAGAATGTGCAAAAAGTAAGAGTCCATGGTAGCCAAGACAATTTGAAAAATTGGATCCAGAATAGGCTTAGTGGCAGAGGGCAGGGTGTGATGGTCTAATGTTCCGTTTTTTTCGCGATTGGAAAACTGTGATGGTCGTGTACTGCTGGGATCAGTGCTGGGACTCTTACTATTGCAGCCGACATTAGTTATTTAGACCTGAATATAGTAGGTATGTTCAGTAAGTTCGCAGATGAGGTGAACATTGGTTGTGTTATAAATAGTAAGATTCCATGACGAAATACGTGGTCTGTCAAGATGGGCAGAGGAGTGGCAAATGAAATTTGATCTTTAGAATTGTGAGCTGATGCATTTTGAGAGGGCTAACACTGCAAGAGAATATAGATGGAATGATTGGATCCTAACAATTGCAGATGATCGGAGAGATTTTGCATGTCCATATATCGCTGAAGGCAGCAGCACTTTTGATAATGTGTTTAAGAAGGCAGATGGCACATTGCTTTTATTAGCCGAAGCATAGAATATAAGATCAGGGAGGTTTTGTTGGGGCTGTATAAACACAACTGGATCACTGAGTGCAGTTCTGGTCGCCACATAATAGGAAGGATGTGATTGCAATGGAGAGGTTGCAGACTTAATTCACCAGAACTTTGCTTCGGCTTGAGCCTTCAGCTATAAGATAGAGTGCGAAGGAAAGGGTTGTTTTCCTCAGAGCAGAGAAGACTGAGGGGCGACCTGCTAGAGGTATACAAAATAATGAGGGGCATTGATAGTATACATTGAATGAAACAACTCCACTTTGCGAAGGTGTTAACGACCAGGTAATGGACAAGAGGCTCAGAGGGGATTGGTGGGGAACATTTTTCACTGAGGGGGTGTTTGGAATCTGGAACACACAAGCAGAGGGGGTGGTAGAGGTAGGAACCCTCACAAATTTAAGAATCATTTAGATGTGCACGTCAAAAGCCATGGCAAAAAGGTTACGGACCATGTGCTCGGAAATAGCATTAGAATGGAATATTTGATGGATGGCACGGTCATGGTGAGCAGTAGCGCCTCTTTCTGTGTTGTATAACTCTGTGACTCTATGATTATGACTCTAAAGGCTTCAGGCTTCAAGTTAAAACCTTCAAGCTTAAGATATAAATGTTGAGAGGCCAGAAGGCCCAAAGAGGCAACTGAAGGGCTGCAAATCTTTGCTATTGGCAAGTGAAGGTGTGGTACTGTTCACAGCTGAGGCCGTGAGAGACTGTTTGAATGCATGTAGTGGCCCAGGGGAGAGGGGCATCGGAAGGAGGATTTGGACACTGGAGGTGAACCGTTGCGGAAGGCATCTGAGAGGAGGCATCGATTTGGCAGAGGGCTCCCAGGCAATGTCTTGGAGAGTGGAGATTGGACACACTTCTGTGAAAGACGGTATTTGCTGAGACCGGCTGGCTCAAGATGCAACAACCATCTGGGTGGATTAATGGGAGATCCATAAAGTCTGTTAAGGGTGACATTTGTCATTTGCTTTCAGAGTGTGATGTGCCTGACCACAGTCTGCCTTTTAGTTCACATGGTCTGTCCACTTCATGTGAATTTGAGTATAAGATAGGTTTTGCATCTTGTGTGATTAACACAAACCTGTATATATATATATATATATATATATATATGTGTGTGTCAATGCATAGTTGTGGGAAAAGGAGTATAGTGATTTAGTTCATCCATTCTTGTTTAATAAATGTTTTATTTTTTGAATGCACACACATACACGCACACACAAAAGCTCTTACAAACACTCCCTGTCTGACACAAACACACAGAGACGCACATGAACATAAAGAAAAACAAACACACATTCAGAAGCACAAACACACACATATACACAGCACACAATTACAACATGCAAACACACATACACACAATCACAGAGAAACTCACACAATCAAACAGAGACGCACACGCACATGCACACTCAGACACAGAGCCACAGAAATGCACATGCAGACACATAAACACATGCATTTGCACAGAACAGACACACGCCACACTCGTAGACACACATGCCTACACACACTTACACAATACACACATATAGACGCACACACGCTCACACAAATATGTACATTCAGGCACAAACATGCACTCAAACACAGATGCACTCACGGACTCATTATCTCTCTCTTTCTCACTCTCACGCAACCACACTCACACACATAGATACACGGAGCACGCAAACACATACATACTCACACACAGACATGCACACAGAGGCACATGCACACACGCAATCACACACAAACACACACGCACATAAGAACACACTGTATCTTTCTTTCCCTGTCACAAATGCACATATACACACACATACACACACACACAGCCGAACACACACGCTCTCACACACATATTCTCACCCATACATTCTCACACACATAATCACATGAACTCACTCACCGCACGCTCACACCCACTCACACGCAGACTGGCACACATACAAAATCATATACACATACACTCACTACACACACACACACTTAGACATTCAAATGCTCGTATGTGAACAGTTTAACGCACGCACACACAAAACACAGGCACACACATACACATACGCACACACTCAAGCAGTCATATACATACTACAATTTACGCACACATGCACCGACACCCACACACGCACACGCACGCAGTCACTCACACATACGTACTCAGACATACACACAGAAGCACACACTCACACGCACAAAAACATGCAAACAAACACACTATCTCTCTCTCTATCGCTAACACACAGTCACACACACACAAAGGTACACACACACGCATGCAGGAAAACACATAAACACACAATCGCACACACTCACATACTCAAGAACAATCAGACATCACACACACACACACACGCACACATGTACACGCACATGCACGCAACTTAACAGATGCACAGAAATATACACACAGTACATGCACACAAACAACCACGCACACAGACGGAGAAACATCTTGAGGATGCCTATTAAAGTGATCATAATCAGCAGTCTGCCTCCATCTTTGCTGTCGATTTCGGGTGACCACCATGTCCAGGGTTAGAAGGATTTAAGTGCACAGCCTGGGCAATATTTTCAACCGTTTCTACTTCACCATTGTATATAGCCTCCCCAGGATGTTTCCTTGGCTATGGCTCCTTGTTATGATGAACAGTGTTTGTGCCACACAGGGGTGAAGCTTTGATTCCAACACAATGAAAAGGCAGGTGTAGCAGAGCAGGGCCCATTCCCTGTGCTTTCTGCAGCCTTCAGACCAAAGTGATGGTCCGGCTTCACATTCAGTGGTCACTTTACGCTTGCTGCACCTCGACGTTCCTTTACATTCGTTGGCAACCTTCACAGGTCTCTGGCATTCTCTCCGTGTGCTTTCAGCAGCTTTAAGGTGGAACTGGCTCCCATATCATCAGCATCTGAGACCGGTGACGCTGTGCCCTTAAGTGGTCCGATGCTGACTGCGGACAAAGGATCAGGTGCATTCAAAGTTTAACGGCTGCATCTTCATGATTAGTTCCTAATCACAGACCACAAGTGAGGTCCCCTAAACCAAACAGAATTCAGACATTCTCAGAGGTTACATGAGGATTTATGCAGGGTCCTCACTGCTTGTCAACATCAGCCTCCTAGAATCGAAAAAATACTGGGGCCTCCAGTGCATCTCCAATCAGGAGCATTCTCACTGAGGGTATGTGGGCTGCTATAATCCAGAGGGAAGTCAAACGTTCACAGATGCAATGTGATGTTCTATGGTGTCTCCTCACTGCAGGCCGCCATCAACCTCCACAAAGAGAACTGCTATGATGGCCTCCCGAGCACGCTGGCCTCGGTCTGCACAGTGTGATGTCCCCATTGTATTCATTCTCACCTTCGAGGAACTCCTCACACTCATTCCCATGGACATCGGAGGATTTGCCCAAATCCTCCAATTCCTCGTCAGCCAGCTACTCTGCTTGTAGCAGTGCCAGATTGTAACGGGCATGGAAGACGATGATGATACCTCACACTCTCTGTGGACGATATTGCAAGGCTCCACCAGAGAGGTCCAGGCACCGGACCCTCATTTTCGAGATTAGATCACTCTCCTTCAGTCTCAGGCCGCCTCATGGATGTCATCAGTCACGCCCTATACGGGAAAGCCCTTGCCCCTGAGGAGACATCCCTGCAGCCTCTGTGGACCCTGGAATTAGTCAGGGATCCAAGACCGACTGAGACACCCAACTGTCAGAGATAGTGACACACAGGGACATCCGTTCTCTTATGAATCAACGTTCCATCCGAAGTCCTGGGAGGCAGCAGTGCCCCATTCCATGGAGCACGGCCTGGACATCCCCCTGGCAGTTTTAGACACACAAAGGGGCACACTGTTCCCTGAAGGACCCAGCTTCCCTCCGGAGTCCCGGCAGGCAGCAGTGCCCCGAGTCACAAAACATCGCCTGGACATCCTCCTGACAGAGGTAGACGCACACACACACACACAGTGTGTGTTCTCTGAATGACCCAGTTCCCTCCAGCCACCACAAGTGGTGCTTGCATGAAGATTGTAGAAGTCATCAGCTCCACTGGTGACCATCAGGGGACCCGGATACAGTGTCGATAGAGCTTCACTGACATTCTTCAGTCTGCCAAGGTGAGTGAGATGTCCCTACTGGGCACACTTGCAGCATGTAAGACCTCAGGTTGGCACGGTGCATGATGCTCAGCAGCACCATCGCAGGCTGCACTCTTTGTCAAGGTGAAGCAAACAATGTCAATTATAAAGGATGGCAATGAGGAGAATAATCTGTCGATTTTTTTGGAGGAATCCCCAATCACCGTGGCACGATGAGACACCACACCACCCTTTCCCTCTTGTCCTTGCAGGAGAAGAATGTAGCTGAAACCCGAGAGCTACAGATGATCGGGAGTAGCGCCACAAATTTCCTTGACATTGACCCTGTGGAGAAGAAGCCAATTCACATTGAGAGAAAACAATCCTTTGAACATATGGGAGGCAGCAATCCCCCCTTCCCCCATGTTCACACGTCCCTGGTGTAGATCCAGATTTGCGGTTGGTGACATGGGCTGTGGGGGCAGGGTGGGGTGGCGTGGGCGGGTCTGTGACCCGAATGGGATCTAGGCATTTCAGCTCGGGTGGGAATGGCTAATGTGTAACTTCAAGGTACGAGAGTCTTTTGCTAGGGAGACTGTGAATAGCAGCAGCCAAGTACCGGGGTAGCATTGGAATAAGGTCACTAAGAAAGAGGATGCTCTGCATTATCTCATCTCATGACTGCCTTGTGTTTCTCTCAATGTCCCCGGAGCTGCGATCCCAACCCCCCCCCCCCCCACGGAGAGGAGTCAGGAATGAGGCAGAAGGATGAGATAGGCACGTCCGAGGAAACAACTTTACCACCAGCGCTCTCAGCAGGCACCAAAACAAAGACCAATCCTATGGGTGCAATTGTGGATACAGAATGGGGAGAACTGGGTGATGAGCACAGAATCAGTGTACAGGAGGTGGTTTTAGCGGCTCAGTTTCCGTTCACAGATCCACCTGGAGGCGTGGGGTGGAGGGAAGGACAATCACAAAGGTGGTTCCCGGTCAGTGAGACCCAGTATCTGGAATCTCGGTTGGCATTTCGCAATTTGACCTACAAGAGCTGATAAGTGGCCATTGGACTGAGCTTATTGAGATATTGAGGTGCAGCAACTTTGGATACACGAGTCCAACGTGACCGAGGCCTCAATCTTGCCTGTGTTGTGAAGCCACTCTGTTCGTGGCCAAGTGATAGTGGCCAGCCTCATGGTGAGCCTTTAGCAGCAGCTGCAGGATCTCCTGCGCTGTCACACAAGCCCCGTTGCAGTCATGCAAGAGGAGCTCAGGGCCCTGAACAGCACAATTCCGTGGATGAAATATCAGTGTTATCGAGGGGATGGCAGCTGTGCCCCTACAGCTCACCCCATTCAGCCACTGGGCACCAGCCAATGGGATGGAAAGGTGGATAAGGGACTGATGAACTTTGAGGGAATCTCACCCTCCTCTGATTCCTCGACCCCTCAGCTTGAATCAACGCCTGATATTCAGTTGCAAGCGAGGGCGGATGCCGCTGCATGGTTGCAGGTAATGTCGTAACAGGGAGGGCCCCAACGGGTTCCTGCACAACAAGGCTGAGCACCACGACCCTCACAGTCATATAATCAGAGAAGTGAACAGCCTGTCCCCAAACCCTCCCAGGGAGCAAGGGGCGCACCAAATGTTACTGACCATGAGTAGGGGGCACCGCGATTGTAGAAGCACTACTAGGGTCACTGTGGCGTTCACATCAGTAGTTTATTGTCCAGAAAATAATTTAACATCTATCTGTTGAAATCAAAACTTTTTCGCAAAAAACATCAAACTCTTCACACAACACCTAAAACACCTTGAAATCACTGTATGGTGAGAGGGCTTCATTGGAGGAAGTGATGGCCTAATATTATCATCACTAGGCTAGACACCCAGGTAATGGTCTGGAGACCTGGGTGCGAGTCTCACCTCGACACATGGTGAAAATTTAATCCAATAATCATCTGGAATTAAGAGGCTCATGGTGGCCAGGGAAATGATTATCGCTTAAAACCCATTAGGCTCACTAATGGCTTTTAGTGAATGAAATCTGTCGTACTTACCTGGTCTTCCCTTGTGACTGCAGACCCTCATCCACAGCAATGAGGTTAACTATTAAATTCGTCTGAAAGGGAATTGAACCAAGCCAAACTGATGTATTAAACCGTTTAAATGGTCTGAAAGGAATGAAGTCAGGCGGACCACCCGGCCTTGACCACGGCACCTGGGACAACAATTGCGAACTCAGCACTGTCGGCCCTACAAAGTACTCTTTACCAACACCTGGGGGCTAGTGACAGAATTGGGTGAGGTATATAACAGCCTAGTCAGGCAACAGCCTGACATAGTCATACTCACAATGTCATACTTCATTTTACAAATGACGCCCCAAAAATTACGATTACTATCCCTAGATAGTTCCTGTCTCATTGGTAGAACAACCAGAGAAGAGGAAACAGCAAATTAGGGAAGAGGGGTGGAGGTGGGGAGGGCATTGGTGGGTGGTGAAGTTGGGGTGGGAGCCACCAAAATTGTCGCCAAATCCATGAATTCTCATGGCATCAGGGCAACCATGGCCCGGGAAACCTCCTGCTGATTACCACGTACCGCACTCCCACAACAGATGAATCAGTGCTCCTGCATTCTGAACATTACTTCGAAGAAACAGAGGGGTTGCAAGTGCGCTGAATGCACTCTGGGCGTGAGAATTCACAGTTCATCAGCAGGAGCGACTCAGCAGTATCACCACTGACAGGGCTGGCCGAATGCTAAATGAGATAACTGTTAGACTGGACTTGTGGCAAATGGTGAGGAAATCAACAAGAGGCAAAAGCATACCTGCCTGCCACAGATTCATCTGTCCATGACAGTATCGATAGGGTTGTTCACCACACATTCCTTATGGAGAAGAAGTCCTATCGTTACATTGAGTATACCCTCTAACTTGTTCCGTGGCATTACCTTTATCCAAAATAGGATAAATTTCGAACACCTCACAACTCTAAAGTCGACATTCATGAGGCTCTGCGGGCAGTCAGCAGCACCACAATTACATTCAATCAGAATCTGCAACGTCGTGACACCACATACCTCTCATTCTACGTTTACCAGCAAGCCAGGAGATTAAGCCAGGTTGAAAGAATATTGAAGGAGGACATACCAGGAGAAGCACCAGGAATACCTATGAATGTGGCGAATGTGCAACACAGGACTACGTGCTTTCCTGGCAGCATATGCAGCACGTGATAGAGCTAAGTGACCGCACAAAGAATGGATGAGCTTAAGCTCTGAAGTCCTGCCACGTCTAGTTGTCAATGGTCGTGGGCAATCACGCAACTGACAGGAGGTGGTGGCTGTACAAATAATCCCATCCTGAATTATGGTGGAGCGAAGAACATCATTGCAAAAAATCCTACTGAACCATGTGGAAAACTTTTCAGTCAGAAAAGTGAATGGCCTCCTCCTTAAGTCCCCAGCATCACAGGTGCGAGCCTTTAGCTAATTCACTCCATGTGGTATAAAGAATCGGCTGAAGACAGTGGGTACTGTAAAGGCCATGTGCCCTGACAATATTCCGGCAATAGTTCTGAAGATGTGTGCTCCTAAACTTGTTGCACCCGCAGCCAAGATCTTCCAGTTTCCCTTCAACACTGTCATCTATCCAGAAATGTGGAAAAGTGCCTAGGAAAGCCCTGCACTCAGAAAGCAATACAAATCCAGCCCGGTTCATTACCGCCCCATCAGTCTACAAACGATCATTAGTAAAGTGATGGACGGGATCATTAACAGGGCTAACAAATGGTACTTGCAAAGCAATGACTTTCTCAATGGCACCCAGTTTGTTTTTCCTCCACGGTCACTCAGTTCCTGACCTTGGCTCAAACATGGAAAAAGGGCTGAAATCCAGACGTGATGTGAGAGTGATTACATTGAATATCAAAGCGACATTGGCCCAAAGTGACATCAAAGCAATCTAGCAAAACTGGATTCAATGGAGAACAGGGGAATAACTATCTGCTACTTGGCGTCATGCCGAGAATAAAGGCAGATGATAGTTCTTGCTGGATGTGAATCGGATCAGTTCCATGACATAACTGCAGAGGTGACTCAAGGTAGTGACATATGTCCAACCATCTTCAGCAGCTTGATCATCGATCATCATTCCATCATAACGTCAGAAGTGGGGAATTTCAGTGATGACTTCACAATATTAAACACCATTCGTGACTCCTCGGATACTGCAGCATCCATGTCCAAATGCAGAAAGATCTGGAAAATATCTAGACTTGGCCTGACATGTGCCCAGTAACATTCACAACACACAAGTGCAAGGCAGTTGCCATCTCTAACAAAAGACAAACTAACCATCGTCCATTCACATTAATTGTGTATACCATCACTTGATCCCTCACTATCAACATCCAGGGAGTGTCATTGACCAGCAACATAACTGGATTAGACCTATACATACCATGGTTACAAAGAGCATGTCAGATTCTAGGAATCCTGTAGCGAGGAATTCACCTTCTCAGACTCCAAGGTCTCTCCACCATCTACAAGACACGAGGCAGGAGTGTGTTTGAATGATCTCCACTTACCTGGATGAGCGCAGCTCCAACAACACTAAAGAAACACGACACCATCAAGGACAAATCAACCTGCTTAATTCCCACCCCACCACAAACATCCACTTCCTCCACCGCCAACGAACAGTGACAACATTGTCCAGCATCTGCAAGATGAACTGCAGGAACTCACCAAATCTCCTTAGAAAGCACCTTCCAAACCCATGTTCCCCACCAATTTGAAGGACAAGGGCTGCAGGCACTTGGGAACCCACCACCTGGAAGTCCCCCTCCAAGCCATCCAACATCCTGACTTGGATATATATCGCTGATCCTTCACTGTCACTGGCTCACCCTCCCAAACAGAACCTACCATTTTGATGCAACTGTCCCGCACTGTCTTAAACAGCATAACATCCATCACATGTGTCCATCCATTTAGCTGTGGGAGAGATTTCTTCAGACTCGAAAAGTTAACTTTGTTCCTTTCTCCATACATGCTGCCAGGCCTGCTGTATATTTCCCGTTTTTTTCTGTTTTTTTCATCACTGATGCAGACAGATGTTTGAATAAAATATGAAGCTACACAAGGGCTGTTTTTGTTTTCTTTCTTTTACGCTCTGAAAAAACATAAATTCTAAGTCCCAGACTGAATAAAGACATAAAGTATCGAGGGTGAATCCCGAATATATTCATCTGATGTGATTCTGTTTACCTTAAGAATGAAATATTCTGCAGTCTTAAGTGTATCTCCATAGTCACCAGATCTGCCGTTTCACTGTAAATCCATCGATAGGTTGGTACATGGAATAAGCCTATTCTTCTGGTAACACCAACTAGTCAAAATATGTAGGTGGGGAAACGTATTTTATCCCATTGTAATCAATGAAGACTTACAGCCTTTCACGTGGTAAGTGTCTTGTCAATTCGGGGTTGGCGACCACATGCTTCAATTTTGTAACAAAAACAGCTGAAACACTGAATTAACGGTTTTGTGTCTGAATTAAGCGGGTGAATAGTCATCTTTACTATAAATTCATATGCCTGAGCTGATAGTTATTGCAGAGATTTTTGATAAACGAGGGGTTGTAATGTTACTGGGGATAGGAAAGATTTTGCTTCGGATCAGCCATGATCCTTTTGAATGGTGGTGCAGGATTAAGGGCTGAAGGCAAGGCTCTTGCTCCTAATTCGTATGTCCGCATGCAACTACGACTCAGGGTGCTGAAATAGGCCGCTCTAGCGATATTAGATGTTTTGGCTGTTGCCTTTCAAATTTATATGGGCTATGAATTGTTCCTGCAGCTTGGAAGTTTGCAAATGTAACCCCAATGTTGAAGAAAGGAGGGAAGAGAGAACAGCGAACTATTGACCGGTGAACCTAACATCAGTAGCAGGGAAAGTTCATTATAAAGTATGTGATAACAGGACACTTTGAAAATGGCATGATTGGGCAAAGTAAACATGGATTCAATAAAGTATTCATGTTTAACATGCCTGTTTAATTGTTTAAAGAATAAAACCAGCAGAATGGATATGGGGGATGGGGGGGATCAATGAATTGGTATATTTAGGTTTTCAGAAAGCTTTTCATAAAGTCACACATATAAATTTCGTGATCACAGTTTGAGCACAAGGCTTTGTGGTGAATATGCTGGCCTGGATTGAGAACTGGTTAAAGGGGACAAAACAGAGAAAGCATTGAATTTGTCAGATCAGTTTGGCAGGCAGTAGGTACTGCAAAATCAGTGCGTGACCTCCAAATATTCACGATATGTATCGATGGTTTGGGATTAATTGTAACAATTCCAAGTTTGCTGATGTCATAAACCTAGATGGATGTGTGAGTTGTGAATAAAAGCAAAGGCGCTTCAAGAGGATCAGGGGGCTAAACGAGTGAGCAAAAATTTGGCATATGGAATACAAGGTGGACAAATGTGAGGTGAGCCACACTCGTGCGGAAAATAGAAATACAAAATGTTTCTTAAAAGGTGAGAGGCTGAGAAGTTTTTAACTTGAAAATAACTTAGGATGCAACATGTGGGTAGAATAAACAATGGAGAAGGCTCATGACATATTGGCATTTATTATAAGAGGACTTGAGTATAGAATTAAAAATATCTTACTGCAAGTATGTAGAATCCTGCTGAGACAGTACCTGGAGTGTTGTCTGCTGCTTTGGCCTCTGTACCTAAGGAAATATGTATTTGCCATCGGCAGAGTGCAACAATGTATCACCAAACTAATTCCTGGGTTGGAGAGTTTGATCTTTGACGAAAGGTAAAATAAACTGGTCGATATGGTAGGTTTAAGAAGGATGTACCCACCTGGCTGGATGTTCTAGAACGACGGGGCGTAGTCTCAGAAAAAATGGCATGCCATTTAGGACTGTGATGAGGGGGATTTTTTTTTACACTCGGTGCGTACTGGATCTTTGGAATCCTTTCCCATTAGGGCTGTGGAAACTTAGCTTATTCAGCATGTTCATGACTGAGATAAACAGCTTTCTACATGTTAAAATCATCAAGGAATACTGTGATAGTGCAGGAAAATGCTGATGAAGTGGAGGATCAGCCATGATCTGTTTGAAATGTGGATCAGGCTTAAAGGGCTGGAGGCCTAGTTCTTCTCATTTTTCTTATGTCTTTATATGATGAATGTGGTAGCTTGCATTTTAGGGAACGAGCGAATACGAGTTTACAAAGCAGCCCTGGGTCAAATGGAGCATGGAGTTTGGAAACATCCTCAGATATCAGACAGCGCTGGTAGTGGGCCTGATGGACAGGTAATAGAGTAAATTACTGAAACTGAATATAATTGCTTCAACCTTTCCAAATTTTAAATGGCAAGAACTGTCCTACAGATAAACATGTTATACTGAAAAAAATAATTGAATAGAGAGACTTACCAGGAACACCAACAATTTCCAGAATGGGATAGTAACCTGCTTGAATAACCAAAAGTACGCATTTAATCCGCCATGCTAAAGATGCAAAATCTTGTGAAATACAGTAAAGACCATGGGATAAACTCCTCTCCATTGTTGGATCATTCCAATTTTTTGTTGTCAGAATCTGATCCATTTTTGTATCATTCCAATCCATCGTGTTCAGATTCTGATCTCTTCTGTCCCACTTCCTGGAGCCGCTGATCCCTGTTATTGTCGGAGGCGGGGCTCCCGCTGACACGAAGTGATAACGCATTGAACGGAGTCCCTTAATAATAGCAGTGTGGAACCCTCCAGTTACGCTTTTGGAATCCATGTAGACTGACATTAATTACAGTCACTGAACAAACATGGTCAGTTAACCCCTTTCAATCCAACACTTTTTGTGTTAAATGAAATAGAAAATTTACCCGGTCTGGATGAGATCTAAGAAGTTCGCTGAGGAAAGGAATGGTGGAAATAACGAAGGAACTGACCATAATCTTTCAATCCTCCATGGATATGGGAATGGTGCTAGAAGACTGGTATGTTGAAAATATTCCAACATGTTTATAAAAGGGAGAGGGATAGACCAAGGAACAACAGTGCAGTCAGAATAACCATGGTGGAACTTTGGGTATAACTTTTGAATTGTATAATCTGGGATGAATTTAATAAAACCCATGATCAAGGATAAAATACTCCGCTCTTTGTGAGGAAAGTGGTTTTAAAATGACCATGATCACAAACATTTTAATGGGAAATCGTATCTGATAACCTGAAGGCAGTCCTTTGTCTCAGCAGCGAGAGGGCTGATGAGGGATGTGAGCTACAAGTTAGGTGGACGAACAACGAGTTATCAAGTGTGATTTAATGGAGTTGATATGGAAACTGTACCCCATGGATTAAGGGGACAGTGACAGCGTGGATATGATATTGGATACGAGACGGGAAGCAGACAGAAGTGGTGAACGATACTTATTCTACCTGGAAGGGTTTTTAAAGTGATATTCCCCAGGGATCGTTATTGGGAGCACTGTTTTTATGATAGACAAAAATAATATAGACTACTTTATTATGAACAGACTTTCTACTTTGCAGATAACAGGAGTTTGCAAATTTAAGACCGTAAGAGGTAAGAGATGAAATAGGCCATACAGCCAATCGTGTCAGCTCCACCATTCAAAGATATCATGGCTGATCTGATAATGCTCAACAGCACTCCCCTGCCTTTCTGCAATAAGCTTGATTGCCTTAGTAATTTAAAATATGTCCATCTCAGCCTTGAATATACCTAACGACCCAGGCTCTAAAGCCCTCTCTGGTAAAGAATGCGACAGATTGGCTACCATCTGAGAAAAAAAACATTTCTCCTCATCTCTCTTATAAATGGGCGCCCCTTCACTCTGAGTTTATGCCCTCCGGACGTAGGCTCTCCCACAAGTGGTAACAACGTCTCAGCATCTACCCTGTCAAGCCCCCTAAGAATCTTATATGTTTCAATAAAGGTCGCTCCTTACCCTTCTAAACTACAGTGAGCTTAGGCACAAACTACTCAACCGCTCCACATGAGAAAATCCCTTCATTACCAGGACCGAAATAATGAAAATTCTCTGGACTGCCTCCAAAGATAAGGGGGGCCACAGTATTCAAGGCGTGGTCGAACCAGTGCATGGCCTAGTTTGAGCAAAACTTCCCTGTTATTTAACTCATTTCCTGTTGAAATAAAGTCCAATATTCCAATTCTATGCTGCAGCCTTCTGCATTCGTTCTCCATTTAAATAATTTTCAGCTCCCCTGTTCTTCCTGCCAAAGTGCATAAACTCACATTTCCCCACATTATATTCCATCTTCCAATTATTTGCCCATTCACTTAATCTGTCTACGTCCCACTGCAGACTCCATGTGTAATCCTCACCACTTGCCTTTCCACCAATTTTGGTGTGATCCCAAACCTGGCGATAGTACATTCAGTTCCCTCATCTAAGTCATTAACATATATATATATATTGCAAATAATTGAGGGCCCAGCACTGATTCCTGTGGCTCTCCGCTAGTTGCAAAATGCCATCTCTAAAGTGTTCCCCTTCTCTCAACTATGTTTTCTATTCGTTACCCCATCCTCGATCAATGCTGATATACTACTCCAAACACCATGGGCTCTTATCTTATTAAATAGCCTTATGTGCGGCACCTTAACAGGCGCCATTTGGACATCCAAATATTTTACATCTACTGGTTTCCCTGTACCTGTCCTGTTTGTCATCTCCTCAATGAATTCTGAAACAATTTCTTAGGCACGCTTTCCCCTTCATGAAGCCATGCTGAATCTGCTTATTAGATCATGTATTTCTAAATACTTTGCTATTACATTATTTTTAAATGATTCCAACATTTTCACTACAACAGATATTAAACTAACTGGTCTGTAGTTAACTTTTTTTTTCTCCCATAATTTTTAAAAGAGCCATTACATTGGCCATTCTCCAATCCACAGGGATATTTCCAGAATCTAAGGGTTTTTGGAATATTACTACCAGTGCATCCATTATCTCTGTATCTATTCTTTTAACACCCTAGAATGCATCCCATTAGGTCCATGGGACTTATAGGCCTGTAGCCCAATTCGGTCCCCAGTGCTTTTTATCCAATGATAGTCATAGTATTATTTGCCGCCCCCACCCACCTACACCTGCCTCCCACACCCCACCTCCCCCCCCACCCCCCCCCCCCAACCCCAACCCCACATTTTTGCTTCTTGATTGTTCATTCTTTTTGGAATGCTGTTAGTATCTTCTACCGTGAAGACTGCAGCAAAGTCATTATTCAACTCCTCTGCCATTTCCTTCTTCCCCGTTATTATTTACCAAGCCTCATTCTCTAAGTGCCTATGTTCACTTTGGCCTCTCTCTCCTCCGTTTTATGGACTTAAAGAAGCTCTTGCTGTCCGTTTTGATATTACTTGCTAGTACACCCCCAAAATTGATTTATTCACGCTTCATTTTTTTGGTCATCAATTTTTGGTTTTTAAAAATTTCCCAACCATCAGGTTTGCCACTAATCTTTGACATATTGTATGTTCTTTCTTTCAATTTGATTCTGTCCTCAACTTCCTTCGTTAACCATAGTTGGTTCATCACCTTTCTTGAACCGTCCTTCCTCATAATGATATATATTTGTCGAGAGCCTTGAACTATTTTCTTAAACGTCTGCCATTGCTCATTCTTTCTGCTAAACTGCTTTCTCAGTCAACTCCAGCCTACTCGGCCAACAGTCCACTGTAATTACCCTTCTTTAAGGTTAGCACGGTTGGTTCCGGCCCAAATTTCTGACTCTCAATCGAAATGATACATTTTATTCTTGTATGGAGACTGTTTCCGAGCGGATTCTTTATTCTGAGTTCATGTTCTAAACCTGCCTCATTACAAATTACCAGATCCTGCAACAAGTGAGAAGGACAGTGATAAGCTTCAGTGGGATATGCATTTCATGGTGAAACAGAGAGGCACGAAACAAGCGAAACTTAATTAAGTTACGTTTGTAGGATACATTTTGGAGCAGGAATGAAGAGATACAGTACAAATTAAATTGGACAATTTTGAATGGGTGGCCACTGTCATCGGGGGTGCTTGGTGGCATGAACGAATAAGTACGGTAAGACAAGAGCGTAGTGGTGTTGGCGCTTGACCAAGTTTCCAGATACCCAGGGTAATGCTCTGGGCACATGGGTTCTAATCCAGCCATAGCAGATGTTAAACTTGAATTCACAACTGCATACATAAGGCGTGTACTTGGTTTGCTGAACTTAGAGTGAGTCCGGTAATGGTTTTGAAGTGCTTGCGATGGTAGCCAGTTGGACTTCGAAGGTCAGACTTTTATTTGGGGCATACAAGGCCTTCCTTACCATTGAGGCGAGTTGGCGGCCTGGGATAAGGGGGCAGGGGGGGGGGTGATGGTGGTGTGCCGGGGCGTGGCGGGGTGGGGCGGGGAGGTGGCGAAAAGACTGCATTGCATTTGATCAGAGTGCACAAGCAAGTACGGAGTTTCGGGGTTGTTGTGTTGTTAGGGAAGCCGCCACATATTAGTCAATCCGTCTAATAGACATGTTTGGATTAGTGCCTCTCGCTTACATGCCCAATCAATCAATGCAGAGGCTGTAAAGTGCCACTAAATGCTGCAGTACTTTGAATCCATCAGACACAGACTGGAAACTAAATAGCATTTTAGTGGACTGGACGACTGGACACGTTGAACAGTCTCCTTTAAAAAGCTGGCCGTGCAGCGGTCAATGGTGGAGGCCCTGGAAGCCCCTTACCATGCCATCATACCGGTTTGGAGCAACCTGCCCTATGGTTGCAGCAAACGTTGCATTCTTGCAGAGCAGGCTAGTAGATTTACTGCCCCGGAGCTGGGAGGGCTGCATGCAGCCCAGTGTGTAGAGCTGCCACCAACCTGCCTTGTATAGCGGAGCGGAGGATTGTGATTTATCTGGCAGCCATTAAGTACAATAACCTCTCGCCATCCAAGTGCTGGCCAGCACTCTCTACGATTCATTAAGTGGCCTTCAGTCATAAAAAGAAAATTTCTTAGAATACCCGAACCAAACCACGCTTCTCTCTCTTTCGTCCTGCATTAGGAGTACATCAGAAGCAGGGGCCTTCGTGAACTAGCTGCATGCTTCCTGGTGCACCGAGAGCGCATGGATGTGCAGATGGAGGATTTGCACCTTGAGGTAGAAGGGCGCGGCTGCGACTCATGCACACAGCGCTGAAGAGCCGCAAACACTGGTCGGCACCAAGCTAGAACTAAGTTGTAACGACGCCACCATTCAAAGCTGCAGATGACCGAGAACGAGTGTCAACAAAGATTGTACATGTCCAGGGAACTGATAGGCCTTGTCTGCCGCATCCTGCAGCATTTGGCGCCCCGCGACACTTCCAGTGGCCATGAACGTGACCGTGGTGCTCAATTACAATGCCGGTGTCACCATTCAGAGTTCCACCAGAGGTCGAAATGGAATATCACAAGCCTCCATCCACAAGTATATCCATGAGGTCACGGACTACATCTTTGTGACGGCACACGACCTTATGCATTTCGACCGAGATGATGAGGCTTAGGGTGTAAGAGTGTTTGATCTCCGGTTCCCCACTGATGCAGGGTGCCAGTGACTGTACCCAAGTCGTGCTCAGATCTCCAGCAGCTTATCGTAAATTTTGTAAACCGCAGGCTTCCATTCCCTGATTGTTCCGCTGGTGTGCAACCACAAGAAATGTATCCTGCAGGTCTGCACATGGTTTGCGAGGCGTGCCCATGACTCCTAAATTCTCAGCCGCCACAGATCGCTGTTGTCCTCCAGGGTCCACAGAGGCTGCAGGGATGGCCCCTCTGGGGAAAGGGCTAACGGCAGAGGACAAGACTGAAGACACCCGTGCGGCAGCATCAGGCTGCAGAAGAGATAATCTATAACGAAGCTTATAATCCAACTCGCACCTTGTTGGAGCAAACCATCGGGATGTTGAACAGAATGTTCCCGTGCCTGCACTTGTGTGGTGGAGCCCCGCAAATAATTCAGAGCGTGTGTCACGAATCATTTTCACCTGCGGGGCCGTATACAAACTGGCATTGCAACGGGCGAAGAGCTGCCTGAGGAAGAAATGGACGAGCTGGAGGTCTCTTCCAATGAGGAGGACTTCGACTGGAATGAGAGTGAGGAGGCCCTTCAAAGAAACAATGACGACGATGAGGATCCTGCCCTGGCCGACGAGGCATGCGCATTCGGGAGACACTCAGAGCTGCTAGATTTGTAGAGGAAGATGACAAAATGCCATGAGGAGACACCATAGATGCTCACATTGCACCTGTGAACATTCGAGCCCAGGCAGATGGCAGCGCGCAGACTCTCTGTGAATATCTCCTGTTATGCAGGCGCAGTGGAGACCCTAAACGCCACTCGATTGCAGGAGGCTGATGACGACATGCAGTAAGGAGACCCCAAAGATCTTCACATAACAGCTGAATGTCTGCCTCCTGTGTGCGGTCTATAGTGTCATGTCATGGAGACGAAGGCAGGAAACTTTAAATACACCTGATCATTTGTCACCATTCAGCACCTGATCCCTTCAGGAACACAATATCATTGGTCACAGATGATGAAGATGTGGGGACAGCCCCGCCTGAATGGTGCTGAGAGCAAACAGAGAGAATGAGAAAAGCTCTGTGACGCCTGCCTACGACGTTCCTGCAGAAACGAAACTCGCAATTGCTTTGCAGATATAAGTAAGGTATCGAGGGAGGGTAAGGCCGGGTCATCACTTTGGTCTGAATGCTGGAAAAAGCACATGGAATAGGCCCTGGACTGAGACACCTACTTCCTTTTTTGAGCAGGAACCAAGTATTGACATCTGAGCGAAATGAACACTGCCCATCAGATAAGGAGCCTGAGGCTTAGTGAAAACTATGTACAAGTGGTTAGCGCCAGTGCCAATGTGTGCAATGACATCTTCTTAATCTTCCTAGCCCTGCTGCTACAACATGGTTTTCCCAAGCCGTAACTAGAGGAGGTGGAATGTGGCGGCTGCAGAATGCTACGCCCTGTCTGTGATGGCCTTGGCGGGGGTCCCAGGAGGGCCCAGACCTGGAATGACTCCACCCGCTTTCAGACTCCTTCTGTACGGCAGTGGCACCCATCTCGGACTGTGGAGGTTAAGCAGGTGAGTCCAGAGGAAGAGGGGAGTCGGGTGGGCTGACAGTCACGGAGTCGCCTGGCATGGATACCCCCGGAGTGCGCACCTTCTGATTTTCCTTCCTATGTGCGCCCCAGGGCCCGACTGTTGCCATGAGGAGAATGTGTTGCTGGGAGGAGGTCAAACCGCTTCACCGCTCTTGTGTGCAAAATTTTGGAGGCCAAATGTCGCATCAGCAACAGCATTTAGCCCGCACAGCTGTACGGGACCAATGGCCTGGACCAATGTCTCCATGACGGTCTCTATCATACCTCTCTTGACCTCGGAGCGATGGTAAGCCAGCGATATTGCCTCATCCTGAAAGCGGATGGAGTTCTCCATCTTGCCTTGCAGCACGCATCCCTTTCTGATGTTCTGAAGCTTGCGTTTGCAGCTCCAGCAACTGAGACATGGCTTAATTCAGAGGCTCGTGATCTGTCTCAGACTCAGCAATTTTCTGGCCTCTGGCAGTCCTCCCATTGCAAGAGACCTGGGTAGTGTCCCTGCCACCGCCATCTATGGATCATGAAGTGTAATGTACTGGCCAGATTGGGATCCCGAGTCTATAGTCGAAGAACGTCCCACTGACGTGTGTGGCTCTGCACTGGTGAAGTTTCCCAGTGAGGGCTGTGACTGCTCATTAACGGAGGTGTCTTCGGATTCCTCTTCAGAGGATTCTTCGGGGCTTCATTTCAGGCCCTGTGTCATGGGCTCCCTCAGCCGTTTCCCACATGTGCCTGCGAGAGCAAGGCAATATAATTAGGGCATGGCAGTGGCCTGTGGAAAAAAGTATAAATTACTCACACTCTAGTTTTCTGGTAGAGATTGCACTGTTGGACTCTCATTTGGTAGAGCAGTGACGAACTCATCGTCAGGACTGAGATGATCCAGATCCTCGCAACCCAGTTTGATAGCTCTGCTTTCAAAATCCCTGCGGGCCTTGATTTCAGGCATTTCTCTATCAGCCGGCGATTACTCTGTGTTGCTGTGTGCCAGAATGTTCTGCGTCAGTAGGAATGTAGAGAATGTAAGCAGGGTGCCTCCCACTGGCCAAATGAAAGCAATGAAGATGTCTATGTGTGTGAAAGAGTGAATGACGATGCCCCTTGAACCTGACTGTGGTTGCTGTGAATGTGTGATGGGTGAGTTGAGAAAGAAGAGTAGTGTGACTTACCCTGGAGGACATCATTCATCCTGTTTCCAGCACTGGGCGGCTGTCCTCTCTTGTGGGGCTTTGGCGTTTTTCACAGCTGCCATCGCCTCCCAGGTGATGGAGCTGTTCATTCCGCAGCCAGAGCGGGGATACAGGACATCATGGCAGCACGCCAAATGGTAATTGAGGGACATAACTTGAGGCCCAGGGACTAAAGCCTTCTTGCATTTTGGGGTCATGTCTTCAGGGCAGCTATCATGTGCTTGAAGCACTGAGAGGTGTGCACGCAGTTGCACTTTAAACATGGCCCCTGGCGTGAGGATGCGAGAAGGTGACAGCGTGGCTTGCTAATGAGAAACCGCCCAACATGGAAACAGATTATTTCCCGGGAATGCAATATTAATGATGCTGGATTGGATCGATAGGGAGTGAAAGGCCGCTATTGCAGCCGGCGGGTAAAATATCGTCTTTCCCTCCTGGTACCTCTCATCTGGGATGATTCCCAAAGGTGTTCATAGAATGTTTACGAGAAGGTTTCTTAGAATAGCACATTCTGCAGCCAAACACAAAGCAGGCTGCTCTAGAACCTGTGTGAAGCAACGTGATAGGTTTAATTTTAAAAATTCACAGCCACGGAAACCTTACGAAGCAGCGATAATAATATAGCTGAATTTTTTATTACTTTTGATGAAGAAAAGAATGCATGACTAGTATTTATAGCATCAGTAAGTGACATTTTGACGGCGTGAAAGCAGAGCTAGCTGAAGTGAACTAGCAAACCAGGTTAAGGGACAGGTTATATATTGGCAGCCATTTAAAGGGATATTTCAAAGTACATAGAATATATATATTCAATGAGAAAGATAAATAACAAGGGGAGGGCCCACAATTCGTGTTTAACTAAAACAAGAAAAAGGCAATATCAAACTTAAAGGAAAAGCATATAATTATTCAAAGGCACGTGGCACGTCAGAAGTTTGGAAATAATATAAAGAGCAGCAAAGGATCATAAAACATTTATTAAAGTATCCTACCGAAAGGTCACGAGAAATATGAAGACTGCAGTGAGAGTTTTTATAAATATTTAAATAAGAAGAGAGGCAACAAAGTGAAAACTTGTTCTATAAAAAATTGTTTCTTTGGAATTGCTAATGGAAATTAGAGAAATGGTGGATGAATTAAGCAGCCATTTTGTATGAGTCTTCAACATAGAGGGTACAGGTAACATCCTGCAAGTAGCTATACATCAGGAAATGGAATGAGGGGAGAAACTTCCGAAAATTACAGTACCCAGGAGGTATTATTGACCAAATTTGTAAGGCTGTGAACTGACAATTCTGTGAGTCCACATGGGCTTCACATGTCTTGAAAGAAGTGCTGGTGATGTAGTTGACGCATTGGGTTTTAATACTCCAAAATTTTCTAGGTTGGCAAAGTTCCCATTCGTTTCTAAAATGCTAGATGTAACTCATTTATTAAAAAAGGGAGGGGGACAGGAAACAGCAATCTATCGGCCAGTTAGACTAATATCTATCAGAGGGGAAATGTTAGAAGCCATAATTAAACATATTGTAGTGGGTCAGTTAGAATAAAAAAGACAAAGTAATCAGGCGGGTTTTGTGAAAAACAAATCTTGCTTAACCAATTTATTAGTTATTTAAATGAGTCATATGTGCTATGGATGAATAGGAACTGGAGGAAGCATTGTGCTTAGACTTCCAGAAGGCATTTAATGAAGTGCCGCATCAAAGGACGTTGTGAGAAAATAAAAGTTCATGTTGCGGGGGATAACATATCGGCAGGATAGAAGTTTGGCTTTCTAAGGGGAAACAGACAGTTAACATTAATGGGCTATTCTTCAGTTTGCAAGACGTGACGACTGGTATGCCGCAGGGGTCAGTGCTAAACACTCTGCAATTGTTTACAATTTATATAAATGATAGGATGAAGGGACCGAAGGAATGGTTACTAATTTTGTTACGACACGAAGTTGGGGAGGGAAATAAACTGTGAAGAGGGCATTCGGAGGAACGAAAGTGATAAAAGTTGGTTAAATGAGTGGGCATAGATCCAGCTAAAGAAGCTTAATGTGGGGAAACTTAAAATTGTTATCTTCAGCAGGAAGAATAAATCATTAGCACATTATTAAATGATGAGAGATTGCAGAGCTCTGAGGTTCAAGAGGGATCTGGGTGTTCTAGTGCATTAATCACAAAGGTTAGTTACAATGTACAGCATGTAATGAGGAAATCTAAAGAATGTCACTATTAATTGTGAGGGGAAATAATTACAAATGTAGTGGGGGTTATGCTTAAGTTGCACAGGGCACAGAAGTGACCAAATCCCGAGTATTGTGTACAGTACTGGCCTCTTTATTGAAAGAAATATGAAAATAGGCTGGAAGAAGTTCACAGAAGGCTGGCTGACTTATACAATGAATGGGTGGATTGTCTTAGCAGGAAATACTGGACAGTTTTGATGAATAAGAGATGACCTCATTGAAACCTTAAAGTCCTATGGTGTTTTGTCTGGGTAGATGTGGAGAGGGCGTTCTCTCTTGTGGGAGAATCTAGAACTAGGGGTCACTATTTAATAAAAAAATAAGGGTTCACTCATTTAAGATAGTAATGAGGGGAATTTGTTTCTCTGTCAGAGGCTAGTGAGGCTTTGGAACGCTCTTCATCGAAATGCACTCGTAGAGGAGGTTTTAAATTTTAAATTTTAAACGGCAGAGATGGATGGGTTCTTGATTAACAAGTGGGTGAACGTTTACAAAAGGTCGGGTTTAATGTGGGTTTGAGGTTCCAATCTGGTCAGCCATGCTATAATTCGATGGTGGAGGAAGTTCGAGAAACCAAGCTCCTCATTGTTATGATCATAGTTATGTTCGTATGCAATCCAATAAAAAGAGTAAATAAATAGTGTTTGTTCAATAACTTCTATACTTAATCTACAATCCAATAAACAGAGCGAATAAGTAATGTTTATTCATAAGTGTGTAATTAATCTAAAGCTCTATAAAGAGGCTAAGTAATTATTGTTCAGTGTAATTGTGTAATTAATATGCAATCCAATGAGCAGATTAAATGAGGATTTTTAAAAAATAAGTGTGCAATCACTCTACAGTTCAACAAACGGAGGAGTGAAGAGAACCACGCTTTTCCCTTTGCACTCAACAGGACAATTTGCAAGAAAAAAACAACGTGAAGGGAAACACCAGGTTTTTACTCTATGAGAAGAGAGTTGTTTGCAGTTGGACTCTGATTGTTAGAGTCGTTGCCATGGAGATTGCATCTTTCGATGATGAGTAACAAATAAATGCCAAACAAATAATATCATTACCATCGTTGAATCGTCCAATATAAACACCTGGGGGTTACAATGGACCATAAACGTTATTTGTATAGCTGGTCAGATGCTATGAATCTTGCAGCGAGTAACTCACCTCCGGACTCCCCAAAACCTGTCCACCATCTGCAAGGCACAAGCCAGGAGTGTGATGGAATACGCTCCAATTTCCTGGATGAGTGCAGCTCCAAAGACATTCAATAAACCTAATGCAATTCAGAACAAGCAGCCCACTTGTTTGTCACCCCATCCCCAAATATTCACTCCATCGACCAACGACGCACATCGGCAGCAATGAATACGATCTATAAGACGTAGTGCAGAAACTCACTAAGACACCTTTGACAGCATGCTCCAAATCTACGACTGATACCACCTTGAACGAGAAGCGCGCCGACACCTGGGAACACCACCACCTGGAAGTTCCCTTTCAATCTACTCATCACCCTGATTTGGAAATATATCGTCGTACTTTCGCTGTCGTTGTGTGAATATCCTGGAGCACACATCCACACATACCATGCAGACTACATAGGATCAAGAGGGCCGCTCACCACCAGCTTCTCAAGGGCAATTACGGATGGGCAATACATTCTGGTCTAGATTGTGAAACACAAACCACGTAAATGAATAACAATAATAATATTTTGAAGATGAAACCAGATAGCGTGACTCTGAGTGTTAAAAAATATTACCCCGGGGGATGAACAAACAAATTGCTGTCACTTATTTTGTTTAAGTTGAAACAGGCAAATCGTGTGTAAGTGAAAAATGCAGCTTCCGTTGCACGCAAATGTGCCACAATGCCAGCCCCACTCACAATCTTACATTGGCAGTCCGGTGTTTGCTAGCAAATTGAGGGTTATTTTAAGAATGTTGTCGAATCGTGGAATTGCCCATAATGTGGACATCATGATTTGAGTTTTGTAAGCACGGACTGTCTGTGTATGGTCTGCACCTTGTCTATTGCGAACAGCAGAAGCAACAGGCTGTTTTATACCACCCGCCAGCCTTTGGGACGTGCAGCCTACATACCTTACATCACACTGACACTGAGATTCATATACCACATTACTCATTTGTGTCACAGACTGAAAGCACTTTTGGCTTGACGGCAGCAATCTGTTCATGGCGACAGCACTCGTGCTGCTACTGCACTGTAGCAGTGTGAAGCAGCTAGCTTCAGCTGTGCCTCAAATGTTTGCAATATTTTGCTCATCCAGCGTAATGTGAAGTAGAATGGAAACTTTTCAGGGCCGAAGGCACATTAGCCCGGTTCATCAGTTTGCATAATATACAAAGTGAAATGATCTGATCAGTGTAGACATTATCCTGAAGGATGCATTTGATGCGCCCTATATCAGCATCAAACTTGCATGGTAAGCAAATGAATTGGTCGTATTTACCATTAAGGTCGATTGTATAGCCTGTGGAACTGTGAGAATCTCAACCCTCCTATTGACCAGTGAAGGTAAGCTTGCAATAGAACGTGGTAGAGAACTCCGAGCAGCTTTAATTTGGCTGTTCTATTTCAGAGATGAACTTGAATGCAGGATGGAGCCCATTATGAAAATTTATGGGCACTGGCGATAATTTTGCAGAATTCCCTAGACTCCAGAGGGGCTGGAGAATTACAAAAATTACGCCCTTCTTCAAAAAACGGATGTAAGGACAAGGCCAGCAATTACAGACCTGGCAGTTTAAATTTAGTGATGGGCAAGATTGTAGAAATAATTATTTGGAACACAATTGGTATTCACGTGCAAAAATATACGTGTTGATAAAGGAGAGCCAGCATGGATTGCTAACGGGGAAATTGTGTTTAACTAACTTGCTGTAGACTTCGAATAGATAACAGAAAAGCTTAATTAGGGTATTTGTGTTGATGTTGCGTACATTGACTGTCAAACGGCATCTGAAACAATGCCACACAACTGGCAGCTGGTGAATTGGGGATGTAAGCGGTAGATGATGTTCAATGCAGAAAAGTGGTAGGTGATGTATTTTGGTAGAAAGTAAGCGTACGTGCAAAATAAAATAAAGAGTGAAGTTTTGAAGGAGGTGCAGGAAGAGAAGGGGCATATATGTTCATAGGTCATTGAAGGTGACAGGAAAGCAGGATAGAACAATAGATAGAGTACATAGTATCCTGGGCTTTCTTAATGGTGCCATAGATTGCAAGAGCAAAGGGGCCTATGCTGATTTATATAAGGCCCTCGTTATAACTTAGCTAGAGTATCATGTACAGTTCTTGGCGCCACGCTATAGGAAGGAAGTGAACACATTGCAGATGGTGTAAAAGTGGTTTATAAGAATGGCTCCAGAGATGCGAATCTAAATTTACAAAGGGAGATTGGTGAGGTTAGGACTGTTCTTCTTAGAGACAAAAAGGGTAAGAAGAGATCTGAACGATATATTCAAATGAATGAGAGGGCTGGACAAAGTAGGTGGGGAGAAGCTTTTCGGCTCATAAAAGGATCAAGAACGAGAGGACACGGATTTAATGTAATTTGAAGAAAGAAGCAAATGTGACGAGACGAAAAAAACAACACACACACAACAAATGGTTCAGGGCCGGTATCCACTGCCTGGAAGTGTGATGGAGGAAGGTTCACTCGAGGCATTTAAGAGGGCATTAAATGATAATTTGAAAATAAACAATGTGCAGAGTAATGCACAGAAGGTAGGACAATGGCACAAGGTCTTAAAGCACAGTTGGTGAACCGCTGCAGGCCAGATGGTCCGAATGGGGTCCTTCTGTACCCTTAATATTCAGTGATTCTGTGATGTAAGGGAAATATTACATGCTGCCATGGATTTAAATATGACAAGTGTATCAGCAAAATATCGGATAGCCACAGCTGAAGTAGCAGCACGAGTGCTGTCGCCACGAACAGAATGATGCCGTCAAGGCAAAAGTGCTTTCAGTCTGTGACACAAATGAGTAATGTGGTATATGAATCTCAGTGTCAGTGTGATGTAAGATATGTAGGCTGCATGTCCCAAAGGCTAGCGGGTAGTATGAAACAGCCTGTTGCTTCGGCTGTTCGGAATAGACAAGGTGTAGACCATACACAGACAGTCGATGCTTACAAAACTCAAATCAAGATGTTCACATTACAGGCATTTCCACGATTCGACAACATTTTAAAAATAACCCTCAATTTGCTAGCAAACACCGGACTGCCAATGTAAGATTGTGAGTGGGGCTTGCATTGGGGCATATTTACGTGCAATGGAAGCTGCATGTTTCTCTTACACACGATTTGCCTGTTTCAGCTTAAACAAAATAAGTGACAGCCATTTGTTTGTTCATCCCCCAGGGCAATATTTTTAACAATCAGAGTCACGCTATCTGGTTTCACTTTCAAAATATTATTATTGTTATTCATTTACGGGGTTTGTGTTTCACAATCTAGACCAGAAGATATTTCCATCCCTAATTGCCCTTGAGAAGCTCCTGGTTAGCGGCTGTCTTGATCCTATGTAGTCTACGTGGTATGTGTGGATGTGCTCCAGGATATTCACACAGCGACTGTGAAAGTACGACGATATATTTCCAAATCAGGGTGATGAGTGGCTTGAAAGGGAACTTCCAGGTGGTGGTGTTCCCAGGTGTCGGCGCGCTTCTCCTTCCAGCTGGTACTGGTCGTGGATTTGGAGCATGCCGTCAAAGAAGTCTTAGTGAGTTTCTGCAGTGCATCTTGTAGATGGTATTCATTGCTGCCGATGTGCGTCGTTGGTCGATGGAGTGAATATTTGGGGATGGGGTGACAAACAATTGTGCTGCTTGTTCTGAATTGCATTAAGTTTATTGAATGTCTTTGGAGCTGCACTCATCCAGGAAATTGGAGAGTATTCCATCACACTGCTGGCCTGTGCCTTGCAGATGGTAGACAGGCGTTGGGGAGTTCGGAGGTGAGTTACTCGCTGCACGATTCATAGCATTTGAACGGCTACACAAATGTTGTTTATGGTCCATTGTAACCCCCAGGTGTTTATGTTGGACGATTCAACTATGTAATTGTTTGGCATTTAATTGTCACTCAGCATCGAAATATGCATTCTCAATGGCAATGCCTCTAACAATCCGAGTCCACTTGCAAACAACTCTATTCTCATAGAGTAAAAACCAGGTGCTTCCACTGACATTGTTTTTTTTCTTGCGAATGGTCCTGTTGAGGGCACAGTGAAAAGGGTCGTTTTCTTCATTCCTCCGTTTGTTGAACTGTAGAGTGATTGCACACTTATTTTTTTTAAATCCTCATTTACTCTGCTCATTGGATTGTAGATTAATTACACAATTACACTGAACATTAATTACTTACCCTGTTTATAGGACTATAGATTAATTATACACTTATGAATAAACATTACTTATGTGCTCTGTTGATTGGATTGTAGATTATTTAATGAGCTTATTGAACTATTTATTTACTCTATTTATTGGATTGCATACGAGCATAACTATGATCATAACAATGAAGAGCTTGGTTTCTCGAACTTCCTCCACCATCGAATAAAAGCATGGCTGACCTGATTGGAACATCAAGCCCACATTACGCCCTACCTTTTGTAAACTTCCACCCCCTTGTTAATGAAGAATCCATCCATCTCTGCCTTCATACAAATTGAAAAATTCCTCTACGAGTACATTTTGATAAGAGCATTCCAAAGCCTCACTAGCCTCTGAGAGAGAAAGAAATTCCCCTCATCGCTTTCTTAAATGAGCGAACCCTTACTTTTATTAAACAGTGACCCCTAGTTCTAGATTCTCCCACAAGAGGGACCGCCCTCTCCACATCCACCCTGACAAAATAGCATAGGACTTTAAGGTTTCAATGAAGTCATCTCTTATTCATCGAAACTCTAGTGGACAGAAGCGTAAACTGTCCAGTGTTTCCTCTTCAGACAATCCACCCATTCATTATATAAGTCAGCAAGTCTGTGAACTTCTTCCAGCCTATTTTCATATTTCCTTCAATAAAGAGGCCAGTACTGTGCACAGCACTCGAGATGTGGTCCGTCCAGTACCCTGTGCAAATTAAGCATAACCCCCCCCCCTCCCCCCCACCCACCCCGCACATTTGTAATTATTTCCCCTCACAATGAATAGTGACATTCCTTAGCTTTCCTCATTACATGCTGTACATCGTAACTAACCTTTGTGATTATTGCACTAGAACACCGAGATCCCTCTTGAATCTCAGAGCTCTGCAATCTCTCACTATTTAATAATGTGCTAATGTTTTCTTCTTCCTGCATAACTGATAATTGATAACAATTTTACGTTTCCCCACATTATGCTTCTTTAGCTGGATATAAGCCCACTAATTTAACCAACCTTTATCCCACTCTTACCTCCTAATGCCCTCTTCACAGCATATTTTCCGTCCCCAACTTCGTGTCGTGAAGAAAATTAGTAACCATTCCTTCGGTCCCTTCATCCTAGTCATTTATATAAATTGTAACAATTGACGACCAAGCACTGACCCCTGCAGCATGCCACTCGTCACGTCTTGCAAACTGAAGATTAGACCATTTATGCTAACTGTCTGTTTCCCCTTAGCTAGCCAAACTTCTATCCATGCCGATATCTTATCCCCTGCAACGTCCTTTGATGTTGCACTTCATTAAATGCCTTCTGGAAGTCTAAGCACAATGCTTCCTCCAGTCCCCCTTCATCCATAGCACATATGACCCATTTAAATAACTAATACATTGCTTAAGCATGATTTATTTTTCACAAAACCTGCCTGATTACTTTGTCTTTTCTATTCTAACTGACCTACTACAAAGTGATTAATTATAGCTTCTAACATTTCCCCCCCGATAGAATTTAGTCTAACTGGCCGATAGATTGTTGTTTCCTTTCCCCCTCCCTTTTTTTAATAAATAAGTTAGATCTACTATTTTTGAAACCAATGGGAACTTCGCCGAACCTAGGAAATTTTGGAATATTAAAACCCAATGCATCAACTACCTCACCAGCACTTCTTTCAAGACCTTAGGGTGAAGCCCATGCGGACTCAGATTTGTCAGTTCACAGCCTTACAAATTTGTTCAATAATACTTCCTGGTTACTGTAATTTCCGGAAGTTTCTCCCCTTATTCCATTACCTGATGTATAGCTACTTACAGGATGTTACCTGTACTCTCTATGTTGAAGACCGATGCAAAATACCTGCTTAATTCATCCACCATTTCTCTAACTTCCATTATCAATTCCAAGGAAACACTTTTCATAGAACAAGTGCTCACTTTGTTGCCTATCTTCTTTCTTAATTATTTATAGAAACTCTTACTGCAGACTTCATACTTCTTGTGACCTATCGGTCGAAAAGTTTAATAAAAGTTTTGTGATCCTTTGCTGTTCTTTATATTCTTTCCAATCTTCTGACGTGCCAGATGCCTTTGCATAATTATATGCTTTTCCTTTCCGTTTTGATATTGCCTCTATCTTGTTTCAGTTAAACACGAATGGTGGGCCCTCCCCTTGTTATTTATCTTTCTCACTGGAATATATATACTCTGTGTATTTTGAAATATCCCTTTAAATGGCTGCCACTATATAACGTGTCCCTTAACCTCGTTTGCCAGTTCACTTCAGCTAGCTCTGATTTCATGCCGTCAAAATGTCCCTTATTTATGCTATAAATACTAATCTCGCAATCCTTTATTCATCAAAAGTAATGTAAAATTCAGCAACATTATGGTCACTGCTTCGTAAGATTTACTTAGCTGTGATTTTTAAATTAAACCTATCACGTTGCTTCACATCAGTTCTAGAGCAGCCTGCTCTGTGTTTTGCTCCAGAATATGCTGTTTTAAGAAACCTTCTCGTAAACATTCTGTAAACTCCTATGGGAATCATCCCAGATGAGAGGTACCAGGAGGGAAAGACGATATTTTACCCGCCGGCTGCAATAGCGGCCTTTCACTCCCTATCGATCCAATCCAGCCTCATTAATATTGCATTCCCGGGAAATAATCTGTTTCCATGTTGGGCGGTTTCTCATTAGCAAGCCACGCTGTCACCTTCTCGCATCCTCACGCCAGGGGCCATGTTTAAAGTGCAACTGCGTGCACACCTCTCAGTGCTTCAAGCACATGATAGCTGCCCTGAAGACATGACCCCAAAATGCAAGAAGGCTTTAGTCCCTGGGCCTCAAGTTATGTCCCTCAATTACCATTTGGCGGGCTGCCATGATGTCCTGTATCCCCGCTCTGGCTGCGGAATGAACAGCTCCATCACCTGGGAGGCGATGGCAGCTGTCAAAAACGCCAAAGCCCCACAAGAGAGGACAGCCGCCCAGTGCTGGAAACAGGATGAATGATGTCCTCCAGGGTAAGTCACACTACTCTTCTTTCTCAACTCACCCATCACACATTCACAGCAACCACAGTCAGGTTCAAGGGGCATCGTCATTCACTCTTTCACACACATAGACATCTTCATTGCTTTCATTTGGCCAGTGGGAGGCACCCTGCTTACATTCTCTACATTCCTACTGATGCAGAACATTCTGGCACACAGCAACACAGAGTAATCGCCGGCTGATAGAGAAATGCCTGAAATCAAGGCCCGCAGGGATTTTGAAAGCAGAGCTATCCAACTGGGTTGCGAGGATCTGGATCATCTCAGTCCTGACGATGAGTTCGTCACTGCTCTACCAAATGAGAGTCCAACAGTGCAATCTCTACCAGAAAACTAGAGTGTGAGTAATTTATATTTTTTTCCACAGGCCACTGCCATGCCCTAATTATATTGCCTTGCTCTCGCAGGCACATGTGGGAAACGGCTGAGGGAGCCCATGACACAGGGCCTGAAATGAAGCCCCGAAGAATCCTCTGAAGAGGAATCCGAAGACACCTCCGTTAATGAGCAGTCACAGCCCTCACTGGGAAACTTCACCAGTGCAGAGCCACACACGTCAGTGGGACGTTCTTCGACAATAGACTCGGGATCCCAATCTGGCCAGTACATTACACTTCATGATCCATAGATGGCGGTGGCAGGGACACTACCCAGGTCTCTTGCAATGGGAGGACTGCCGGAGGCCAGACAATTGCTGAGTCTGAGACAGATCACGAGCCTCTGAATTAAGCCATGTCTCAGTTGCTGGAGCTGCAAACGCAAGCTTCAGAACATCAGAAAGGGATGCGTGCTGCAAGGCAAGATGGAGAACTCCATCCGCTTTCAGGATGAGGCGATATCGCTGGCTTACCATCGCTCCGAGGTCAAGAGAGGTATGATAGAGACCGTCATGGAGACATTGGTCCAGGCCATTGGTCCCGTACAGCTGTGCGGGCTAAATGCTGTTGCTGATGCGACATTTGGCCTCCAAAATTTTGCACACAAGAGCGGTGAAGCAGTTTGACCTCCTCCCAGCAACACATTCTCCTCATGGCAACAGTCGGGCCCTGGGGCGCACATAGGAAGGAAAATCAGAAGGTGCGCTCTCCGGGGGTATCCATGCCAGGCGACTCCGTGACTGTCAGCCCACCCGACTCCCCTCTTCCTCTGGACTCACCTGCTTAACCTCCACAGTCCGAGATGGGTGCCTCTGCCGTACAGAAGGAGTCTGAAAGCGGGTGGAGTCATTCCAGGTCTGGGCCCTCCAGGGACCCCCGCCAAGGCCATCACAGACAGGGCGTAGCATTCTGCAGCCGCCACATTCCACCTCCTCTAGTTACGGCTTGGGAAAACCATGTTGTAGCAGCAGGGCTAGGAAGATTAAGAAGATGTCATTGCACACATTGGCACTGGCGCTAACCACTTGTACATAGTTTTCACTAAGCCCAGGCTCCTTATCTGATGGGCAGTGTTCATTTCGCTCAGATGTCAATACTTGGTTCCTGCTCAAAAAAGGAAGTAGGTGTCTCAGTCCAGGGCCTATTCCATGTGCTTTTTCCAGCATTCAGACCAAAGTGATGACCCGGCCTTACCCTCCCTCGATACCTTACTGATATCTGCAAAGCAATTGCGAGTTTCGTTTCTGCAGGAACGTCGTAGGCAGGCGTCACAGAGCTTTTCTCATTCTCTCTGTTTGCTCTCAGCACCATTCAGGCGGGGCTGTCCCCACATCTTCATCATCTGTGACCAATGATATTGTGTTCCTGAAGGGATCAGGTGCTGAATGGTGACAAATGATCAGGTGTACTTAAAGTTTCCTGCCTTCGTCTCCATGACATGACACTATAGACCGCACACAGGAGGCAGACATTCAGCTGTTATGTGAAGATCTTTGGGGTCTCCATACTGCATGTCGTCATCAGCCTCCTGCAATCGAGTGGCGTTTAGGGTCTCCACTGCGCCTGCATAACAGGAGATATTCACAGAGAGTCTGCGCGCTGCCATCTGCCTGGGCTCGAATGTTCACAGGTGCAATGTGAGCATCTATGGTGTCTCCTCATGGCATTTTGTCATCTTCCTCTACACATCTAGCAGCTCTGAGTGTCTCCCGAATGCGCATGCCTCGTCGGCCAGGGCAGAATCCTCATCGTCGTCATTGTTTCTTTGAAGGGCCTCCTCACCCTCATTCCAGTCGAAGTCCTCCTCATTGGAAGAGACCTCCAGCTCGTCCATTTCTTCCTCAGGCAGCTCTTCGCCCGTTGCAATGCCAGTTTGTATACGGCCCCGCAGGTGAAAATGATTCGTGACACACGCTCTGAATTATTTGCGGGGCTCCACCACACAAGTGCAGGCACGGGAACATTCTGTTCAACATCCCGATGGTTTGCTCCAACAAGGTGCGAGTTGGATTATAAGCTTCGTTATAGATTATCTCTTCTGCAGCCTGATGCTGCCGCACGGGTGTCTTCAGTCTTGTCCTCTGCCGTTAGCCCTTTCCCCAGAGGGGCCATCCCTGCAGCCTCTGTGGACCCTGGAGGACAACAGCGATCTGTGGCGGCTGAGAATTTAGGAGTCATGGGCACGCCTCGCAAACCATGTGCAGACCTGCAGGATACATTTCTTGTGGTTGCACACCAACGGAACAATCAGGGAATGGAAGCCCTGCGGTTTACAAAATTTACGATAAGCTGCTGGAGATCTGAGCACGACTTGGGTACAGTCACTGGCACCCTGCATCAGTGGGGAACCGGAGATCAAACACTCTTACACCCTAAGCCTCATCATCTCGGTCGAAATGCATAAGATCGTGTGCCGTCACAAAGATGTAGTCCGTGACCTCATGGATATACTTGTGGATGGAGGCTTGTGATATTCCATTTCGACCTCTGGTGGAACTCTGAATGGTGACACCGGCATTGTAATTGAGCACCACGGTCACGCTCATGGCCACTGGAAGTGTCGCGGGGCGCCAAATGCTGCAGGATGCGGCAGACAAGGCCTATCAGTTCCCTGGACATGTACAATCTTCGTTGACACTCGTTCTCGGTCATCTGCAGCTTTGAATAGTGGCGTCGTTACAACTTAGTTCTAGCTTGGTGCCGACCAGTGTTTGCGGCTCTTCAGCGCTGTGTGCATGAGTCGCAGCCGCGCACTTCTACCTCAAGGTGCAAATCCTCAATCTACACATCCATGCACTCTCGGTGCACCAGGAAGCATGCAGCTAGTTCACGAAGGCCCCTGCTTCTGATGTACTCCTAATGCAGGATGAAAGAGAGAGAAGCGTGGTTTGGTTCGGGTATTCTAAGAAACTTTATTTTTTTGACTGAAGGCCACTTAATGAATCGTAGAGAGTGCTGGCCAGCACTTGGATGGCGAGAGGTTATTGTACTTAATGGCTGCCAGATAAATCACAATCCTCCGCTCCGCTATACAAGGCAGGTTGGCGGCAGCTCTACACATTGGGCTGCATGCAGCCCTCCCAGCTCCGGGGCAGTCATTCTACTAGCCTGCTCTGCAAGAATGCAACGTTTGCTGCAACCATAGGGCAGGTTGCTCCAAACCGGTATGATGGCATGGTAAGGGGCTTCGAGGGTCTCCACCATTGACCGCTCCACGGCCAGCTTTTTAAAGGAGACTGTTCAACGTGTCCAGTCGTCCAGTCCACTAAAGTGCTATTTAGTTTCCAGTCTGTGTCTGATGGGTTCAAAGTACTGCAGCATTTGGTGGCACTTTAAAGCCTCTGCATTGATTGATTGGGCATGTAAGCGAGAGGCACTAATCCAAACATGTCTATTAGACGGATTGACTAATATGTGGCGGCTTCCCTAACAACACAACAACCCCGAAACTCCGTACTTGCTTGTGCACTCTGATCAAATGCAATGCAGTCTTTTCGCCACCTCCCCGCCCCACCCCGCCACGCCCCGGCACACCACCATCACCCCCCTGCCCCCTTATCCCAGGCCGCCAACTCGCCTCAATGGCAAGGAAGGCCTTGTATGCCCCAAATAAAAGTCTGACCTTCGAAGTCCAACTGGCAACCATCGCAAGCACTTCAAAACCATTACCGGACTCACTCTAAGTTCAGCAAACCAAGTACACGCCTTATGTATGCAGTTGCGAATTCAAATTTAACATCTGCCATGGCTGGATTAGAACCCATGTGCCCAGAGCATTACCCTGGGTGTCTGGATATTTGGTCAAGCGCCAACACCACTACGCTCTTGTCTTACCGTACTTATTCATTCATGCCACCAAGTACCCCCGATGACAGTGGCCACCCATTCAAAATTGTCCAATTTAATTTGTACTCTATCTCTTCATTCCTGCTCCAAAATGTATCCTACAAACGTAACTTAATTAAGTTTCGCTTGTTTCGTGCCTCTCTGTTTCACCATGAAATGCATATCCCACTGAAGCTTATCACTGTCCTGCTCACTTGTTGCAGGATCTGGTAATTTGTAATGAGGCAGGTTTAGAACATGAACTCAGAATAAATAATCCGCTCGGAAACAGTCTCCATACAATAGTAGAATGTATCATTTCGATTGAGAGTCAGAAATTTGGGCCGGAACCAACCGTGCTAACCTTAAAGAAGGGTAATTACAGTGGACTGTTGGCCGAGTAGGCTGGAGTTGACTGACAAAGCAGTTTAGCAGAAAGAATGAGCAATGGCTGACGTTTAAAAAAATAGTTCAAGGCTCTCGACAAATATATATCACAATGAGGAAGGACGGTTCAAGAAAGGTGATGAACCAACTATGGTTAACGTAGGAAGTTGAGGACAGAATCAAATTGAAAGAAAGAACATACAATATGTCAAAGATTAGTGGCAAACCAGATGGTTGGGAAATTTTTAAAAACCAAAAATTGATGACCATAAAAATGAAGAGTGAATGAATCAGTTTTGGAGCTGTACTAGCAAGTAATATCAAAACGGACAGCAAGAGCTTCTTTAAGTCCATAAAACGGAGGAGAGAGAGGCCAAAGTGAACATAGGCGCTTAGAGAATGAGGCTTGGTAAATAATAACGGGGAAGAAGGAAATGGCAGAGGAGTTGAATAATGACTTTGCTGCAGTCTTCACGGTAGAAGATACTAACAGCATTCCAAAAAGAATGAACAATCAAGAAGCAAAAATGTGGGGTTGGGGGTGGGGGGGTGGGAGGGGGGGGGGGTGGTGGGGGGGTGGGTGGGAGGCAGGTGCAGGTGGGTGGGGGCGGCAAATAATACTATGACTATCATTGGATAAAAAGCACTGGGGAACGAATTGGGCTACAGGCCTATAAGTCCCATGGACCTAATGGGATACATTCTAGGGTGTTAAAGGAATAGATACAGAGATAATGGATGCGCTGGTAGTAATATTCCAAAAACCCTTAGATTCTGGAAATATCCCTGTGGATTGGAGAATGAGCAATGTAATAGCTTTTTTAAAAATTGTGGGAGAAAAAAAAAAACAGTTAACTACAGACCAGTTAGTTCAATATCTGTTATTGGGAAAATGTTGGAATCATTTAAAAATAATGTAATAGCAAAGTATTTAGAAATACATGATCTAATAAGCAGATTCAGCATGGCTTCATGAAGGGGAAAGCGTACCTAAGAAATTGTTTCAGAATTCTTTGAGGAGATGACAAACAGGACAGGTACCGGGAAACCAGTAGATGTAAAATATTTGGATGTCCAAATGGCGCTTGATAAGGTGCCGCACATAAGGCTATTTAATAAGATAAGAGCCCATGGTGTTTGGAGTAGTAGATCAGCACTGATCGAGGATGGGGTAACGAATAGAAAACATAGTTGAGAGAAGGGGAACATTTTAGAGATGGCATTTTGCAACTAGCGGAGTGCCACAGGAATCAGTGCTGGGCCCTCAATTATTTGCAATATATATATATATATATATTAATGACTTAGATGAGGGAACTGAATGTACTATCGCCAGGTTTGGGATCACACCAAAATTGGTGGAAAGGCAAGTGGTGAGGATTACACATGGAGTCTGCAGTGGGACGTAGACAGATTAAGTGAATGGGCAAATAATTGGAAGATGGAATATAACGTGGGGAAATGTGAGTTTATGCACTTTGGCAGGAAGAACAGGGGAGCTGAAAATTATTTAAATGGAGAACGACTGCAGAAGGCTGCAGCATAGAATTGGAATATTGGCTTTATTTCAACAGGAAATGAGTTAAATAACAGGGAAGTTTTTCTCAAACTAGGCAATGCACTGGTTCGACCACGCCTTGAATACTGTGGCCCCCTTATCTTTGGAGGCAGTCCAGAGAATTTTCATTATTTCGGTCCTGGTAAGGAAGGGATTTTCTCATTTGGAGCGGTTGAGTAGTTTGAGCCTACGCTCACTGTAGTTTAGAAGGGTAAGGGGCGACCTTTATTGAAACATATAAGATTCTTAGGGGGCTTGACAGGGTAGATGCTGAGACGTTGTTTCCACTTGTGGGACAGCCTACGTCCGGAGGGCATAAACTCAGAGTGAAGGGGCGCCCATTTATAAGAGAGATGAGGAGAAATGTATTTTCTCAGATGGTAGCCAATCTGTCGCATTCTTTACCAGAGAGGGCTTTAGAGCCTGGGTCGTTAGATATATTCAAGGCTGAGATGGACATATTTTTAATTACTAAGGCAATCAAGCTTATTGCAGAAAGGCAGGGGAGTGCTGTTGAACATTATCAGATCAGCCATGATATCTTTGAATGGTGGAGCTGACTCGATTGGCTGTATGGCCTATTTCATCTCTTACCTCTTACAGTCGTAAATTTGCAAACTCCTGTTATCTGCAAAGTAGAAAGTCTGTTCATAATAAAGTAGTCTATATTATTTTTGTCTATCATAAAAACAGTGCTCCCAATAACGATCCCTGGGGAATATCACTTTAAAAACCCTTCCAGGTAGAATAAGTATCGTTCACCACTTCTGTCTGCTTCCCGTCTCGTATCCAATATCATATCCACGCTGTCACTGTCCCCTTAATCCATGGGGTACAGTTTCCATATCAACTCCATTAAATCACACTTGATAACTCGTTGTTCGTCCACCTAACTTGAAGCTCACATCCCTCATCAGCCCTCTCGCTGCTGAGACAAAGGACTGCCTTCAGGTTATCAGATACGATTTCCCATTAAAATGTTTGTGATCATGGTCATTTTAAAACCCCTTTCCTCACAAAGAGCGGAGTATTTTATCCTTGATCATGGGTTTTATTAAATTCATCCCAGATTATACAATTCAAAAGTTTTACCCAAAGTTCCACCATGGTTATTCTGACTGCACTGTTGTTCCTTGGTTTATCCCTCTCTCCTTTTATAAACATGTTGGAATATTTTCAACATACCAGTCTTCTAGCACCATTCCCATATCCATGGAGGATTGAAAGATTATGGTCAGTTCCTTCGTTATTTCCACCATTCCTTTCCTCAGCGAACTTCTTAGATCTCATCCAGACCGGGTAAATGTTCTATTTCATTTAACATAAGAAGTGTTGGATTGAAAGGGGTTAACTGACCATGTTTGTTCAGTGACTGTAATTAATGTCAGTCTACATGGATTCCAAAAGCGTAACTGGAGGGTTCCGCTCTGCTATTAATAAGGGACTCCGTTCAATGCGTTATCACTTCGTGTCAGCGGGAGCCCCGCCTCCGACAATAACAGGGATCAGCGGCTCCAGGAAGTGGGACAGAAGAGATCGGAGTCTGAACATGATGGATTGGAATGATACAAAAATGGATCAGATTCTGACAACAATAAATTGGAATGATCCAACAATGGAGAGGAGTTTATCCTACGGTCTTTATTGTATTTCACAAGATTTTGCATCTTTAGCATGGCGGATTAAATGCGTAGTTTTGGTTATTCAAGCAGGTTACTATCCCATTCTGGAAATTGTTGGTGTTCCTGGTAAGTCTCTCTATTCAATTATTTTTTTCAGTATAACATGTTTATCTGTAGGACAGTTCTTGCCATTTAAAATTTGGAAAGGTTGAAGCTATTATATTCAGTTTCAGTAATTTACTCTATTACCTGTCCATCAGGCCCACTACCAGCGCTGTCTGATATTTGGGGATGTTTCCAAACTCCATGCTCCATTTGACCAGGGCTGATTTGTAAACTCGTATTCGCTCGTTCCCTAAAATGCAAGCTACCACATTCATCATATAAAGACATAAGAAAAATGAGGAGAACTAGGCCTCCAGCCCTTTAAGCCTGATCCACATTTAAAACAGATCATGGCTGATCCTCCACTTCAACAGCATTTTCCTGCACTATCACAGTATTCCTTGATGATTTTAACATGTAGAAAGCTGTTTATCTCAGTCATGAACATGCTGAATAAGCTAAGTTTCCACAGCCCTAATGGGCAAGGATTCCAAAGATCCAGTACCCACTGAGTGTAAAATAAAAACCCCCTCATCACAGTCCTAAATGGCATGCCATTTTTTCTGAGACTAGCCCCTTCGTTCTAGAACATCCAGCCAAGTGGGAACATCCTTCTTAAACCTACCATATCGAGCCAGTTTATTTTATCTTTCCTCAAAGATCAAACACTCCATCCCAGGAATTAATTTGGTGATACCTTGTTGCACTCTGCCAATGGCAAATACATATTTCCTTAGGTACAGAGGCCAAAGCAGCAGACAACACTCCAGATGCTGTCTCATCAAGATTCTATATACTTGCAGTAGGATATTTTTAATTCTATACTCAAGTCCTCTTATAATAAATGCCAATATGTCATGAGCCTTCTCCATTGTTTATTCTACCCACATGTTGCATCCTAAGTTCTTTTCAAGTTAAACACTTCTCAGCCTCTCACCTTTTAAGAAACATTTTGTATTTCTATTTTCCACACGAGTGTGGCTCACCTCACATTTGTCCACCTTGTATTCCATATGCCAAATTTTTGCTCACTCGTTTAGCCCCCTGATCCTCTTGAAGCGCCTTTGCTTTTATTCACAACTCACACATCCATCTAGGTTTATGACATCAGCAAACTTGGAATTGCTACAATTAATCCCAAACCATCGATACATATCGTGAATATTTGGAGGCCACGCACTGATTTTGCAGTACCTACTGCCTGCCAAACTGATCTGACAAATTCAATGCTTTCTCTGTTTTGTCCCCGTTAACCAGTTCTCAATCCAGGCCAGCATATTCACCACAACGCCTTGTGCTCAAACTGTGATCACGAAACTTATATGTGTGACGTTATGAAAAACTTTCTGAAAACCTAAATATACCAATCCATTGATCCCCCCCATCCCCCATATCCATTCTGCTGGTTTTATTCTTTAAACAATTAAACAGGCATGTTAAACATGAATACTTTATTGAATCCATGTTGAATTTGCCCAGTCATGCCATTTTCAAAGTGTCCTGTTATCACATACTTTATAATGAACTTTCCCTGCTACTGATGTTAGGTTCACCGGTCAATAGTTCGCTGTTCTCTCTTCCCTCCTTTCTTCAACATTGGGGTTACATTTGCAAACTTCCAAGCTGCAGGAACAATTCATATCCCATATAAATTTGAAAGGCAACAGCCAAAACATCTAATATCGCTAGAGCGGCCTATTTCAGCACCCTGGGTCGTAGATGCATGCGGACATACGAATTAGGAGCAAGAGCCTTGCCTTCAGCCCTTAATCCTGCACCACCATTCAAAAGGATCCTGGCTGATCCGAAGAGAAATCTTGCCTATCCCCAGTTACATTACAACCCCTCGTTTATCAAAAATCTCTGCAATAACTATCAGCTCAGGCATATGAATTTATATTAAAGATGGCTATTCACCCGCTTAATTCAGACACATAAACCGTTAATTCAGTGTTTCAGCTGTTTTTGTTACAAAATTGAAGCATGTGGTCGCCAACCCCGAATTGACAAGACACTTACCACGTGAAAGGCTGTAAGTCTTCATTGATTACAATGGGATAAAATACGTTTCCCCACCTACATATTTTGACTAGTTGGTGTTACCAGAAGACTAGGCTTATTCCATGTACCAACCTATCGATGGATTTACAGTGAAACGGCAGATCTGGTGACTATGGAGATACACTTAAGACTGCAGAATATTTCATTCTTAATGTAAACAGAATCACATCAGATGAATATATTCGGGATTCACCCTCGATACTTTATGTCTTTATTCAGTCTGGGACTTAGAATTTATGTTTTTTCAGAGCGTAAAAAAAAGAAAAAAAAAGCCCTTGTGTAGCTTCATATTTTACTCAAACATCTGTCTGCATCAGTGATGAAAAAAACAGAAAAAAACGGGAAATATACAGCAGCCTGGCAGCATGTATGGAGAAAGGAACAAAGTTAACTTTTCGAGTCTGAAGAAATCTCTCCCACAGCTAAATGGATGGACACACGTGATGGATGTTATTCTATTTAAGACAGTGCGGGACAGTTGCATCAAAATGGTAGGTTCTGTTTGGGAGGGTGATCCAGTGACAGTGAAGGATCAGCGATCTATTTCCAAGTCAGGATGTTGGATGGCTTGGAGGGGGACTTCCAGGTGGTGGGTTCCCAAGTGCCTGCAGCCCTTGTCCTTCAAATTGGTGGGGAACATGGGTTTGGAAGGTGCTTTCTAAGGAGGTTTGGTGAGTTCCTGCAGTTCATCTTGCGGATGCTGGACAATGTTGTCACTATTCGTTGGCAGTGGAGGAAGTGGATGTTTGTGGTGGGGTGGGAATTAAGCAGGTTGCTTTGTCCTTGATGGTGTCGTGTTTCTTTAGTGTTGTTGGAGCTGCGCTCATCCAGGTAAGTGGAGATCATTCAAACACACTCCTGCCTCGTGTCTTGTAGATGGTGGAGAGACCTTGGAGTGTGAGAAGGTGAATTCCTCGCTACAGGATTCCTAGAATCTGACATGCTCTTTGTAACCATGGTATGTATAGGTCTAATCCAGTTATGTTGCTGGTCAATGACACTCCCTGGATGTTGATAGTGAGGGATCAAGTGATGGTATACACAATGAATGTGAATGGAAGATGGTTAGTTTGTCTTTTGTTAGAGATGGCAACTGCCTTGCACTTGTGTGTTGTGAATGTTACTGGGCACATGTCAGGCCAAGTCTAGATATTTTCCAGATCTTTCTGCATTTGGACATGGATGCTGCAGTATCCGAGGAGTCACGAATGGTGCTTAATATTGTGAAGTCATCACTGAAATTTCCCACTTCTGACCTTATGATGGAATGATGACTGATGGTTAAGCTGCTGAAGATGGTTGGACATATGTCACTACCTTGAGTCACATCTGCAGTTATGTCATGGAACTGATCCGATTCACATCCAGCATGAACTATCATCTGCCTTTATTCTCGGCATGACGCCAAGTAGCATATAGTTATTCCCCTGTTCCCCATTGACTCCAGTTTTGCTAGATTGCTTTGATGTCACTTTGGGCCAATGTCGGTTTGATATTCAATGTAATCACTCTCACATCACGTCTGGATTTCAGCCCTTTTTCCATGTTTGAGCCAAGGTCAGGAACTGAGTGACCGTGGAGGAAAAACAAACTGGGTGCCATTGAGAAAGTCATTGCTTTGCAAGTACCGCTTGTTAGCCCTGTTAATGATCCCGTCCATCACTTTACTAATGATCGTTTGTAGACTGATGGGGCGGTAATGAACCGGGCTGGATTTGTATTGCTTTCAGAGAGCAGGGCTTTCCTAGGCACTTTTCCACATTTCTGGATAGATGACAGTGTTGAAGGGAAACTGGAAGATCTTGGCTGCGGGTGCAGCAAGTTTAGGAGCACACATCTTCAGAACTATTGCCGGAATATTGTCAGGGCCCATGGCCTTTACAGTATCCACTGTCTTCAGCCGATTCTTTATACCACATGGAGTGAATTAGCTAAACGATCGCACCTGTGATGCTGGGGACTTAAGGAGGAGGCCATTCACCTTTCTGACTGAAAAGTTTTCCACATGGTTCAGTAGGATTTTTTGCAATGATGTTCTTCGCTCCACCATAATTCAGGATGGGGTTATTTGTACAGCCACCACCTCCTGTCAGTTGCGTGATTGCCCACGACCATTGACAACTAGACGTGGCAGTACTTCAGAGCTTATGCTCATCCATTCTTTGTGCGGTCACTTAGCTCTATCACTTGCTGCATATGCTGCCAGGAAAGCACGTAGTCCTGTGTTGCACATTCGCCACATTCTTAGGTATTCCTGGTGCTTCTCCTGGTATGTCCTCCTTCAATATTCTTTCAACCTGGCTTAATCTCCCGGCTTGCTGGTAAACGTACAATGAGAGGTATGTGGAGTCACGACGTTGCAGATTCTGATTGAATGCGATTGTGGTGCTGCTGACTGCCCACAGAGCCTCATGAATGTCGACTTTAGAGTTGTGAGGTGTTCGAAATTTATCCTATTTTGGACAAAGGTAATGCCACGGAACAAGTTAGAGGGTATACTCAATGTAACGATAGGACTTCTTCTCCATAAGGACTGCGTGGTGAACAACCCTATCGATACTGTCATGGACAGATGAATCTGCGACAGGCAGGTATGCTTTTGCCTCTTGTTGATTTCCTCACCATTTGCCACAAGTCCAGTCTAACAGTTATCTCATTTAGCATTCGGCCAGCCCTGTCAGTGGTGATACTGCTGAGTCACTCCTGCTGATGAACTGTGAATTCTCACGCCCAGAATGCATTCAGCTCACTTGCAACCCCACTGTTTCCTCGAAGTAATGTTCAGAATGCAGGAGCACTGATTCATCTGTTGTGGGAGAGCGGTACGTGGTAATCAGCAGGAGTTTTCCCGGGCCATGTTTGCCCTAATGCCATGAGAATTCATGGATTTGGAGACAATTTTGGTGGCTCCCACCTCAACTTCTCCACCCACCAATGCCCTCCCCACCTCCACCCCTCTTCCCTAATTTGCTGTTTCCTCTTCTCTGGTTGTTCTACCAGTGAGACAGGAACTATCTAGGGATAGTAATCGTAATTTTTGGGGCGTCATTTGTAAAATGAAGTATGACATTGTGAGTATGACTATGTCAGGCTGTTGCCTGACTAGGCTGTTATATACCTCTCCCAATTCTGTCACTAGCCCCCAGGTGTTGGCAAAGAGTACTTTGTAGGGCCGACAGTGCTGAGTTCGCAATTGTTGTCCCAGGTGCCGTGGTCATGGCCAGGTGGTCCGACTGACTTCATTCCTTTTAGACCATTTAAACGGTTTAATACATCAGTTTGGCTTGCTTCAATTCTCTTTCAGAGGAATTTAATAGTTAACCTCATTGCTGTGGATGAGGGTCTGCAGTCACAAGGGAAGACCAGGTAAGTACGACAGATTTCATTCACTAAAAGCCATTAGTGAGCCTAATGGGTTTTAAGCGATAATCATTTCCATGGCCACCATGAGCCTCTTAATTCCAGATGATTATTGGATTAAATTTTCACCATGTGTCGAGGTGAGATTCGAACCCAGGTCTCCAGACCATTACTTGGGTGTCTAGCCTAGTGATGATAATATTAGGCCATCACTTCCTCCAATGAAGCCCTCTCACCATACAGTGATTTCAAGGTGTTTTAGGTGTTGTGTGAAGAGTTTGATGTTTTTTGCGAAAAAGTTTTGTTTTCAACAGATAGATGTTAAATTATTTTCTGGAGAATAAACTACTGATGTGCACGCCACAGTGACCCTAGTAGTGCTTCAACCATCGTGGTGCCCCCTACTCATGGTCAGTATCATTTGGTGTGCCCCTTGCTCCCTGGGAGGGTTTGGGGACAGGCTGCTCACTTCTCTGATTATATGACTGTAAGGGTCGTGGTGCTCAGCCTATTTGTGCAGGAACCCGTTGGGGCCCTCCCTGTAACGGCATTACCTGCAACCCTGCAGCGGCATCCGCCCTCGCTTGCAACCGAATATCAGGTGTTGATTCAAGCTGAGGGGTCGAGGAATCAGAGGAGGGTGATATTGTCTCAAATTTCATCAGTCCCTTATCCACCTTTTCATCCCATTGGCTGGTGCCCAATGGCTGAATGGGGTGAGCTGGGCTGGGCACAGCTGCCATCCCCTCGATAACACTGATCTTTCATCCACGGAATTGTGCTGTTCAGGGCCCTGAGCTCCTATTGCATGACTGCAACGGGGCTTGTGTGACAGCGCAGGAGATCCTGCAGCTGCTGCTAAAGGCTCACCATGAGGCTGGCCACTATCACTTGGCCACGAACAGAGTGGCTTCACAACACAGGCACGATTGAGGCCTCGGTCACGTTGGACTCGTGTATCCAAAGTTGCTGCACCTCAATCTCTCAATAAGCTCAGTCCAATGGCCACTTATCTGCTCTTGTAGGTCAAATTGCGAAATGCCAACCGAGATTCCAGATACTGGGTCTCACTGACCGGGAACTACCCTTGTGATTGTCCTTCCCTCCACCCCACGCCTCCAGGTGGATCTGTGAACGGAAACTGAGCCGCTAAAACCACCTCCTGTACACTGATTCTGTGCTCATCACCCAGTTCTCCCCATTCTGTATCCACAATTGCACCCATAGGATTGGTCTTTGTTTTGGTGCCTGCTGAGAGGGCTGGTGGTAAAGTTGTTTCCTCGGACGTGCCTATCTCATCCTTCTGCCTCATTCCTGACTCCTCTCCGGGGGGGGGGGGGGTTGGGATCGCAGCTCCGGGGACCTTGAGAGAAACACAAGGCAGTCATGAGATGAGATAATGCAGAGCATCCTCTTTCTTAGTGACCTTATTCCAATGCTACCCCGGTACTTGGCTGCTGCTATTCACAGTCTCCCTAGCAAAAGACTCTCGTACCTTGAAGTTACACATTAGCCATTCCCACCCGAGCTGAAATGCCTAGATCCCATTCGGGTCACAGACCCGCCCACGCCACCCCACCCTGCCCCCACAGCCCATGTCAACAACCGCAAATCTGGATCTACACCAGGGACGTGTGAACATGGGTGAAGGGGGGATTGCTGCCTCCCATATGTTCAAAGGATTGTTTTCTCTCATTGTGAATTGGCTTCTTCTCCACAGGGTCAATGTCAAGGAAATTTGTGGCGCTACTCCCGATCATCTGTAGCTCTCGGGTTTCAGCTACATTCTTCTCCTGCAAGGACAAGAGGGAAAGGGTGGTGTGGTGTCTCATCGTGCCACGGTGATTGGGGATTCCTCCAAAAAAATCTACAGATTATTCTCCTCATTGCCATCCTTTATAATTGACATTGTTTGCTTCACCTTGACAAAGAGTGCAGCCTGCGATGGTGCTGCTGAGCATCATGCACCGTGCCAACCTGAGGTCTTACATGCTGCAAGTGTGCCCAGTAGGGACATCTCACTCACCTTGGCAGACTGAAGAATGTCAGTGAAGCTCTATCGACACTGTATCCGGGTCCCCTGATGGTCACCAGTGGAGCTGATGACTTCTACAATCTTCATGCAAGCACCACTTGTGGTGGCTGGAGGGAACTGGGTCATTCAGAGAACACACACTGTGTGTGTGTGTGTGCGTCTACCTCTGTCAGGAGGATGTCCAGGCGATGTTTTGTGACTCGGGGCACTGCTGCCTGCCGGGACTCCGGAGGGAAGCTGGGTCCTTCAGGGAACAGTGTGCCCCTTTGTGTGTCTAAAAGTGCCAGGGGGATGTCCAGGCCGTGCTCCATGGAATAGGGCACTGCTGCCTCCCAGGACTTCGGATGGAACGTTGATTCTTAAGAGAACGGATGTCCCTGTGTGTCACTATCTCTGACAGTTGGGTGTCTCAGTCGGTCTCCGATCCCTGACAAGTTCCAGGGTCCACAGAGGCTGCAGGGATGTCTCCTCAGGGGCAAGGGCTTCCCGTACAGGGCGTGACTGATGACATCCATGAGGCGGCCTGAGACTGAAGGAGAGCGATCTAGTCTCGAAAATGAGGGTCCGGTGCCTGGACCTCTCTGGTGGAGCCTTGCAATATCGTCCACAGAGAGTGTGAGGTATCATCATCGTCTTTCCCGCCCGTTACAATCTGGCACTGCTACAAGCAGAGTAGCTGGCTGACGAGGAATTGGAGGAGTTGGGCAAATCCTCCGATGTCCATGGGAATGAGTGTGAGGAGTTCCTCGAAGGTGAGAATGAATACAATGGGGACATCACACTGTGCAGACCGAGGCCAGCGTGCTCGGGAGGCCCTCATAGCAGTTCTCTTTGTGGAGGTTGATGGCGGCCTGCAGTGAGGAGACACCATAGAACATCACATTGCATCTGTGAACGTTTGACTTCCCTCTGGATTATAGCAGCCCACATACCCTCAGTGAGAATGCTCCTGTCATGGAGATGCACTGTAGGCCCCAGTATTCTTTCGATTCTAGGAGGCTGATGTTGACAAGCAGTGAGGACCCTGCATAAATCCTCATGTAACCTCTGAGAATGTCTGAATTCTGTTTGGTTTAGGGGAGCTCACTTGTGGTCTGTGATCAGGAACATACCATGAAGATGCAGCCATTAAACTTTGAATGCACCTGATCCTTTGTCCGCAGTCAGCAGCGGACCACTTAAGGGCACAGCGTCACCGGTCTCAGATGCTGATGATATGAGAGCCAGTTCCACCTTAAAGCTGCTGAAAGCACACGGAGAGAATGCCAGAGACCTGTGAAGGTTGCCAACGAATGTAAAGGAACGTCGAGGTGCAGCAAGCGTAAAGTGACCACCGAATGTGAAGCCGGACCATCACTTTGGTCTGAAGGCTGCAGAAAGCACAGGGAATGGGCCTGCTCTGCTACACCTGCCTTTTCATTGTGTTGGAATCAAAGCTTCACCCCTGTGTGGCACAAACACTGTTCATCATAACAAGGAGCCATAGCCAAGGAAACATCCTGGGGAGGCTATATACAATGGTGAAGTAGAAACGGTTGAAAATATTGCCCAGGCTGTGCACTTAAATCCTTCTAACCCTGGACATGGTGGTCACCCGAAATCGACAGCAAAGATGGAGGCAGACTGCTGATTATGATCACTTTAATAGGAATCCTCAAGATGTTTCTCCGTTTGTGTACGTGGTTGTTTGTGTGCATGTACTGTGTGTATATTTCTGTGCATCTGTTAATATGCGTGCATGTGCGTGTACATGTGTGTGTGTGTGTGCTGTCTAATTGTTCTTGAGTATGTGAGTGTGTGCGATTGAGTGCTTATGTGTTTCCCTGCATGCGTGTGTGTGTACCTTTGTGTGTGTGTGACTGTGTGTGTTAGCGAGAGAGAGAGTGAGAGATAGTGTGTTTGTTTGCATGTTTTTGTGCGTGTGAGTGTGTGCTTCTGTGTGTATGTCTGAGTACGTATGTGTGAGTGACTGCGCGCGTGTGTGGGTGTCGGTGCAAGTGTGCGTAAATTTTAGTATGTATATGACTGCTTGAGTGTGTGCGTATGTGTATGCGTGTGCCTGTGTTTTGTGTGTGCGTGCGTTAAACTGTTCACATACGAGCATTTGAATGTCTAAGTGTGTGTGTGTGTAGTGAGTGTATGTGTATATTATTTTGTATGTGTGCCAGTCTGCGTGTGAGTGGGTGTGGGCGTGCGGTGAGTGAGTGCATGTGATTATGTGTGTGGGAATGTATGGGTGAGAATATGTGTGTGATAGCGTGTGTGTTCGGCTGTGTGTGTGTGTGTATATGTGCATTTGTGACAGGGAAAGAGAGATAGAGTGTGTTCTTATGTGCGTGTGTGTTTGTGTGTGATTGCGTGTGTGCATGTGCCTCTGTGTGCATGTCTGTGTGTGAGTATGTATGTGTTTGCGTGCTCTGTGTATCTATGTGTGTGAGTGTGGTTGTGTGAGAGTGAGAGAGAGAGAGATAATGAGTCCGTGAGTGCATCTGTGTTTGAGTGCATGTTTGTGCCTGAATGTAGATATTTGTGTGAGCGTGCGTGCGTCTATGTGTGTGTGTTGTGTAAGTGTGTGTGGGCATGTGTGTCTAAGAGTGTGGCGTGTGTCTGTTCTGTGCAAATGCATGTGTTTATGTGTCTGCATGTGCATTTCTGTGGCTCTGTGTCTGAGTGTGCATGTGCGTGTGCGTCTCTGTGTGTTTGTGTGAGTTTCTCTGTGATTGTGCGTATGTGTGTTTGTATGTTGTGATAGTGTGCTGTGTATATGTGCGTGTTTGTGCTTCTGAATGTGTGTTTGTTTTTCTTTCTGTTCATGTGCGTCTCTGTGTGTTTGTGTCAGACAGCGAGTGTTTGTAAGAGATTTTGTGTGTGCGTGTATGTGTGTGCATTCAAATAATAAAACATTTATTAAACAAGAATGGATGAACTAAATTACTATACTCCTTTTCCCACAACTATGCATTTACATATATATATATATATATATATATATATACAGGTTTGTGTTAATCACACTAGATACAAAACCTATCTTATACTCAAATTCACATGAAGTGGACAGACCATGTGAACTAAAAGGCAGACTGTGGTCAGGCACATCACACTCTGAAAGCAAATGACAAATGTCACCCTTACAAACTTTATGGATCTCCCATTAATCCACCCAGATGGTTGTTGCATCTTGAGCCAGCCGGTCTCAGCAAATACCGTCTTTCACAGAAGTGTGTCCAATCTCCACTCTCTAAGACATTGCCTGGGAGCCCTCTGCCAAATCGATGCCTCCTCTCAGATGCCTTCCGCAATGGTTCACCTCCAGTGTCCAAATCCTCCTTCCAATGCCCCTCTCCCCTGGGCCACTACATGCATTCAAACAGTCTCTCACGGCCTCAGCTGTGAACAGTACCACACCTTCACTTGCCAATAGCAAAGATTTGCAGCCCTTCAGTTGCCTCTTTGGGCCTTCTGGCCTCTCAACATTTATATCTTAAGCTTGAAGGTTTTAACTTGAAGCCTGAAGCCTTTAGAGTCATAATCATAGAGTCACAGAGTTACACAACACAGAAAGAGGCCCTTCTGCTCATCGTGACCGTGCCATCCATCAAATATTCTATTCTAATGCTATTTCCCAGCACATGGTCCGTAACCTTTTTGCCATGGCTTTTGACGTGCACATCTAAATGATTCTTAAATTTGTGAGGGTTCCTACCTCTACCACCCCCTCTGCTAGTGTGTTCCAGATTCCAAACACCCACTCAGTGAAAAATGTTCCCCACCAATCCCCTCTGAGCCTCTTGCCCATTACCTGATCGTTAACACCTTCGCAAAGTGGAGTCGTTTCATTCAATGTATACTATCAATGCCGCTCATTATTTTGTATACCTCTAGCAGGTCGCCCCTCAGTCTTCTCTGCTCTGAGGAAAACAACCCTTTCCTTCGCACTCTATCTTATAGCTGAAGGCTCAAGCCCAGGCAAAGTTCTGGTGAATTAACTCTGCAACCTCTCCATTGCAATCACATCCTTCCTATTATGTGGCGACCAGAACTGCACTCAGTGATCCAGTTGTGTTTATATAGCCCCAACAAAACCTCCCTGATCTTATATTCTATGCTTCGGCTAATAAAAGCAATGTGCCATCTGCCTTCTTAAACACATTATCAAAAGTGCTGCTGCCTTCAGCGATATATGGACATGCAAAATCTCTCCGATCATCTGCAATTGTTGGGATCCAATCATTCCTTCTGTATTCTCCTGCAGTGTTAGCCCTCTCAAAATGCATCAGCTCACAATTATAAAGATCAAATTTCATTTGCCACTCCTCCGCCCATCTTGACAGACCACGTATTTCGTCATGGAATCTTACTATTTATAACACAACCAATGTTCACCTCATCTGCGAACTTACTGAACATACCTACTATATTCAGGTCTAAATCATTAATGTCGACTGCAATAGTAAGAGTCCCAGCACTGATCCCAGCAGTACTCGACCATCACAGTTTTCCAGTCGCGAAAAAAACGGAACATTAGACCATCACACCCTGCCTTCTGCCACTAAGCCAATTCTGGATCCAATTTTTCAAATTGTCTTGGCTATCATGGACTCTTACATTTTGCACATTCTCCCATGCGAGAACATGTCAGAAGCCTGATTGAAATCCATGCAGCCGACATCAACTGCGCTACCCACATCTACACACCTAAGCACCTCCTGGAAAAAAATAATCAAATTTGTTAGACATGATCTCTCCCTGACAAAGCCATGCTGACTATCCCTGATTCTCCACCACTCCCTCTTACCTTCACATAATAGGGCCTTTCCCAGGTTCGTCTCTCTCCATTAACTAGAAGATTTTTTGAGGATTTTCTCTTGTTCATCTCCCCTGGAATCAGCAACCCTTTCCTTATGGATTGAAACCTGCTCTCTGGCCCTTTGCTCCAGCATCCCTGGCGTCCTGCTTCAGGCTGAACTCAAACACTTACCTGTGTCTTCCTGTGGGAGGGCTCTGCTGATCTGGATCGCTGCTACTAGCCAACAGCCCAAATTTCCCTACTCGTGTTTGCTTTCATTAGCGTCAAGTCGTTAAATTGTCATTAGAAATGCAGGCACCTTTAAAAGTGAAACTAAAGTTCAACTCAGCACTTTGTCAAACACAGAAAGTCGAACCACAAATAAATTATGAAGAAAAACATCATTTCCAACAGCGATGGCTCCACATGGAACTTTCTTGGACTGTCACTATTGCGAAACTGTGTGTGTGTGTGTGTGTGTGTGTGCATGTGTTTGAGTGCTTGAGTGTGCGTCTGCACGTTTGAATGTGAATGTGCGTGTGTGTGCATATGTGCTTCTGACAATGTGTGTATGCATGTTTGTGTCTTTGTGTGTTCTGTGGGTGTCGTTGTGTCTGCATGCAAGATTGAGTGTGCATGTTTGCTTCCATGTGTGTGTTTGAACATGCGTGTGACTGTACGTGTGCATGCGGTTTTATGTGTTTGTCTGTCTGTGTATTTGCGTGTTTGAGCGTGTGTGTGTGTGTTCTGAGGGTATCAGTGCGCGCGTGTGTGCAAGACAGTTTGCACGGGAATACTTTGAGTATGTGCGTCTGTGATTGTGTGTGTGTGTGTACATATGTTTGTAACTGTGTGTGGCGTTTTGCCTTTGCATGTTTGTGTGGCCTTGCGTTTGCTTGTGTGTGTCACAACGTGTGTGTGAGTGTGTGTGCTTTTGTGTGTGTGTGTGAAAGCATTTTGAAATTAATTATTATTTTTTTTACGAAATGTGAGCTTCGCTGGCTAGGCCAGCATTAATTCCCCATTCTTAATTGAGCTTGAGATGTCTGCATGTGGCTCTGTGCGCATGATAGAAAGAGAGACTGTTTGTGAGAGTTTGAGACTGTGTATATCAGCAGAGAAGTGGGAAAAAGTAGAAATTATCCTACATCTCTTCACTGCCTGTAATTCAACCATTACGTCTGGTTTTTCCCAATCACCCTCAACTCACTGTCACTCATAACTTCTCCATTCACTCCTTAGACCTCCCCTTATCCCGTCGTTCCTATTTCAACTTTAGCACCGTTATTATATCTCACTCCCCGTCACTGCTCCTTCCATTCCTACCGCACCTCCAGTGTTTATAATTTAAACTCTACTTTCTTCCAATGTATCAGAGACCTATTTGTCTGTTACTTCATGACGATGGACTTCAGTACGTCACAGGATCAATCACAAATTTGAAAATATCAACAGCTCCTCATGTAAAATGTTAACTTCTTCAAAAGGCTGGTGCATAATTTAATTTTTGTTTCTGTTCCTTACAGTAAACTTACTCACAGTTGTGATAATGATGTGGAGAAACTGTGGTATTACCAAATGTGTCACTTCTTACCTGGTTGCCATGGCAGTGGCGGATCTATTGGGGAACAATTGAGTTCCTCCACCTCATTCAAACTCCAGGTCTCCCTTTTGTCCTGATTATGCTGCTCAATGTTCTCACCGTTAGACACATTATAGTGAGCAGCAGAGCCTGCAGTGGGGAGAGTCCCAGAGACCTGGAGATGGAGGGCCGAAGGAAATCCATTATTTTGCTCTTTGCGATCTCGGCGAATTTCATCCTGTTGTAGTCATCCTTAACTATTTATTCTATATGGAGCTGGATGTATGATTTGGGGTTTAACTCTGTTTGGTTAGATTACTTTGTTGTGCAATTGGGCTTGTTGCTGCAGCTCCTGAGCAGCTGCACTAACACTGCTATTTATGCCTTGACACAGACTCCGTCCAGACAACAGTTGAAGAATGTGCTGAAATATCCCTTGACTCGAATTCTTCAGTTCATTCAATCACGAGAAGAACTTAAAAACTGCCAGTTCCCATTGGGCGGATTGCCTATCCACTATGGACAGGCCTCACTGACTGTACAGAGGGAAAAAACATCACCACCGAACTTCTCTGCCCTCAAATTGGCCAGGCTGGCTTTGCATGATGGACACTTCTCATTTATTGGACAAAAGATCCATTTGCTAAAATTTCTGCCCTTCCCTTTTACCAGGTTGTCTGTCCATCATGGATGCCACTCGTAGATTGGGGTGAATAACGCTGCTTTTAACATCACTAACTCCTCATTGGCACGGTTGCCTGTCCATCACAAAGGCCGTTCGCTGATTGGACAGAAAAGCCCATGTCCTAAATGCTCTGCACATGCCCCCTCCCCGCTCCCCCATCCCCATTCAGCTGGCTGCCTGTCTATCATGGATATCCCTCACAGATTGCAAAGAAAGCCAAAACACTTCCTAACATCTGTGCCCTCAAAATGGTAGGGTTGTCTGACATCTTGCATACTCCTCACTTATTGGACAGAGAAAACCCACCTCCTAACATTCTGCCGTCAAATTGGCCAGGGGCTATCCATCAAGCATGCAGCTCACGTATGGGACAGAGAAACACACCGCTGATCATCTCTACCCTTCCATTGGTCAGCGTGTCTTTCCATCATTGATGCCCCTCAATGATTGCACAGAATAAAACACACCCTAACAGCTCTGCTATCACGTTGGCCTGTCCATCATGGACACCGTTCAATGATTGGGCTGAAAAAATAACACACCTCCAAACATCGCTGCCCTCACAATTCTTGGGCTGCCTCTCCATTAACCATATTCCTCATGAAGTGGAAATAGAAAACCGACCTTCAAACATCTCTGCCCTCCCATTGGCTTGGGCGTGGCCATCCTGGAGAACCCCTCACTGCTTGGACAGAGAGAACCGCCTTCTAACACCTCTGCATTTCTTGGACGGGCTGGTTATCCATTACAGCGACATCTCACTAATGACATAAAATTCACCTGCTAACATATATGCACTCCCATTGGCCTGGCTGCCTGTTCTTAAAGGATTCCCCTCACTGACAATGCTGTAAAACGCAACTACAAACATCACGAGTCTTCCATTTTCACAGCTGCCTGTCATCGTGGATAGCTGTCACTGACTGGGCAGAAAACAAAACCAAATCCATACAGCTCTGCTCTCCCATTGGCCAGGCTGCCTGTATATCATGGACAACCGCCAATCTTTGAACAGACCCCACCCTCGCGAACACGCGCACCGCCCCCACCCCCAAATCCCACCACCCGACGCTCTTATCCACTCTAACCACATTGGGGTGGGATGGGTGCTGCAAGTATATCAGCGCGTTTGCTCACACTGATTGGACCTCAATTCTTCCATCGGAAATAGGAAGACAACTCCAGAAAGCACCAGTGTGACGGTCAGAAGAACTGAGGGCATAAGGAATAAGTGAGGTCAGGGTTAATGGTTAACGGAGTGGGGGTCAATTCAGGCTGAGCTTTGCTGGTTCATGGGAAATTGGAGAGACAGAAAGAGAGAGAAAGAGATAGCGACACAGAGATAGAGTTGGAGGGTCATATAGAGAGAGGCAGAGAGAGAGAGAGAGAGAGAGAGAAAGAGAAAGAGAGGGCGATGGAGAAATAAAGGGAGATGCCCAGAGAGAGAGTAAGAGAGATGGAGATGGAGATAGACAGGGGGAGACGAAGAGAGAAGGGGAGATGGGCTAGAGAAGGAGAGTAAGAAAGCTGGAACTGAGGCATGAAGAGGGGAGATGGCCAGGGAGCGATGGAGCAGTAGAGGCAGAGAGAGGGACAGAGCTGGAGGGATATAGAGAGAAAGAAACCGAGAAAGATAGAGAGAGGAAGAGAGAGAGAGAAAGAGAGAGAGAAAGACAGGGAGAGAGAGAAGGAAAGTGATAGAGAGGTAGAGAGAGAGAGAGAGAGAGAGATGAAGAGAGACAAAGTGACAAATGTAGAGGGAGAAAGACACACAGAAATGGAGAGCCAGAGAGGGAAAGTCAGAGCGGTGGAGGGGTTGGGGGAACGGAGATGAAGAGACAGACAGGGAGAGGCAGAGCGAGAGAGGTGGTAAGGGAGATGTATTGTGGCAGAAACAGAGAAGGAGAGGCAGAGAGAAAAACCGTTACAGGGAGATACAGGCATAGAGAGAGAAAGAAAGAGACAGAGAGAGGGAGGCAGACAGAAAGAGACAAATATAGAGAGAGAAAGATGGAGTGAGAGAGAAAAACAGAACCACAGAGAAGGAGAGGCAGACAGATAGATAGAGGGACATAGAGAGAGAGAAGACAGAGACACAGAGAGAGAGGGAGAGAGAGAGAGAGAGAAAGTGATAGATAGATAGATAGATAGATAGATAGATAGATAGATAGATAGATAGATAGATAGATAGATAGATAGATAGATAGATAGATAGATAGATAGATAGATAGATAGATAGATAGATAGATAGATAGATAGATAGATAGATAGATAGATAGATAGATAGATAGATAGATAGATAGATAGATAGATAGATAGAGGAAGAGAGGGAGAGAGAAACAGAGGGGTAGAGACGTTGAGAGTCAAAGAGAGAGAGGGAGGAAGAGATAGAAATAGATAGGGATGGAGGAAGATTGGGAGGAAGAAACTGAGAGCCAGAGAGTGAGACAGATAATCAGAGAAGGAAATGGAGGGAGAGGGAGACGGAGAGAGCCAGATATGGGGGCAGAAGTACACAGTGGGAGTTGAGTGAGAGAACGGGAGATGGCGAGAGAGATGGCGAGACTGTGAGAGAAATACGGTTATTGGGACTTAGAGAGAGTGAAGAGAGATAGACACAGTGAGAGGGGAGAGGCAGAAAGATCAACAGGGGGAGAGAAAGAAATGCAGGGAGTGAATCAGAGAAATAAAAAGAGGGACAGAGAGAAGAGGGAGGAAGATAGAAAGAGAGAGAGAGAGGTAAAGAGCAGGAGAAAGGGAGAGAGAGAGGGATAGATGGATTAGAAAGAGGGAAATGAAGAGAGAGAGGGTGACGGTGGGATGCGAGAGGAAATGGAGGGAGTCAGTGGGAGGTGGAGGGAGAAAGGGAGGAGCAGGGAGAAACGGTGAGTCGGGGGCCCGGAGAGCGAGTCATGGAGAGGGAGCAACAGAATTGGGGAAAGGGAACGAGAGAGGCAGTGATAAATTGAGGATGAGGGAGAGGAAGAGGGAGACAGAGAGAGAGAGAAACAGAGAGAGAGAGATGGAAAGTGATATATAGATAGATAGATAGATAGATAGATAGATAGATAGATAGATAGATAGATAGATAGATAGATAGATAGATAGATAGATAGATAGATAGATAGATAGATAGATAGATAGATAGATAGATAGATAGATAGATAGATAGATAGATAGATAGATAGATAGATAGATAGATAGATAGATAGATAGATAGATAGATAGATAGATATGTACATATGTAGAGAGATGGAAAGAGGGGGAGTGACAGAGGGCTAGAAAACATGAGAGGCAGAGAGAGAGACAGGAAGAGATAGGGATAGATAGGGATGAAGAAAGATTGGGAGGGAGATACTGAGAGCTAGAGAGTGAGAAAGACAGAGATCGAGGGAAATGTTGAGAGAGGGAGGCGGATAGAGGCAGAGATGGACGCAGAACTGTACAGTGGGAGTTGGTTGGAGAACGGGAGACGCCCAGAAAGATGGAAAGACCGTGAGCCGGAGAGGGAGATCGAGTTGGGGTGAACAGAGGCAGGGAGACAGAGCGGGAGAGGAAGTTATAAAGAGACGGAGAGGGAAAGATTGAGAGAGATAAAGAGAGAGGGAGAGAGACAGAGAGAGAGAGTGGGAGAGAGAGAGAGAGAGGGAAGCAGAGGTGCCATGAAATAAAGGCAGAAGGACAGGCATAGGGACATAGAGGGAGATAATACAGAGAGACAGAGAGAGAGAGGGTAGAGGCTGAACAAGCGACAAGGAGAGAGTACGAGAGGCAGAGAGAAAGAGAGCGACAAAGAAAAGAGGGAGGAAGAAGATAGATAAGAAGATAAGATAAGTAGGTAGAAAGATATGTACATATGTAGAGAGATGGAAAGAGGGGGAGAGACAGAGGGGTAGAAAACATGAGAGGCTGAGAGAGAGACTGGAAGAGATAGGGATAGATAGGGATGGAGAAATATAGGGAGGGAGGGACTGAGAGCCAGAGAGTGAGAAAGAGAGTGATCGAGGGAAATGTAGAGAGAGGGAGGCGGATAGAGGCAGACAGAGAGGTAAGGAGTTGGAGAGAGACAGAGAGAGAGGGAGAGATGAATTAGAAAGAGGGAAATGAAGAGAGCGAGGGTGACGGTGGGAGGGCGGGAAGGAGACGGAAGGATACAGTGGGAGGTGGAGGAATAGAGGGAGAGGCGGGGACAGACGGAGAGACGGGGGGCTGTTGAGCGATACATGGGGATGGAGCAACATTAAGGGGGAAACGGAATGGAAGAGGCAGCGGTAAAGATACGGCGAGGGAGAGGCAGGGAGAGAGAGAGTGAGAGAAAGAGAGTGAAAGTGATATACAGATACATAGATAGAAATATTGAGAGATAGATAGAAAGGTCGTTTCATCCTCGATCAATATAATTGTAATTCTACCCATTCTCGATTTATAAAACTTGCTCTAATCCTTTTTCATTGTTGTCAATTAAAATGATGATGTATGACAAATGATTTCATTTACACACAGTATCAAAAGAGTTGAATTCAACAACTTTAGATCTTAAACTCCCCACCCCCTCCCTCCCCCCATCCCCACCCCGTTTCTCCCCCCTCCCCTTTTTTTTCCAATAATTTATATAGATTATTCTTTTCCCACCTATTTCCATTATTTTTAAATCTAAAAGTAAAACTTTGTTAGTCTTTCCACCCCACCCCCACTAGAGCTGTACCTTGAGCATCCTGTCTTCCATTCTTAATTAGCACCTTCCTTAGACAATATCACCACCTTCAACACCTCTTTGATCCTTTTGTCTGTAACATCTTTTGATTATCTGCTCCTATCACTGCTTGCTTATCTCCACAATCACCACACCCTCAACTTCTCTCTCCCCCCGCCCCAACCCCCCCTCCCCCCGCCCTCCACCCCCCCCCACAACCCCCCCCCCCCCACCACCCCACCTGAAAACAGCTTATATTTCACCCCTCTCCTAACTATGCTTCAGTTCTGCCGAAGGGTCGTGAAGACTCGAAACGTTGACTGATTTCTTCTCCACCGATGCTGCCAGACCTGCTGAGCTTTTCCATGTAATTCTGTTTTTGTTTTGGATTTCCAGCATCCGCAGTAGCTTTTAGCTTTTTGTTTTTATCAAAAGAGTATAGTTTTCTGAAGTTTATGAATCAGCGTGCAATAACACATCTTTAAATAATTTTATTACCACTTCTTCCAGAAACTGAACTTTGCTGCAGGGTGAGTTCTTGCCTAAAAGCCGCATGATATTTCAATGGCTAATGATGGCAGTTACTACAAAATACGGAGATAACAATATGGACAAACTTCATGACAATCTTTTTAATTCTAATCAAGAATGTCTTCCAGTCTGCACCATCTGTTAGAAGGCATTTCTCTACTTTCCGACTATCCATTCCAGAGTGATGGGTCTGCTGGTCTTTGACTGGAATGTCTCCTGCACTGTCCTTGTCATTTGGCCTGCTGTCCCCTGTAAAATCCATCCTTCTCTGGTCAGTAAATGCAAGGTCACTACCACCTTCTATAGAACTGTGTTAATTAATTGGTTTAACTGCACTTTCTTGACATTTAGTGGAGTTTGAATTGATATATGATCGACATAGTTTGTTAAGTTTTGCTCCACTGATTTAACAAAAGAAGGGAGGGAAACAGCACACTGCTTCAATGATTTGAAGGATCAGGAACAAACGACCACAGATGAGAATACATAAGAATTTTAGAACTAATAGAAGAAACAATCCCTTTGTTCAGAGAATTCAGGCTGTGGAATTCAAGAAGAAAGCCCTTATATCTCATGTCTTCCGGCCAGCTGTAATGTAGGGCACATTGTTACTGCCCCTGAAGTTTTCTGATCCCCAAAGCTTCAACCAATTTTCAGGCAGAACTTTTGATCCCAGCCGAAGCTAAAATGGGTGAACCGGAACTGTCGAGGGCAAGTCTAATGAGTGGAAAAAAAGGTGGCGGAAGAGAGGGCATGAATCTAATTTTACTCCACAATCTGCCATATTCAGTTATGTTTATACACGTCACAAGACTGTTAATGAATGAATGTGGATTGGTGACTGAATGGATGAGCGGATCAGTGGGTGACTGGCTGAGTGTGTGTGTAGGTAGTCGGATGGAATGCATGCACGGGTCGGCTGAGCGGTCCGGGAGAGTGAGCAGCCAAGTCGGGAGTATAGATGAATCGACTGAGCAGTCGGGTTTGTTGGGGAGTCAGGTCGGGGGAATAGTCGGGTCTTTTGGGCAGTTGGGTCTGATGGGCATTTGGGTCGGGTAAGCAGTTGGGTCGGGTTGACAGCAGAATCGGCTGGGTAATTCGGTTAGGGTGGGAAGTGTTTGGCTGGATACTCGGGTCAGCTGGGTGTAGGGATGCACGGGTTAGGGATGTAGTCCGGTTGGTGGGGTAGTTCGGTCGGCGGTATTTTCGTGTCAGGGGTATACTCGGGTCGGTTGTATACTCGGGTCGGCTGTACAGTTTGGGTAGGGTGGACAGTATGCCGGGGTATAGTGCGGTCGGGCGAACAGTCCGGTCGGGTGAACGTTCAGGTCAGTGCTGCAGTCAAGCTTGGTGGATGGTCGCGTCCAGGTGCCAAGAGGATAACCTAATAGCTTCAACTGTTTGCTAAGCCTTTATACAGAAGATCATGAAACTGACACTAGCTTCAGTCTCATCCGTCCTTAACACATTCCACCAGTTCTCATTATTCCACTAATTTAAGCTGCACCTTCTCCTCTGAAAGAGCAGCAAACCCTTCGCAGCTCACAGGCCGTTTGACCCAAATCACAGAGAAGTGCAGAAAGGTAATGACAACCTTGGTTCAGATTATCCTGTCCTCCCAGCTGGTGTCAAATCAGCATTTGGGAAGCAGTAACTCAGATGTCGTTTAGGGTTAGTAGTTGGGTCGGGGCTCGGTAGCGGGAACGTTGGGGATCTCAGGTCAGTTGAGCTATTGGTTAGTGGGTTGTCAGGTTGTGGTGGGTAGTCAGGCTGGGCGTGGGTTGTCGGGTCAGAGGTGGGTAGGTAGTTGGCTAGGATAAACAATCAGGTCACGTGTGCAGTCAGGTCATGGAGGTTGGCAATCAGGTTGATTGGGCAATCAGCTCTCATAAGTGTGTAATCAGTTTGGGTGAGCAGCCGGGTCACACAGGTGGGTAGTTGGGTTGGGTGGACACTCCGATCCTGCGTACCTGGTTGCATCAGGTGAGCCATTGAGCCGGGTGTGTGGTCAGGTTGCGAAGTAGTTGGGCAAGAGCGTGTCATCGTGTGGCAGGTAGTCAGCTCGGGAAAGGGCAATCAGGTCGCGAGGTAAGGGTGTCTTAGTTGGGTGAGGAATAGTCGAGTTGGTAGTGGTAATTGGGTCGGAGAGAGAGTAGTTATGTTGGGTGGGCCATTGCTTCGGGTGAGCAGTCCGAATGTATAGGCTGTCAGGGCTGGGGAAAGTATTCAGGTTTGGGCGGGAGATACTGAGTTGGGGTGTTGGATGTGTTGCGCAGTTCAGATATGCTGGTTAATCTCTCAGTTAAACCAAAGTCTTAATCAGCCTAACACTTGCATCGTAAATATGCCGGCAAGTCTATATATCTGACCCCCAATCCTCTTGCACTGAGCTCAGTGTGGGAGACATTAACAGCGGGCCCAGGGCAGCGCAAATCAGCTGATCAGGAATTTAAACTTCCGAAGCTATTTCAGCACCTGTGCAGGTGACAGGACGCCCGCAGTGTTTGCGATGCGCACCGCGAACTTAAATTCACTCTTATGCGCATTGGAAGTGTTAGGACCGTCGCTGTTCATTGAACTGGCGCTTCTCATTGAAGTACCTGCCTTGCAAGGGTGATAGGGCCAACACAGAGAGGTTTTACTCCACTGCTGAAGCTGGATAATGACGTAACCTGAGTGGCAAGATATATAGAAAAAAATATAATAATCCCCGTGGAAAATCAGCAGACACTAAACAAATGAAACAAATTGGAACAATGATTTCTGATTCCTTTTAAATAAAAATACATTGTCATTGCAGCAAAAAGGCCTCCATTCAAAACTGAAGCGTTGGCTACAATTTAACTATAATTAGAACGGGGAGAGTTGGTTTCATTTTACATTTTTTATCAGTATCAAAATTAGTGTCCAAGGAAATGTCGCTATCTTTTTCAGCTCTTCCCTGAATTTAGTTTGTGTAGCCGCATAAATAACCGTGTTTGTGCACGAACTCAAATACATGAGCATGTGTCCGGTTTGATTGGCGATGTATGCAGGATCTGCATAGTCCAGGAGTACATGAATGAGCATAACACGGACTAAGGAACAAACGACTGCTGTCAACCACAACAGTATAAAACTAACAGATAAAGTGAACAGTAAAATCATCGATTTCCTTCGGTTCTGTATTTCCGGATCACTCTGATTCTCGCTGCTTTGTCCGCGGAGCTCCTTACGGGCTCGACTAGCTACTAAAATCCGTCTGACTGTCAAACAATTAAACAGTAATATCAAAGAGAAAGGAATCCAAATCAATAAAATACTTTGTAGCCAATTAAATACTACACCAAAAGGAGATGTATAAAATTCCAGGCTGGGTTGGCAAACCCACTGAACATTTTTAACTGTTCGCTTTGATTCAAATGCAAACCAATATGGAATGTTCTCTAATAAGGAGAGGGCGCATATTGTTGTTTGAATTGTAGCCGCAGTTCTCACCGTGCAATATCTTGTCTTAAACTTGTAAATACATATGGAGACAAACCGGTCAAATGTGAAGGAGACGGTAAACCACACCGACAAATGAAAGTGGGTGTTAATTGTGTACATTATGAACTTGCAAATGGGTGTATAGGACATGAATATTTGTGGAAAATGCAGACCCAGGATTTTATGAACGAGAACATTGTTGAGCATGACCAGTAAATCGGCTGTTGCCATGGACACCATATAGAAAGAAATGCATTTTGAAAGGCCGCAGTTTCCTCTGGAGAGAATCACGATTGTCATCAGGTTCGCTGTGGCAAGAAGGGAGAGAAAGTAGGTAACATCGACACTCAGATACATTCCACAGAACATTATAAGAAATGTTACTGTGCATTTCTACTCAGCGTTATATCCATGATTTATTTTATAATATTGGCCTGTGTTTCTGAAGTACCTAAATAAGTATATGAACATGCACTCTATTGTGATAAAATAGTTTCCAAGGCAGTATTTGTGCGACTGCCTTTCGGTGAAACAGAAACAAGAACCATGTGTCTGGCGTTGGGATCTCCTAAGTGGGCACCAGACTTCTGAGAAATGAGGCTGTGCATTTAATTGTTAAGGGAACGGAAACTGATTGCGAAGTACAAACAGACTTGGAGATGGGATTTATGTATCCAATTCATTTTCAGCAGAACATGGCCATGTCCAGGGGCTCTTGCTGAAGCTGTGTGTATAAAATCCGGGAAAAGCTATGGGCCACCCAGGCGCGCTGCAGAGCTGTTTTTTTTTTACCAGGAGCTGATCAGAGTGTGTATTAGAGTGTTACGGGATGTTAGGTGAGAGTGCCTGTGTGAATCCTCAGCCATCAGGACTGTTGTGACCCGAGTAAAAGATGCTCCACAGAAGTGGGCCTTGTTGATGATAATCATATCCGTGGAGCTGGGATGGAGTTATATGGCTGTTGGAGACCATTTGAGAATCAGATCCTGCGTGAAGAAGAGTAGTTCAGCATTGCTGGAGCATGATGGAGTTGTGAGAGACATTCAGACTGAACACCGTGGTAAATATGGGTTTAGAGCCCCCTGAGAAATCCATGAGAAGTATCATTGTTGTTTCAGCTACTTCAACAATAATTAGTACTTTCTGCTGAATACAATTAGCATTTAATTATATATTTTTTGACTTTGGTTTGTTCATTGACAATAAATGTTTTAAAAAGTAACATCTTGGCCATTGTTTTCTTCCATCGGTCTCCTTTGGGAATTTCGGTTTTTTCAGGTAATTGATCCTCAAGTGGAGACGGTAACACTATGTCTAGGGACTAGGCTTCTACCGTCCTCCCGGTGAACTTCAGTCTGAAGATTTCATGGTGCTGAAAGAAATGTCACTCGATTTCCGTCTGGAAACTTCAGGCTTGGAAAGTATCCCCCAAACTCCACGTACCACAAATGCCTTTGGGCATCGATGCCTCAATTGGGGCTAATGGTGACTTAGGACAACCTTGTAAAACTGGCTCAACCGGATCAGCCGTCCGTCATTTATAATCCTCTCTTCCCTTTAAACGACCTTCGCCCCTGGCACTGGAATGAGGCTCAATGGAACTGTACAGTGCAAGTCTACCCGTGAGTGCCTCGCAGTCAACCCAGTTACCAATATAATTTTCATAAAGGGAAAAATGGATATTTCTTTAACTTGTTGCATTTCAACAGCCAAATAATAAACGGATTTCCTTACATGCAAACTTCCTGCCATCAGACCGTTACTGTGTGAGGCACTGAGTGAATTTGATAAATTGCCACTGAGGATCCATGTTACACAAAATAGAATTTTACAATCTTCTCCGTCTGCTAATTTGCAGAGGGGGATTCTGGGGGAGGATATCAGATGCCAGCGGTGTTCAATATAATTTCCAGGCCATTACAAGAAGTAATAAATTCAAATAAAAATTTCTTCCGAAGAAAAAACTATCCAAAGTAATTCAAAACGGTGCCCTTTTCCTATCCATACTCGATCTGCAGGACCCCCTCAGGAACTGAATTGGAACCGGCATATCGCCAAAGATTCTTTCCAATGGAGGAATGAGGAGCAGCTTCCTGTTTATCAAAATATCTTCCCGTCCCCATCTGGGTGGAGGACGCTGCAGTTCTTGGAATCAGTACTGTAACTTAGACAATGGGCCACATTACCTATCAGATGGTCAGCTTAGCATTAACACATGCAGTGAGACATTCCCGCAATCAGCCACATAATCACTAGCAGTGAAATATTCAAAAGCATTTAGACAACACTGACTTACCGGGAATACCAAAGGCTGCGAGCATTGGGTAGTAAATATCCGTCACTTGTAGAATCGTTGGCTGGATCATGTTTTCTTTTGGAAGGATGCGAGAGCTCACTCAGTTTTCTGATTGTGTTGAGATTCCATAAATGTTTCCCACTTTATAGGTCAATTTGTCTCCCCGTGGGGAAATCAGCTTACACAATAATTCGGGTTAGTCATCGTCACTTCACAAACAAGGGGATAATTTAACTGTTCAGAGACCCCAGTCCTCCAATGGGGAAATTTATCAGCTCAGTTCCAGAAACTTCGCCAATTAAAATTAATGATCGCAAAGTAACCAAAGAGGGAATGTATTCTGCACATGGCCCCTTGAATGTTGAAAGGAACATCCCTCCTGGAGAATGTTGGATTCTATGAGCTTCATATTGTTCCGCTGCGATATTAACTGAGACATTGCAGAATGTGAAGGTCTTATGGACTGTAATTACGTAACTTAAACTTGCTGTCTTCTGTGACGACACCACGTGATGACCCGGCGTTATTAATTCTGGCGATAATATTGCTCTAAAATTAACTATACTACAGATATCCGTATATTGATGCTGTTGCTGTCAGGCAATTGTACTGGTCGCTATCTACTATAACATAAATAGTGGGAAACATGTTCGAAAACTATCCGTGCTGCTTATAATCTATGATTATTAATAAAAACTCCACTCAATCGGAGGGATCCCCTGCTCCAACATTATGTGTTATGAAATACAAAGAGAAAACGCTGGGAATACTCAGCAGATCTTTTAGCATCAGTGGAGGGTGAATCAGACTTAATGTTTCAGGTAATATTCAGCATTGATCTTTTTTTCACTTAATTTTCCAGCATCGCAGTATTTTGTTTTAGGATTATTGATTTTGTTCCTTTTACAGAATTTTCACGATGACTCTATTCTAGTTCTCATAATGGCGACATTGGCACCACATCACTTGTGGTAAGCCAACTGGCGGGTTACAGGTCAGGCTGCTACTCAACTTTTACTCGTGATATCCTTTCACAAACATTATTGTTGGTGAGTTCACCGTAATGTTACTGACGGTGAATTTAACTTCACTGAGGAAGCCCCTACTCGAACATTAATAGTTGTGTCCATGCAGAGAATCATCCTAAGATTTCTCGCTGTAACCCGACTCTAACGTTACTGCTGGGGCCTGTATTCTAAGTTATTCGTGATGACATGACTCAAACATTACTGCACGTAATCCAGCGCCACGAAGCTTTTTTCCTTGTTAAGTTTGATTACTTCCGAAATCAGGTCGCCTGATTATAAGGTAATGTTCTGCATTGCCGGAGTTACTACAGTTATATTTTAATCAGTACTCCGGATAAAGTGGGAAAGACTCTCTTATATGAAGGTGATGCTGCTTGCAATCCTTTATTTCACATTAGGAGAATATTTAATGATTTGCTTAAGTATAATGACACTCTTGGCCATAAGTAAATGAGGAATAATGAAAATTCAGATACATTGAGGTTTTAACTGGGCTTGAAGAATGAAAGTTTGACATGGTACGTCACTGAAAAATTGCTGATAGATCAGGGAAAACTAATAATCGTTCAAATTGAATGCAGGGGGTACCATATTATCCTTGAATCTGCACAGTTGATATTGACGTTTACACCTTATAACTAAACACAAAGCGGAGTCATAAAATGAAACGGTGCGTCAACCTTCTGGAGAATATTACTGCTTCCAATTGGCGAGACATCGATTGTGAATCACACCAAAGTCAACAGCGAAAAAAACCGTAACAATTCACTTAACTCCAATTTACTTACGAACGACAATATTCGCTTTCAAGAGGGGAGCTAAATGTAAGTATTAAACTGAGTGCCGATGCAAGAGTTGCACCAATCTGCCAAATGCAATCAACCTTATCGAAGGTATAGAGGATTGGGAGCAGAAAATTTCGACATCTTTCTCAATCATGCGCAATCACTTAAAATGGGTTAAGTTTGTTGTGAAGCATTCATTTATGCCGTTTGACAGAGGTTAATTCAAGGACTCTCTTTATCTTGCAACCAGGTGAAATGACTCAATGTGTTTAAGAAGTCAGCGGTCACTAATTGTTTCATTTAATTCTGTTTCTTCATTTCACCTGCAATAAATAAAAGCCATTGTGAGTGGCCACTGCAATCCGAATTTAAATTGCGTTCGCAGTAGTTATTACTGTTTTTACAGCATCTTAGGAGACGCTTTTGTCAGTTTCTGTGTCAGTATCATTTTCATTGTCAACTCTGCAGTGACGCATGGAACTCGTAAACAGATACCCCGTCTTACACAATTATCATTGCCCACAAAAGAGACCACAGCAACGAAAGAAAACTGATATTTTGCTCCTCTCAGGGTTTGTTTTGTAAACCAATCAAGAAATGAGAATGGGATGGGGTTTTGGAGAATATGTCATCCCAAAGAAACTTGCTGGGAAATGTTGATCGCAGCTGTCCTTACAGGTAATGAATATAGAACCAGAGAATGCTGGAAATACGCGACAGGTCTGGCAACTTATGTGAACAGAGAGAAAGAGTTAACGTTTTCAGGTCGATGACTTTTTGTCACAACTTGAAAATTTATATTGTGGGTAACATGCCGCCAGTCTGATTGTCTACACATCAGCCTCCAGAATCACTTAATTGTCGCGAACAGGTGTCACAGTTTTTATGGGCCGGGCGGTAGGAGCGGTTTTGGGGTGGAGAACTTCTAGTCATGACGTAAGTTGTATGGAGCTATAAAATAAATTATTCCCTCTTGGCTAGGTATAAATAATCTGAAGCAAATGTTGTGGCTGCACTTTATATATAGAATGTTTGCTTGATCCTCCGAGTGCGGCTGTCTTCCATTGTCCTGATTATTATTTGTGATGGAATAAGGATTTCTTTTACGAGGTATTGAGTAGATTTTGTGGCAGAGCATTATAAATAGTTTAACCATAGAATCATGGAATGTTTACAAATCAGAAAGAGGCCATTTAGCACCTTGTCTCTCTGTCAGTTATCTGCAATAGCAACTTAGCCAGTCCTACACCTCCGCCTTTTCCATGTAGCCCTGAAAATATTGTCTTTTCAGATAATTATCCAGTTCCCTTTTGATAACTGCAAATGCATCTGACTCCATGACGCACTCAGCCATTGGCTTCCTGATCCAAACCTTTGGTTGGTTAAAGAATTTGTTCCTCATGTCGCCTCTGGTTATTTGTTAATCACTTTACGGTTGTCCACCTCCTGCCAATGGGAACATTTTCTCCCCATTTGCACTAAACAGGCTCCTCATGATTCTGTGCACAACTAACCAATCTCCTCTCAACCTTGTCTTCTCCAAGAAGAACAGCCCCGGATTCATCAATCTATCAACATAACTGAATCCTCCCATCCTCGGAATCATTCTTTTCAATCATTTCTGAACCTTTCCTAAACCGTCGTTTAAATTGAACCAGTATGTTGTGATAGTTGATAACTTAGTTTCTTTTGTTTTCTATGCCCTGATTTATCAAAACCAGGATTCCGGACCAAGGACTGCGTTCAAAAGATGCCCTGCTAAATTCAATGATTTATGCGCATATACAAACAGGTCCTTCAGCTGCTGCTTCCAATTAGAATAATACCCTTCAATTGATGCCACCTTCTCTCATTCACCTGACAAAAATGTATCACTTCACAATTGTTCTCATTGCTTTTCACCTGTCTCATTTCTTCTCATTCCAGTAGTCTATTTACATCCTTTTGAATTATATCATTATACTCTTCATAGTTCACAAATCTTCCAATTCCTGCACCATCCTCAAATTTTGACATTGTGTCCTGCACACCCAGATGTAGGTTATTAATATCAAAAATGAAAAGCAGTGGTCCCGCTGCATACCACCCAACATCGCATCCCACGCCCAACTCCTGCCCCCTCCCCAGTCAGAAGTAAATAAACGTTTATATAATTCATGCTTTGATAGTCTTGAAGTAAATTATTAATCTGTGGCATAATGAAATTTTATCTGTGCTAAAGGCTAATGATCCACAACACCATATGTTTCGAAAAAAATGCATCTGAAAACTAATAGTGTTCACTGAAAATCATAATTTCACTCAGATTTGGGGACTTAAATTATTAATAATGAGGGAAATAACGTAAGAGTTGATTTCGAAATGAAATGACCAACTTGTTTCCTTCGAGCTCCTGCACTTCAAAAACCCCCTCCTCACCATTGGATTTGCATCAGCCATAGTGCTATGAATAACTACATCAAATCGCATTTATATCAAAAATCTAAAATAGTAGACTCAGCCACAAACTCCGCTTTCATTCGTGTTCTACTACCGGACTTGATGACCAAGAAATATTTTTATTTTTTTAAGCGTTGCGGGCTTCACTGTCTAGTCAACAATTATTGTCCATCCGTAATTGCATTTGAGAAGGTGATGGCGAGTTGCCTTCATGATCCACCTCAGTCCCTGGGGTGTAGGTGCACCAACAGCGCTGTTAGGAAGGGAGTTCCAGGATTTTGAATCAGTGACAGTGAAGGAAAGGCAATATATTTCCAAGTCAGGATGGTGAGTGGCTTTGAGGGGAATATACAGCTGGTGGTGTTCTCATGTTTCTGCTGCACATGTCTTCATAGATGGCAGTGGCCGTTTGTTTCGAAGGTGCTGGCTAAGGAACCTTAGTGATTTTCTGCTGTACATCTTGTTTATGGCACACACTGCTGCTACTGTGCGTCGATGGTGCAGGGAGTGAATGTTTGTGGATGGGGTTCCAGTCAAGCGGGCTACTTTGTCTAGGATGGTGCCAATCTTCTTGAGTGCTTTTGGAGCTGCACTCATCCAGGAAAGTGGAGAGTATTGCATCACACCACTTTATTAAGCCTTGTAGGTGATGGACAGGTTTTGGCGAGAAAGTGTGGTGATTTGCTCGCCACAGGATTTCTAGCCTCTGTATCTGTTCTGTTGGCCAATGTAATAATCCAGTCATGCACTTCAGTTCCTGTTCAATAGTAATCCCCAGGCCGTTGATCGAGGGAAATTCATTATAGTTATGTCATTTAATCCGATGGGGAATCGTCAAATTCTCTCTTGCTGAATATGGTCATTGCCTTGCTTTTATGTGGCGCGAATGTTAATTCCCACTTGTCAGTCCAAGCCTGGATATTGTCCAGATCTTGCTGCATTTGGATGTGGACGGATTCAGGGGTCGTGGATAGTGCTGGAAATTGTGCAATCATCAGCGAATATCCCCAGTCCTGATGTTCTGCTGGAAGGAAAGCCATTGATGAAGCTGCTGAATTTAATAGGTCCGACAACGCTACCCTGAAGAATTCCTGTGGTGATGCCCTGGAACTGAGATGATTGACCTCCAACAACCATAACCATCTTCTTTTGTGGGAGGTATGACTCCAAGGAGCAAACAGATGTCCCCCTGTTTCACATTTACTCCAAATTATCTAGGGCTCCTTGAGGCCACACTCGGTCAAATGCTGCCTTGTTATGAAGGGCAGTCACTCCCAACTCACCCAATGAACATCAGCGGAGACAAACAAAGCAAACAGTTCAGGATGATGCCTTATCATCAGAACTGTACAAAGCTCCGAATGAGTTTTCATCCTTTCAAAGGGATGGTGTCATACTTTCCCTCAACAAATACCAGATGAACTCCTTCACGCACTAGCTAAATCAACCTCTGTGCCATTGTATCTCCCTGGAATTTCTGCAACTTAATACCTCCCCAAAAGAAAGTGCAAGCTTCAAAGGTTTGACAGCCGCATGCAGCTGAAAGCTCAGGATTTGCCCTGTCAAAACCCTGTAACAGGTGAGCAATGATGTTTGCAACATTACAAGCCCTGGATGAATGTTCCCATTGCGATTTAGATAGCTAAGGCGCATATCTCCCAAAGGGTAACTGATTTCATGTCTCACTCAAGCTTCTATCCAATTAGACACCGCATAGCTTTTAAGTAACCTAACGAGCCCCAGAAGTATCATTGGATATCACTTTCCAACATAAAGAAACTTAATAAGATAAATGTTGCCTTTGGAGTTTCATGCATGAAGAATGTTTCAAATTATTGCCGGCGCTAAATGTGAGCTAGGATAAAATGATATTTTGTTGCTGCGTATTAGGCAGGGTGCAGTCGGAGCTTTGTATAATTCTGATAAAATGTCAGCGGTCTAAACGAGGGTGGCACTTAACAGCCGTACCAAAATTGGAGTCGATGGGAACTAGGGGATAAACTCTCTGCTAGTTGGAACGCTGGAGCTTTTTGTTGAAGGCCTTGGGATTTTTGTGATTCTCACAACTTAGAACGTTTCCTCCAATGAGCATCCTTGCTTTTAAAGGTTTAACATCACACTTTCCCACAACAAACACCATATGGAATTGTTTGCCCATTCGCAAGATCCATCTCTGTGGGTTTTGATCTTCCCTCTCCAAATTCTACAATTCAACACCTCGCCGAAGTAAACACAATCAGCAAGGCTCAGTGCAGATAGTTGGGTAACAACAATCCTCACATCAAAAGCCACGAGTAAGGAGCAAGGAGTTGGTGTAAATTAGATGATTTGATAAATGAAGCCAAAGGGACGCTGCTGATCTGCCAATGAAGGAAATGCGCTGTCGAGGGTGGATTAGGAAACAAGGGAATTAAATCAAAAAGTGGTTGCAATGCCTCATGTCAGCTGGCGAAGGCAGCTATTGGAAGCATGATTATTTCAGCTGGATGTCTCAATCGGTAAAACTTAACATACTTAATTTGCGGGTCTATGGTTCGAGTTCGGGTTTGGACGCTGCCTTTTGACTCGAGGTGTTTCCCCCCCGTGACGCAACAGGAAAGAAAGGGGTCAGGGATGCTGAGTTCTTCAAGAGAGCAGAAGAGAAATATATGTTTATTCGATTTGCAAAAACATAGTGTCTTCTAGAATTTATTGTAGATTCGATCGACTTTTAAAAATTCTTTCTAGATTTTCAGCTGCCCTAATTATAAGAAGAGCTTCGTGTTTTTTTTTTTATCTGGGTTGGATTACACCTCATCGCTGTGCATCAGTGCCAACAATATGAAATGAGTCAGCCCCATTACTACCTCCGGGGAATGCGGTTTCTCCCTTTTTAACCTAACACGTGGTTTAAACGGAATAGAAACATCGATCAGATCACCCTACATTATTTTTCTAAAGAGAATAGTAACAGGAAAAAGCCCTGAAAAGGAAAAAAAAAAATGCACGGGAGACGGGGGAGACGGGTGGGGAGGGGGGGGGGGGAGGAGACGGGGGGGCGGGGTGGAATTGACAAGATTGACAGTGGGTGAATTTCTCCTTCAGAGAGCTAGCACAGACAGGACAGGACGAATGGCTTCCTTTTGTGCATCCATTCTATGATTATACCTTTCTACGATTATCAAAACTAAATTCCGAAAGTAACTGCAATCCGATATCCCATTGGTGAATCAGCAGTTTTTGCATTCTAAGGCCAATATAATCCTGGTGATTCATCTGAGTGCTATCTACAAGAACATGAGAAATAGAAATATGTGCCTCATGGATTTCAAAGTTTCACGACCATTCCAGCTGATCCCTTTCCCACAATTGCACCTTCCTGATAATTCTCAATTCCCCCCTGTCGTGCATCAAAATCATAGATAAGGAATTCCTAATGAATTTCAAGCCATAGAAGCGGTGAACAATGATGCACATTGCAAAATAATGGAAAACAATTCAAAGCAGGCTTTAAGCCTCTCCGTTAGTCGCATGGATCTGTTTTCTAATTTAAGCAACAAACGCAAGGCAGTTGTCTAAACATTGATTGTAAGAATTGTTAACTCGGGTATGACAGCCTGGAAGTTGAGATTTAAAATGGTTTTATTTGTACATGCGCACTGGCTGTTTGTGAGCCCTGGACCTGGAGATCGAAACCCATTTGCTTTTCCGCAGCCCCTTGTTTCTCACCACATAGAAAATACACTAATTTCTCAAATGCTACCTGAAATATATTTTCCTTGTGTACACCCATATACTTACTGACTGGCTCTGCATTTACCGTCTGCTGTATTGCCATTCTGTCTCCTGTGTTCCGTGTACACGCAAAGTCCAAGGGAGCAGTTCTTTTCGATCCGTCCTATCGAATCCACAAGCGCTATTCTTGTTAGTTTCTCTAAACTAAATTGCAGAAAGAGCACGGAAAATGATAGTACAATATAATTAGATTATGATGTGTTTCTGTCAACAAAATATTTATTTGCTGTTGCACCTTTAAGGCAGCTATTGCGGCATCTCAGATTTGAGTTACTGCAGGTTCTGAATGTACAAATATTTATAATTAACATTGTGATGTTTGAAATTGGATGTTATGCTTATCGGTGTGCTCATTCTGAATGAATGTGCGTGTGACTGATTTATCTCTCAAAATATTTGTGAATATCTGTGTTGTGTGTAAATATATTTAGGAGTGATTGGGTAAAGGAAAGAAACAGGCAGAAAAAAATATTTCTGCATCAAACCAGGTTCAGAAGAAAAATCGAAAATACAGTTCTCTGTAACCAGCAGAAGGAGGAAACATTTATTTCCAGCACAAGAAGTCAAAATCATACCAAAGAGAGACACTTTATGAGAGTTGATTTGGACGGAGATCAGTGTGGTTTATGTACTGCTAAACTGAGTAGTTGTGGCCGAGTGCTGAAAGCGAATACAAATCCATTATGGTGCTTTGGAGCAGATTCAAATCCTTGCAACTACGCAAATTCATTTACTCGCTCAGTTTCAAAGTTTGACCAAGTTCCTTAGAGACGAGTCCTGCCTTACGCGGAATCATATCCCACACCTTTCAACAACAGAAGTCGCTTTCCTCATTCTTATTCATCTGCGTGTGTTCACGAAAGTTCTGTCATGAATACCACAAATATCAGCAAAATTAATGCCACCCTTCTTTTTCTCCCTCTCTCACTTTGACTATGTCACTTTAAGTCTAATGAGATGTGTCCTACTGTATGTGCAGGCATATTGTCCGTGCGCTTGTATTTGTGCATGTTTGCGTTGTTTCTGTTTATTGCTCCTGCGTTGTTCTTGTTTACTGTGCTTTTGTAAGATGCTCATCTGCAAAGGCCTTTCCAATTTCTTTCTAAAATTATTCACTAAAATATCTTCAGCCACCTATTCATGTCAAGCCTTCCAGATCCCACTAACTCCGACTGGAAATGTCTCTGTTCCCGTCATCTGTATATCTTTTGCCAACGAATTTGAATCCACGACCTTTAGTTATTGACGTACACGCAGAGAGGATTTTTTCCTTGTTTACCCTCCCCAACTCTCGCATGATCTGGAAAACCACTATTTGGTGATTTTCCAACCTTCTGTGTCCAAAGTACAACAACCTGAGCATCCCCAACAACTCCTCATAATTGAACTATTTCATCCTTGAAAACGTCGCAGTGAACGTCCTCTGGCCCCTTTCTAATGCCTTGCTGAAGAGTGGTGAACATAATTAACCACAACACAAACAGAATTACCTGGAAAAACTCGGCAGGTCTGGCAGCATCGGTGGAGAAGAAAGAGAGTTGACGTTTCGAGTCCAAAGACCCTTCAACAGAACAGAACAGAACCACAAGATTGCTTTCGAATGTGTAACTGCAGGATTTCAAGTTCTAGCATGACCCCGGTGCTTTAATATGCTCTTTCTCGATTTAGAAACCAAAATATTCAATATGCTTTTCGAGCTACATTATGAACGTTGTGTATATGGAGGCAAATGTCTCTCTGCCCATCCACACTTTACAAAAACCTCGCATTTACAGTGTAGCGACTTTCCATATTGGTCCTCCCAAAGTTCATAATAACATTGCTTACTTCCTCTTATCGAAATCTGACTACTTTTTTAACGTGTTATTATTATGTGTCCGTCTTACTTTCTGAATTAATTTCTGAGCGGGTCTTTGTTTCTCTGGAAGTCTTTCTCTTTGCCACGTCCAACTAATGAAGCAATAAAATTGCGACGCGTCTCTCTGCCCCTCATCCTCTAAACTTATTGAATGTATGTCTGTTTGTCTCTATGTTTTCTCTCCCTGATCTCTCTGTGCAACATTTTTATTTTCCAATCGGACTGATGAATAGACGCAGGGCCATTCTCATATCCCGTCATCCCCTCAGTATTCAATAATATAAGGATCTCAGGTTAAAATATATTGAGCTCTCCCAATCCCCTGGGGTAGGGAACTTCAAAGATTCATAAACATTTGATGAAGTAATTTCTCCTCGTCACTGAATACACTAAGCTCCAGAGAGTATAGAGTCATTTTGCTCAGTCTCTGCTTTGATTACAGGAATGAATCTAGGGACCAAGCTATAATTTTAACATGTGACTTTCGGCCTTTCGAAAATGCTGGCGTTACTCAGCAGGCCAGACAGTACCTTTGGTTTACAGACCTGAAAGATTAATATTTTTTTCTCTCCCAGGAAGCTGTAGTGTCTGCACAGCATAACAGGAATTTCTGTTGTTACTTCGGATTTCCAATATCTGCATTTGCTACGAACATACGAAATAGGAGCAGAAGTAGATCAAATGGCTCCTCAAGGCTGTTCCTCCGTTCACCAAGATCTTGGTTGATTTGTTTGTATTTCGAGTTCCACATTCCCATCTGCGCCGAGAACCTTTGAATCTTTTGCCTTACAAGAATGCATTTACCTGTATTTTTTAAATTTTAAAGAACACCGCCTCCACTGCATTCTGAGGCCAAAAGTTCTGAGGTCACATAACCACCTGAGAGAAAAGAAACATCTCATCTTCGCTGTCCTACAAGGAATACACCCAGCCTGTGCAACCTATCCTCATAATCACCCGCTCATTCCAGGTATCAAACCAGTAAACCCGCTCTGAACCGCCTCTAACTCACTTGCATCCTTCCTAAAGTAAAGGGAACAAAAGTGCATACTGTACTCCAGATTTGGTGTCATCATTACCCTGTATTACTGAAGCATAACCTCCTTTCGTTTGTCTCCAGTTCCTCTAGAAATAAAGGATAGCAGTCCATTTGACTTCTGCATTACGTGCTGTACCTGCATACTAACTTTTGGTGACTCATGAACCAAAGCACCTAGATCCCCCTGCAGCTTGGAACTCTGCACTCGTTCACTGTGTAATTAATAATTTCTTTATTATAATTGTTATTATTATTCTCCCTACCAAAGTGAACAACTTCACATGTTCCAACATTATTATCCATCTGTCAGAGTTTTGTCCAATCACTCAACCCATATATTTCTATTTCCAAGTTCCTTATGTATTCTTCACAAATGTATTACCTTTATTTGTGTCATCTGAAAATTTAACTATCATACCTTAACTCTCCTCATCTAAGCCATTGATATAAATTGTAAAAGGCCATGCCCCAGCACATATCCCTATCCACTCGTTTTTCCTGCCAATCAGACAAAGACCCATTTATGCATACTCTTTCTTCTGACAGCCAGACAGCCTTCTCTCCATGCCAATATCTTACCCCTACAACATGAATATTTATTTTCTGCAATAACCTTCCATGTGGCACCTTGCCTAATGCCTTTTGAATATCCAAGTATATTACGCATACATGCTCCCCTTCATCCATATGACATGCTTCTCCTTCAAAAACCTGTAATACCTTGTTTAAACATAATTTCCCTTTCACAACACCATGCTGAGTCTTGCTTTTGCATGAGGCTAGTGAACTCTCGTTATATCATCCCTACCGGATGCATTTCCTCCTTCAGACACGGACTCCATACTGACAATTATTCATTTAATTCAAGTCCGTTAAAGCAACATCCTGAAAGTCCGTCACTCACTGCACTCTGAGTGCACCTACACCACATGGACTTTAGCGGTTCAAGAAGGCAGCGCACCACCAGGTTCTCTAGTGTAATTGAGGAGCGGCAGTAAATGCTGGCCTAGCCAGCGACGCCCACAGCCCATGAATGAAACATAAATCATACTGACATTGGGTGCAATATGATTGTGGTGATTATTTTTTAACACAGGCAGTGCTGGGTGCATGTAATAGAGCACCCAGCAGAGTCATAAAATACACCAAAGAAAGTGAAAAGGACATAAAAATGTGCACTGGTCGGTTCAATTGTATTTGCAATGTTCGCTGAAGTTAAAAAATTGTTTCCTTGGTTCTCTAGTTATTAAGATTGGGCGCTTTCACCGCCACCGCCCCGTCAGGAAAGTGCATTTTACAGAAAACCTAACCTGTTCGATCATATTTACCGTTGAATTTCCGCTGCACGTGGAAGTAAATGTTTTGACAATTGAGAAAGGGCCTTTCGCGTGTCATCAATATTCAGAACATCCACGCGATGTAAACGCCTAATTACCTGGCCTTGGGTGAAAGAAAGTGTTCAGGGAGACAGCAAAATGTAGAACGCCGCTCTGTGAGGAGAAAAAATCCTCGCATTTCCTCTTAAAATGGAGACCTCTCGTTTTTCAACCCTGTCCCCTACTTCTCGACTCCATCTGATCAAGTCCCTTCGGGATCCGATAAGTTTCAATAAGTTCTCCTCGTTTTCTTCTCAACTCCAATTGGAACAGGACCAAACTGTCTTAATAAGTTAAACCCGTCATCCTCGGAATGAATTGAGTGAACTTTCTCTGCAATGATTCTTATGCATTTGGTATGACACGTGATGTATGCCAGGTGGACCAAATGCACAAGGGAAAATTGGCTACTATATCACAAAAGCTTTGGCGATTTGTATTTATTCCGAGAAGGCTTTTGCACTGAGCTCAGAGGAATTGAATCCAATAACACCTTAAGTGATTTAAATTAAGTTAAAACATTTATTAACAAAAGGGGAAAAAAAGAAACCGTACATGCACACAAGGTTAAAGTTACACGGTTATTTAGGCGTAGCATTTCCCAAAATTCTTAATTAAACAGGTTGCCAACTCTACTCTCCCTTTAAGGCAACAGCCTAAATTAGATTTGAAACTACAAAATCCATGGTGCAAACATACCACACCAAGCACTCGACATTGGATTACCAAAGCCTTGCAAAGCAACTCTTTAGTTTTCTAGACATAGTTAACTTCTGCTAAAGTGGCTCTTCCCCAAGGACTCCTTCACACGGTTTACCTTTCAATCTGACATGCCAACGCTCTCTATGCAGTCTTTCATCCGTTTGTATATATGTTTCTCCCTTTATAATGTCTACATTCCATTGTTCTACAGGACTTTGGAAGTTTAATTTTCCCGTTTTGTAAAAATCATTCATAAAGTCAGTACGGCATGTTTCCTTTTAGGAAAAATAAACATAATAACCTTGCACTGTTTATCTTGTTAGTTGCAAAAATGCCACTATCTCTTTGATACCCAACCACCTTCCACTTATCTGAAAATGCAAGTTTCTTTCACACCCTGCACCTCAACCATGTTTACTTATTAGCATTTAAATGTCTTCCTGCTCTTAATTTATTTCGATAATGTCTAACCTGCAGTCTATCTGACTCTAATTTCTTTACTTCAGTCACTTAGGCAGGAACATCCACACTCACACATTTAAGCCGACAATAATATGATGAAAAATATTATCGTTTCATGACGAATTTATTTTTTAAAATATTGTGGCCAAAACTGTATACAGTTTCCAGATGTGTCCTCACAAAGCTCCTGTACAGCTGCAGTAAAACTTCACTATTTTTATATTCCATTCTCCATCAATAAAAGCCAACATTTCATTTGCTTTCCTAATCACTTGCTGGACCTGTATGCAAGCTATTTTAATGAGTTATGTACTAGGACGTCTGGTGCGCATATGGTCAGTTGAATAAACTCTTTCTGCTTGCTTGGAATTTGGGAATAAGGAATACAGTTACAACAAATAGACAGATTTCAACATTGAAATTAGGAAACAATACACACAGCAAGGGTGCTGGAATTTCAGAGCTCCGTTCTGTACATATTAATTGGTGGTTTTATTTTTAAGCTGCGATCGATAGTGTTTTATTACACAAATTCATTGATGTACATGGGGAAGGCGATTTGGTTCCCAATTTGCCACGATATCTCTAAATAATAGAACAGAACCTAGGGAATAAATGGCCTCACCAAAATCAAAGCTTATGGAAAAGCGGATCATCCTTTGCCTCAGCACCGCTTCAGCCCCTGAACGTCACACTGAGTTCATCAATTTTAGATCACAATATCCGTCTTAATCTTGTTTCGTGTTTATTTCCTTTGAGGCTGCTTTTGGTCTCCTTTACTTAATTGTTCCTTCAGGTTGCCTTTGGACGGCTGCTATGCAGCGTTTCATAACTTCACTTAGGCACATAATTTGTTTATTTGAAGACAAATTGCATTTTAGACTGTATTGCAAGGATATTTGATTTCAAGAATGAATAAGTCTTGCTAAAAAATCACAGGGCTTTGGTGACACCATACCTTTAATATTGTTTGCAGTTTTGATCTCCATCTTTAAAAAAGGATACTAGTGAATTGGAGGCGGCACAGCGAATGTTCACTGATTGGTCCCCGGGATGAGCGGACAATCCTATGATGAGAGGCTGAGTAAAATGGAGCAGCATTCCGGCTCTCCCACGTGGTCATTACATATGTTACTTTCCTGAACCACCAAAACAGCCACCCATCATGCTCCCGGCTTAATTTCCATGGCCACCGACCCTGGCATGAGGCTCAAACTCTATTCGCACTATCACTGTGCAGATTAAGCCATTCCCAAGTTGCTTGCAGGGACATGGTAGTTTTATATATAAAAGTCCGCTTAAGGGAAAGCTTGGATTGTTCTATAAATTGAACATTATCGGAAGTCAATAAGCAACGGTTCACTTGCATCAATCCATATAAATGTTTCGTGGCAGTATTCAGCGCTAAAGCCATCCCACAACTGGGCTTGTGCCATGTGAAGTCATTTTAATAAATTACACCCGCAGCCGCATGGAGCAAATAGATGGATGCTTTCATTTAGTTCCCTGGTTTTATCTGGAGGGAGCGAATCGCGGGAGCAGCATCAGGGGTTAGCAGTATTCTATATAAATTCCAAATCTTTACTGGAAAGGTAGGAATTTTTATAAAAAGCCCTGCACAGGAAAAGTACTCCTGTGCAAAACCTGTGCCCCATCCGCGCCAAGCGGGACACCATCTTGCCCAAAGATATCCAGCTGTCCCGCCGCATCCCCGGGGAGCGACCCTAAATCCGGTTTCAGCGCCATGTGTAACAATGGCTCTTTTCAGAGCCACAAAATGGACAAAGTGAAGAGCTGTGATCTGTCACTGTTGAGGCCAGCATTTCCCCACCCCCTAATTGCTCTTTGCAACTGTGATTTTAATAACACCCAGTGCTTTGCTAGACCACTTCAGGGGGATAGTTTAGAGCTCTGTGTCTGGAGTCACATGTTGACCAATCCATGGTGAGAATGAAAGACCTGTAACCAGTGAACTGTGTTTGACTCCAGAAATGAGGCTGATCTTTTATTAATGGAGGGTGAGTCTGCTATCTGACCTATAATACAGAAACAGCATCTCCAGTACCTGCCAGGACATCACATTACCACAACAAACACTATGTGAAGCCATTTCCCAATTCGCGAAATCAATACCTGTCCCTTTGTACCTGTCACTGGAACTTCTGTGACTTAATATCTCACCGAAAGAAATCCAATCTTCAAAGCTTTGAAAGCCCTGTGAAGATGAACGTTCTCAATTCGTACTTTCATACAGCCCCATGAAAGCTGAACAATAATGTTTGCAGCAAAGTAGTGGGATACAATTCGGAACTTTACATTGCAAAGCTCTAGTCAGTGTTCGCGTTGTGACTTAGTTGGTTCAAGCGCTTGTTTAATGCACGGGAAATTCTGCTTTTAAATGTCAGATGTGTCTTTATCGATTTAGTCGATGCATGGCTTTAAATTAAACCATTGACTTCCAGAACCAGCATTGATAACTAGGCGACTATATAATGAAGCCGGATAGGATCACTGTTTCTTTGGGAGGTTCATGCAGAAAGAGCATTTTAAAATATTGCCGGTGATAATTGTGTGGAAAGATTGAATGATTTATGTTACTGCGCATTAGGCAGGAATGAACGGGGAGAGATAAGTGTTGGTGCTTTTTTGATGAAGTCATTGGGCTGACAGATCTATTTCCATCCCTACACTTTGTGATTTGCACAATTCATAACGTTATTCCGAATGAGCTTTGTTGTTTTCAATGTGATGTCATCACACGTTCCCACTACAAACACCGTATGAAATTGTTTATTCACATTGTAGCTTCCGACTCCAATTATATCTTCCCGAAACCAATGCAATCTTCAAAGCTTTAAATGCCCAGTGCAGATACCTGGTTAGCAACAACTTCCACGTCACACGCCACGGGTCAGGGGTGAGTAGTTGGTGCAAATTAGACTATTTGTGAAATGAATCCAAAGGGAGGCTGCTGGTCTGCCTGTGAGGAAAATGCGCTGCAGAAGATGAATTACCCCAAAAGGGAATGCATAAAAAGTTTGTGACGCCTCTTTTGAAGTAGAGATGGCAAGTATCGGTGGGTAGCTCAGGCGGTAGGGCACCAGACTTTTAACCTGAGCTTTCAGGTTTCAAGTCCATGTTTGGGTGTTCACTTTCGGCTGAAGGTGGTCACGCCCGGTGAAACGACCAAAACAAACAGCCATGGACGCTGAATTCTTCAATGGGAGCTGAAGAAACGGCGGCGTTTCTTTGATTTCCAACAAAGGATCCACTCTCTCGATATTCTAGTAGCCTCGCTCAATTTAATAATCGTTCCTGGGTTTCCAGATACTCCCTGTGTGAAGAGTGCGTCCTGACTTTCCTCTTGGTTGGCTGGCACTCGCGCTGCGGACCTGTGTCAAATACAAGTCAACATTCAACCCCGTTCTTGCCGCCGGGGGAAAAGGCTTCTCCGTGTTTAAGCTAACAATTCACTTTAACAAGTTAGAAACCTCGAAAAGATCATTTTTCTATAATCAAGAGAATAGAAAAAAAATTTAATCCCTGAAAATAAAAATAAAAACTTTGCAAGGATCGGGGAGAAGGCCGGGAGATTGATAGTGGGCGAATTTCTCCTTCAACGAGACACCACAGGCAGGATGGGCCAAATGGCCTATTTATCTGCTGTCCCCATTCTATGCTTATACAAATCGGGGATGATGAAAGTTTAACTCCAGATGTAACCTGCTGAACTCCGGAATCCCACTGGTCCATCGGGAACGCTTCCTTTCCTAGCTCAGTGTAATCCCGATGTTTCCTCTGAGCAGTGTCTGTAACAACGTGAGAAATAGGGACAGGTGTGTCATGTGTCTCACGGCTTCTATAACTTTCCAGAACTTCTTGGTTGAATGTCCGCCTCAATTGCTCCTTCCTGAAAATTCTCATTTCGTGCTGCCTACAGCCCCGTAACAGATGAAGAATTCCCAATGAGTTTTCAGCAAAATAGTGAAATACGGTTCAAAACATAGCTGTTTGTGACTTAGCGCCGTGGCGGAGTGGGTCATGTCTTACATATAGTCATGCAGACGATCCTGAGTTCAGATTTCAATGGTGCCGTTACTTATTTCAAATTAATCAGGCAAAGAGCTGAACATTTTCAAGTCGGTAGGAAGCATATAGAATGAATGCGAACATAAAGAAGCACGATAGGATCCAAATTCCCTTTGAAGAGAATGTGCACCGTTGAGTTTATGTATCGCTCCCCCTTTAGTTCATTCCAATGAACCAGTGGGTTTGCCGGATTACGCGAATGATAACTGCTTTGGGGTCAGTGCAGAAGTTGTGCAGATGGCATTTTCTTTTCCTCTTTGTCTTTATCCGCCGCACATACTTTCACAAAGAGGGACATCACGGATCAATCTACGAAAGTCTCAAGGGTTTTGAAACGTTTTTCCGGCAAAAAAAACAAGATTTTAAAGACATCTCATTCAACCACAAATTATGTAAAAACAAATGTTGTTCTCCGCTTTCATTCCACCTGGAAACTGTTCTTGGGATGAATCTCACTGAAACAGAGGGTGATCGATATGGTTTTGTCAACTATGGGAAGCTTTGAACTGAGGATGGGACAGGACCCCAGGGAGGGATTGCAGCGACGCTCGGAATACATTGACAGCTTTTTATTTTATTGCTTCCTGAATGTGAGAATCGCTGGTGAGGTCATCGTTTATTTGCGGTGCCTCCTTCTCCAGTCAATGTTTAATTGTCCACCACCTTTCGCGACTGGATGTGACAGAGCTGCACAGCTTAGATCCGATCCGTTGGTTATGGAATCACTTTGAAAGCGATTGTCTGTGAGGACAGCAGACATGGCACAAAAAACAAACATTGGTGTAATGGTAATAAGATAAGTAGGATTTGTAAGTGCCCCTAAGCGTCCAGCCTCAGCTGGTGCATCCCGCCTGGTTCTGGGCGCTGCTCGTTAGGAAGGATATGAAGGATACTGGGAGGAGGGCAGAAGAAATTCATGAGAGTGGCTCCTGGGATGAGGAACTTCAGTTAGGAAGATAGATTGGAGAGGTTAGGACTGCTTTTCTGGGAGAAAATAAGGCTGAGAGGAGATTTGATAGAAGGATTGAAAATCACGAGGGGCCTGCGCAGATTTGATGGGAAGAAAGTGTCCCCGTTCGTGAAAGGATCAAGTTCGAGCTGTTGCAGATTTAAAGTAGTTACTAATAAAAAACTGAGACGAAGAAAATTAAAACTTTTTTTTCTCGCAGAAAGAGGTTAAGGTCTGGCATGCAGAGCCTGTGAGTGTGGTGAAAGCAGCTGCAATGGAAGCATTAAGAAGGGACTGATATCTGGAAATGAAGAGCGTTCATGCGTGCAACTTAATATCTCACCTGAAGAAATACAATCTTCAAAGCTTTGAAAGCCCAGTGCAGGTGAATGTTTCCAATTCGCACGAATGAACAATAATGTTTGTAGCGAAGAAGTGGGATGCAACTCAGAACTTTGCAGTGGAAACTCTGGTCAGTGTTGGGTTTGTGACTTGGTTGGTTAAAGCGCTTGTTTAATGCACATGAAATTCTGCATTTAAATGTCAGTGGCGCCTTTATCCGTTCAGTCAATGCATGGTTTTAAATTAAACCAATGACGTCCTGAAGCAGGATAGGGAATTAGGCACCGATGAAATGAAGCCAGAGAGGATCACCGTTTCCTTGGGGGGTTCATGTGGAAGGAGCATTTTGAAATATTACTGGCGAAAATTATGAGCGAGGGTTGAATTATTTATGTTACTGCGTGTTCTTCAGGAAAGAATGAGGAGGGATAAGTGTTGCAGTCTTTTTTGATGAGACCCTTGGGCTGACACTATTTCCAACTCGACACTTTATGATTCGCACAATGTATAGCGTTACTCCGAATGAGCTTTGTTGTTTTCAGTGTGATGGTGTCACCGGTTTCCACAACAAACACTGTAAGATTTTAAAAATATTTTTTTATCCACTTGCGAAATCTACCTCTATGCTTTTTGTAGCTTCCCACTCCAATTGTATCTTCCCGAAACCCATGAAATCTTCAAAGTTTTAAAGGCCCAGCGCAGATACCTGGGCAACAGCAGTTGTCACATCACACGTCACTGGTAAGGAGCGGGTAGTTGGTGCAAATTAGAATATTTGTGAAATGAAGCCAAAGGGAGGTTGCCGGTTTGCCTGTCAGGGGAATGCGCTGCAGAGGATGAAATACCTAAGAAGAAAATTGAACAAAAGCTTGTGATACCTCTTGTTGGACAGTGATGGTGCGCAGAGCCCGAGTAGCTCAGTCTGTAGAGCATCAGATATTTAGCCTGAGGGTAAAGGCTTGATGTCCCTGTCTGTGCGTTGCCTTTTGGATCAAGGTGTTGACTGCCAAAGAAAAGACAAAAAAACTGAGCAATGGTCGCGGAAATCTTCAAGGAAAACTGAAGTAACGGAGGAGTTTGGTTGATTTCCAAGGAAAGATCCACCCTCTCGGAATTGGGGTAGCCTCGATCAATTTATGAATTGTTACTGGGATTCCTGATGCTCCAAGTGTGAGAAGTGCTTCGCGACATATCCGTTATTTGGCACTGCCGCTGTGGAGCTGTGGCAAAACTAAATGTTAAAGTTCATGCCCGTTCTTGCCACCAGAGGAAACAACTACTCCCCGTTTAACCTAACAATTTATTTTAGCAGGTTATAAACTTCAACCAGATCACCCTTCATTCTCCTGTAATCAAGGGAATAGAGAAAAGAAAAATCCCTGAAAGTAGGAAAAAATGTGTGCAGGGATGGGGGGAAGTTGGGGGGATTGACAGTGGGCGAATTTCTCCTTCAAAGAGTCAGTGCAGGCAGGATCGGGCAAATGGCCTCCCTCTGTTCTGTACCCATTCTATGTTTATCGAATCCAGGATGATGAAACTTTAACTCCAAATGTAACCTACTGAACTCCGGAATCCCACTGGTGAATCAGCACCGCTTCCATTCCAATCTCAGTATAATCCTGGTCTTTCCTCTGAGTGGTGTCTGTAAGAAAATGAGAAATAGGAGCAGGCGAGTCATGTGTCTCACGGTTTCTCAAGCATTCCAGAACTTTCTGTTTGAATATCCGCCTCAATTGCTCCTTCCTGAAAATTCTCAATTCGTGATGACCTACAGCCCCATAGCAGATGAAGAATTCCAACTGAATTTGCTGCAAAATAATCAAATACGGTTCAAAACAGGGCTGCGTGATAAAAACAAAAGGCTAAAAGCTTCTGCGTGATGTTGCTTGTAACTTAGCGCCGTGGATGGTACCTTACATTTAATAATGCAGACGGTTCTGAGTTCGGTTCTCAGTAGCGCGGTTATTAATTTCAAATTAATTAGGTAAAGAGCTGAACATTTCCAAGTCGGGAGGAAGCATATAGAATGACGTGCGAATATAAAGAAGCACAATAGGGTCGAAATTCTCTTCGAAGTGAACCTGCCCCATTGTTCTTAAGAATCGCTCCCTCTTCATTTCATCCTAATGAACCTGTGGGTTTGCCGGGTTACCCGAATGATAACCGCTTCGGGGTTAGTGCAAAATTTCTGCAGCGGACGCCAATTTATTTTCCTCTTAGATCTTTATCCGCCGCACACGCTTTCAAAAAGAGGGATATTACGGGTCAATTTTCGAAAGCCTCAAGGGATTTGAGAAGTAATTCTGGCAAAAAAAAAACAAGGCTTTAAAGTTATCTCAATCAACCACAATTAATTTCAATGGAATTTGTTCCCCGCTTTCATTCCACCCGCAAACTCTTCTTGACATGGATCTCAGTGAAAAAGAAGGTGACCGTGTGGTATCTGTCAACGTGCTGGTGATGCGCTTTGGGCCATTGCCCAACTGAGACTGGGACAGGGCCCCAGGGTAGGATTGTTCCGACGCTTGGAATACGTTAACAACTTTTTTCTTTTATTCCTTTGTGGATGTGAGGATCGCTGGTAATGTCATCATTTCTTTGTGGAGCCTTTTTCTCCAGTAAGTGTTTAATTGTCCACCACCATCCATGACAGGATGTGGCAGGACTACAGAGCTTAAATCTGATCCGTTGGTTGTGGGATCACCTCGAATGCGATTGCCTGTGAGGACAGGAGACAACATACTTCATGACACAAATAAACACAGAGTATTGTAATGGGAATATGATAAAAAAGGTTTGCAGAAGGTTTTACTTCAGCCTCAGCTGGTGCATCCCGTCTGGTTCTGGCTGCTGCTCTTTAGGAAGGATGTGAAGATGCGAAGGATGTTGGGAAGAGGGCGGAGCAAATTCACGAGAATGGTTCTTGGGAAGAGTAACTTCAGTTACAAAGATTTATTGGAGAAGTTAGGACTGTTTCCCTGGGAGGAAAGGAGGCTGAGCGGAGTTTTGATAGAGGGATTCAAAATTACGATAGGCCCGGGCAGATTGGATGGGAAGAAAGTGTTCCCGTTCGTGAAATGATCAAGGTCGAGTTGTTGCAGGTTTAAAGTATTTGTTCACAAAAATCAAAAGTGAAACGGGAAATAAAAAAACGTGTTTTTTTTGAAGAAAATCGTTAAGGTTTGGAATGCACTGCCTAAGAGTGTGGCGGAGGCAGGTTCAAGGGAAGCATTGAAAAGGGGCTAAGACTGTTTGCTCGACATGAAGAACGTTCATAAAGGAAGGAGGCGGGGAATGGCACTAAATGAATTGCTCATTCGGAGAAATGGTGCAGACACGATGGGTCGAATGACATTCTCCTGCACTGTGGCACTTCTGAGTTTCTGTCATTCTGTGGGTATAATAATGGACAGAAAATATATGCCTAGATGAGGTTGTGAATGGAAGCATAGCAACCTCCGAATGTAACATGGAGGTTAAAAGAAGAAACGTAACAAACCAAACCAGCAAATACACGCGAGAAAGAAAATGGGGACAGATGTTAGGATCTAAAGTTGTTGAACTCAATGTTGAGTCCAGGAAGCTGCAGATTACCCATTTGGAAGATGAGGTGCTGTTCCTCGATGTTGTTAACGCCATTAAGTCCCTAGAACATGCTGAATGATGTTGTGCCTGATTTGTAACTATCTCAATATACTCGCCTTTGCCTCATAATCCTTTATACCCTCTGACAAAACTCTATGAATCTCAAATTTAAAGTACAACAATTAATCAAGCATTGGTTTCCATATCCAAAGGGGAGCTCTGAAGTTCCAGTATTCTTTGTGTGTAGAACTGTTTCCTAATTTCAATGCTGGGATCCCTGGCTTTACTTTTTTGACTGTGGCCCTTCGTGCGAGATTTCCAGGAAGCAGAGATAGATTCTTGGATTGATCTTATGTTTCTCCTAGCAACCCAAAACCTTGGATCAAATAAGTGCAAAAATCACGAGAGGCTATTCGGTACAGCGGCAGTCAGTGGCTTCAACAAACACAGGGACTGCGCTGTGCTTTAGTGTCCAGAAGTGAGGAGCGTTAGGCGTGAGTTCAAGAGGCAAACGGAGTTCCAGAGCAAGAAAACTGAAAGATTGGCGAGGAGTGAGAGCGAGGAATATGAATTTTTGTTCAGGAATTTTTCCAAAATGTTTCCAAATAGTAAAGGACAGTAGTACAGACACTGGGAATCTGAATGAAAATAAACAGAATACTCTGGAAATATTCAGCCGGCCAGAGACCATCTAAGGTGACAAAATTCCAGGTCGATAACGTCTTATAAAAATGGAAGAAATATGTAAAAACAACATGTTTTATACCAGTGGAGTGCGGGAGGGGGTGGGATGTACAAGACAGAATGTCAATGGGAGTTGGTGGGGGGGTGGGTGGGTGGGGGGTTTGGGGTGGGTGTGGAAGGGGAGGGGGGGGGGAGATTTCATGGTTACAAAAATATTCTAATGGCTGTGGGAAATTAAGATATTAGATGTGTCCATATGAGGTTGTGAATCGCCGCTTAGCAACGGTCCGAATGTAACATGAAGGAATAGAGAAAGGAACATAACCTAACAGCATTGAGGCAGATGATTTGATCTAAAATTGTTGAACTTAGTGTTGAATCTAGAATGCTCTATTGTACCCTATTGAAAGTCAAGGGACTGTTCGTCGAGCTTTGCTCTTGTTGAGATCCTTTATTCGCTGGAGCATGTTCGTTATTCTGAGATCCTGGTTGGTTGGTGTCTACCTCCATATGTTCTCTTATCCCTCATGTTCGTCAAGAACCTCGTTTAAGATAACTCTTTGAATCTCATTTTTAAAATAAAGCCATGTGTTAAACATAATTGTCGTGTTCAGAAGTCCTTGCTCCCTTTGTGTGTAGAATTGTTTTCTAATTCCGGCGGAGACATCTCGAGTTTTAATTCTGTGACTGTGGCCCTGGGTCCAGGATTCCCAGCCAGCGGCAATAGTTTATTGTCTGATCTTATCCGTTCAAAGTTACAAAAAAAAAATGAAATCCTTCCTGCAATCCTGAGGAAGGAGGGCGGCAAAGGGACAGTCAATGTGTTAAGTATAGGGTCTGAACTGTGGTTTACTGTCGTAAATTGAAGAGGGTTAGAAGGGAGTTCAAAAGTCAAACAGAGATATACAGGAATACAATTGAAATATTGGCGATGAGGAAGAGCGAGGAACGTGAATGGCGTTCACCTTCTTTCAACTTTTACTCAATGAAAGAAGAAAAATAAATTAATCCCTGAGCCAAGGAGCTGCTGATTCGTGCAGTGACTAGAAAATAGAACTGGAAATCGCAGGATCATGGTGTTTACTGAGGGATAGGTGATGGGATAAGTAAAGAAATAACAGATGGAGGTTGATCGGCAGGATCCTGAACAGCTGCCCTCTGAAAACAAAGAAATAAGGCGGAAAATAAATTTTAGAAACCCAAACAAAATGGTGGAAGATTACTACGTAAATTAGTCTGTCATTTAACCGTCACTGTTTACAAGATGCACATTTACTGTCTGATCATTAATGAATTCTGTCTCGTTACTCATTACTAAGTCGATCATGGCCGGTTCCTCTCGGTTACAAAGCGTCTTGTTTCAGCAAATTGCCATGGATTTAAGCTACCGATTCGCTGATTTCATAGATAATCCGATTCAGAACAGTTTTAGAGAAACATCCAGTTTTTGTGCTAAAATACAGAAAAAAATGTCTTCTACTATTGGTGTGAAAGGCACTTCATCTGGGTTACTCTCATTTACCGGGATCTCTGAAAAGAATCACTGTTCCTTTATCTGCGCTCACTGTCTCCTTTATATCAACCAATTTGCAACTCGAAAATCTATTTCCAATTCCGTGTGCTTTCTTTGTTAATTTGAAATAAGGAACCTCCCCGTCGGGGAATTGAACCCCGGTGTCCCATGTAACAGGCTAACTAATCAATACTAACCACTATACTAACGAGGATTGCTTGCAAATGCAATTAAAGGCAATAAGCCTGGGGCTAGCTGCACGCATGAACAAATGAAACTGAAAAGCTGGTCCAACGTGGGGCTGAAGCGGGCGCCGGCTTCCTTCAGTTATCTCAGAGAGCAGGATGACAGGGTACCTTCTCTAAGTGAACTCACTGTGTCTCAATTCCAATCTGGACATCATGATGCTTAAGAATCCACAAATCGACAGAATTGTTGAAGAACAAATATTGAATTGTCCCATGGTCAGTCCTGTTACGTCGTGAAAAATTCCTTTTGAGTTTAATGGCTCCATTTCTCAATGAGATAATATGGCCGACAGTGAGATCTGCACATATAATACACAAAACCTCCAGGAAAGTTGCCAGTGTTGGCGATCGCCAGACTTCTGAATTATTTCAATTTATGTATTTCAGGATAGTTTGTCAAAGCTTCTCTGCCACTAAAGTTAAACTAACTGACCTGTAATAGGCAGGTTGATGTTTTGCTCATTTTTTGAATCTGGGTGTATAACTTTCAATCCTCCAGTCCTCTGGCACCACAGGGTGACACTCTCTCTTACACCAAACCTCTAGACTCTCTGTACACTCTTTTCACCAAACACAAGCAGTGCAGGCAAAGCTCAAGATTAGGTAGAAATTTATCTCCCTCTACACCGTTCCCATCAAGCAGTTCCAAAGCATGTACATCACTTTAATAGATACAGGCTAATGCTTCTTGGACAGAGCCCCGTTCAAACACTCCCATGCACATACACTTTCGGGTTAGATAGTATCCTAAGCATTCTGTACAATATCCAGTTACAGGTTATGGTTAGACACAGAAGAAATCTCCCTCCTAACAGTCCTAATCAAACACTTGCATGGCAGGTACAACATGGAGCCATTCACACTGAATCCCCCTCTGCAGTGTCCCCATTACGCACACCTCGGGCAAGTGAAGCCCTGTTTAAGATATAGAGCAATGCTTTCTCTTCACAGTCCACAGCAAGTTGAATCCAACCTGGAGAAGTTGACTTAATGCAGGTAGGAATATGAAAGAAATTCATAGAATATACAATTAATGCAAAGGAGTGAGGGACCTTGGAGTGAATGTACCCAGGTTGCTGAAGGTAGCAGAGCTGGATAAGGCGGTTAAGAAGGCATATGTCATCCTTTCCTTCAATAGCCGAGGTATGGAATATTACAGCAGAGAGGGTATGCTATATATAACAAGTTAGTTAGTGAAAAACTTGTGTTCATCGTACAGTCCTCGTTACCTCATTTCAGAAAGGATGTCATTGCACTGGAGAGGCCATTTTGGAGATTTACGATGATGTTGCCAGGGCAGGAAAATTGCAGCCATGAGGAAAGTTTGGATAATCTGAGGTTGTTTTCCTTGGAACAGAGGAGGCTGAGGGAACATTTGATTGAGATGTGCAGAATTCTGAAGGTCCTGGATAGTGTGGTTGTGAAAGGCCTATTTACCTTAGCAAATATTTCAGTCACGAGCGGCCACCAATTTAAAGTCTGAAACAAAAACAAAAATAGCTGGAAATACTCAGCAGGTCTGACAGCATCTGCGGAGAGGAGCACAGTTAACGTTTCGAGTCCGTATGACGTTTCATCAGAAATAAGGAAATAGAGAAATGATGTATAATATAAGCTTTTTGAGGTGGGTGGGACAGGTAGAGCTGGATAGAGGGCCAGTGATAGGTGGAGGCAAAGAAGAGTTTGCCAAAGATGTCATAGACAAAATGACAAAGGCGATTTGACGTGTTGATATTGAGTAAGGAATGTGCTAATGGTGACATTAGGGGTAGAAAGCAGAAGAAGTAAATGGCAAATAACACCAATGTGGGTGGGGTGGGGGGAAGGGATCGAAATGGGCTAACAGGTGGAGATAGAGCGATAAAGTAAATTTAAAAATAGGTGGGTAAAGAAATATGTATTTAAAAATGTATTCAAAACAAATGTTTTAAAATTATTATAAATGATTGGAAAAAGGGGGATCGGAAAGGGGGTGGGGATAGAGGAGAGAGTTCATGACATGAAGTTGTGGAACTCAATGTTAAGTCCGGAAGGCTGCACAGTGCCTAGCCGGAAGATGAGGTGCTGTTCCTCCAGTTTGCGCTGAGCTTCACTGGAACATTGAAACAGGCCAAGGACATGAGAGCAGGGTGGGGTTTTGAAATGGCAAGCGAGAGGGAGGTCTGGGTCATGCTTGTGGAAAGATCGAAGGTGTTCCACAAAGCAGTCACCCAATCTGCGTTTGGTCTTTCCAATGTAGAGGAGACCGCATTGGGAGCAGAGAATGCAGTAGAATAAATTGAGGAAAATACAAGTGAAGCGCTGCTTCACTTGAAAGGAGTGTTTGGGCCATTGGACGGTGAGGAGGGTGGAACTGAAGGGGCAGCTGTTGCACCTTCTGCGATTGCATGGGAAAATGCCGTGGGAGGGGGTTGAGATGTAGGGGGTGATGGAGGAGTGGACCAGGCTGTCCCGGAGGGAACGCTCACTGCAGAATGCTGCCAGAGGGGGGTGCCTTTCGAAAGCAAATTGAGCGTTTGTGCACTTTGCAATATGAATGGGATATAAATGTAGGGAAGTTTACGTGAAGCTTTACAAACCTTTGCAATTACTGGGGGCACTGGATTTCTGTATGCAATTTTCATATACTTACGAAGATGGGAAACAAGCATATAACCTCTGTAGAAGCAGTTCAGAGAAGGTTGACTTGAATCATTGCAGAAAAGAAAATTTCATCTTTTGAAGAATGGTAGGACAGATTCGACCTATACCCATTGGTGTTTAGGAGGATTAGAAGTGACCTTATTCAAATATGTAAGACCTTCAGGGGACTTAATATAGTGCACGCAAAGTGGATGTTTCTTCCTCTGGGTTGGTGTGAAACTAGCGGGAATATTTTAAAAATAAGAGATCACCCTTGTTCAGCAGAACCAAGGAGAATTTGATTCCATATCTTCAAGGCTGAGTGAAACAGATTTTCGTTATGCAACCAAATCAATGTCTATGAGGACAGACAGGAAGTTGAGCTGAAGTACCAAAAGATCAGCCATGATCTTATTGGCCTACTGCTGCTCCTATTTCACTTTCTATCTACCCTTTGTTAAAATTGCCCTTTGTTTGACAAGACTGTGTGGATGGAGCTTTAGTCTGTAACAAACCCAAATGTGTACATTGCGTATCATTTTTTGATTAGACTGTGCAAAATGGGCTTTACTCTGTAACTAACTTCAAGTTGTAATAGACGCAGGCTTTCAGCTGAGTAAGTGTAGAGCGAAATATACTGTTTCCATGCCCATTTCTAACGCCTTTGGGAGCTCCTAAGGTACAGTTCAGAGGGAAATTCGCACTGCATCTAACCCCGTGGCTGTGCCTGCTCTTGGAGGGTTTGATAGTGACAGTGTCGAGCGAACTTGGCTCTATATATAACTATGGGCTGCTCCTGCCCATGGAGCGTTTGAAGGAGACAATGTATGGGGAGACTTTCTCTATATCTAACACCGTTCAGCACCTTTCCTGCGAATGTTTGATGTAGATTGTGTAGAGGGAGAGTTACTTTGGACCTAACCCCGTGCTGTAACTATCCATCCTAGATAAGGTAGATGCGGCTTCCCCCGATAGGGACGCTGGAAAGATGGTGGAGATTTGTTCCTTTACCATCCATCTTGAGAGTCACCTTGACCTGGCATTTGCTGGCCCAAATCATGAAGGTGTCTTTGACCTCGGTGCAGTTCCTAACCTTGTCGAGTAACATGGCAAGGAAGGTGAGAGCATCCGCGACAAGGACATGGGTGTTGTAGAGGTGCACAGTCACCAAACGGTACTGGTGTGACAGAAGAGCAAAGAGTGGCTCCAACGTGAGGATTCTCATCTACGACTGGTATCTCGACTCCTTGAGCACCTCCAGGAACTTGACGCAGGCAGCAACGCTCTTGAAGTCCACATGGAAGAAAAAGCGCTGGAGAAGTCCAGCAGACAGTACATCTCCGCAGCTTCAAATACACAGGTCTCCAACATGATTCCTTGAATGAAGACACGGCCGATAGGTGAGCCTGCTTCGCTATCCTTTACTGCCACCCTCACGGTGTTAGATACACCCTGGTTAGGGGATCGACCTGTTGCAGCCATCACCTCTTCTAGGACCCGAAGTTAGGCAATGGAGCCTGCACATGCAGAGGCAACTGATAAGATCAGATACGAAACTTGACCTTAGCTAAGATTGTCAAAATAAGAAAACATCATCACTGTCTGTCAGCTCAGAGGGTTGGTCCAGATATATCCAGCAGAAATCGATTGTAAAAAGGGAAGTGTTAAGGTGCTGTGATTAGTACTTAATTTCTGGTAATACCGCATGGGCTAACACCTCTTCCAGTATATGGGGTGGAAAATATCAAGGTTAGGGAATGGGATAACTGTGTTCAGCAGAATGATAGCTTACCATACGCAGTGAATTTGGGGAATTCTATAATAGGGAATCAATCTGGGGGAGGGGGGTGGGTGGGGGGTTTGAACCGTTTGATATTGAAAAACGGTGTGTTTTTATAGGATGTCAAATCCGGGTCAGTTGACCTGTGCGTTTAACATCACAGAAGGCAATTGTACCAAGGAGCTCGTGAAGACAATGCTTAAGTTTACTCATGTTGTCTGTATAGGGGAGGGACAGCATTGTGTTTCCACAAACAAGAAATTTTATTAATATGGTTTGAATTTGAAATGCCCAGTAAACGCACCTACATTCTGTTATACTCCTGAGAGACCAACATGGGTTGGGGAAAGTCATTCGGTGAAGATTTATAGTCATAACAACACTGAACTCGAAGCCTTGTGACACAGATAAGGGAAAGCTGCGGGAATATGTGCAATGATTTTGTTATGATTTTCCCACACTAACAGAACATCTGGCCGAGCTGCGAGAAGAGATTGATAAATCTCATGAAACATATTAACAGTTACAGCAGACAAATCATGAGATCCTGCCGGAAGTTCCGACCATTAAACAGCAGTCCAAGTGGGATCACTTATAGGACTGGGAAAGTTAAAATGAAGTCCACTCTTAGGTTCCAATCACCTCTCCTGTGTTAGTTGTCCTGCAGTTGATTATTGTCACATACCTATTCTATGATTATGTCGCCGACATAGACAGCAGGAGCGATGCTCTAAAAGCCTATGTGCCGAGCAAGAAAAGTTGACGTTAGTGTCGTTATATTCTCAGAAATCGAAAATATTCACGTAAAATGTGGATGATGCAGGGCAGTGCATGATTTAAATTGCTTGGTTTTAACGATGTAACTGTGCTTTTAATTCTTTCATGTTAATGAATGTAAACTGGTTGTGGTGGAGTGTTTTGGGCAGAGTTTGTCTGATGGTGGTAAGAAGATGGATCTGATAGAGACGCGTTTTTGTTTGATGACATCGCTGAGGATCAAATTCAAATTTTAAAAATAGAGATTTTCAACTCAACAGACATACAGAAAGGCACACAACACATGCACACGCACACACACACTGACACACACACACACACACATACACGCACACACACAGGCATTTCAGGACAGGTCCCCAAGGCGTGGTTTGCCACAGACAGTTACTCTAAAGAAACTGAATGAGACCATTCCCACATCGGAAATTCTTCCTGCTCCAAGACACTGTTGGCATGCAGCTGAAGACAATGATGAGGCAGAGTATGACCATGTAGAGGTGGTCTTAGATTGTCAGGGTGCAGTTAGTATTCAAATTGCGTGTTCTGATTTAAGGCATCGCCTAAGAAAGCAAAGGCCAGGGTCAGGACGATATGTAAAGAAACAACGCTAAAGGGCATTGTTACTGCAGTTGGTAGAGTAGTTTGGCAGCCATTGTGAGCTTGTGCAGGGAGACCTGTTGAATGGCCTAACAGCTGAGTCGGAGACTAGCTCGCGGGATTGCTAAGCAACCTGTGTCATTGTGAATAGGTGCTATTGCTTAGAGATTTAATAAATCTGTTTCACAACCTCTGACGGCCCGCTTCCGTCTCCAACCCAAAATCCACAAACAGGACTGTCCCAGCAGACCAATCGTGCCAGACTGTTCCTGCCCCACAGAACTCATTTCTCGCTATCCATTCTCTCTCCCGTTGTCCATTCCCTTCCACTTACATCCGCGACTCCTCTGACGCCCTACATCATATCACCAATTTCCAGTTCCGCGGCCCCAACCGCCTGCTCTTCACCATGGACTTCCAATCGCTCTACACCTCCATCCCCCAACGGGATGGTTTGAGGGCTCTCCGCTTTTTCTTCGAACAGAGGCCCGCACAATCCCCATCTACTACTATTGTCCTCCATCTGGCTGAACTTGTTCTCTCACTGAACAAAATTCTCCTTACACTCGTCTCACTTCCTCCAAATAAACGCTGTGGCTATGGGTACCCGTATGGGCTCCAGTTATGCCTGTCTCTTTATGGAGTATGTGGAACATTTGTTATTCCAGTGCTACTCAGCCCCCATCCCACAACTCTTTGACCGGTGCATTGATATGACAGCTTCGGTGCCGCTTCATGCTCTCGACTGGCTTCAGAAAAATGTATTTTGCTTCCAATTTCCACCCCAACATCATTTTCACATGTTGCACCACTGACACCTCTCTTCGCTTCCTTGGCCTTTCTGTCTCAATTTCTGTTGATAGGCAGTCCACCAATATTACACGCCTACTGACTCCCACAGCTACCTTGACTACAGCTCCTCAAACCCTGCTTCCTGTAAGGACTCCATCCCAATCTCTCAGTCCCTTCGCCTCCGTCACAACTGTTCTGATGATACCACTTTCCAAAACAGTTCCTCTGACATGTCTTCCTTCTTCCTTAACCGAGGTTTTCCACTCACGCTAGTTGACAGGGCCCTCAACCGTGTCTGGCCCATCTCCCGCGCATCCACCCTCACACCTTCCTCTCACTCCCAGAAACATGATAGGGTCCCCCTTCTCCTCACTTATCACCCGCTAGCCTCCGCATTCAAAAAATCATCCTCCGCCATTTCCGCCAACTCCAGCATGATACCACAACCAAACACATCTTCCCTTCACACCCTCCCACCACCCCAAGCGGCAATGCGCAGGGATCATTCCCTCCGGGACACCCCACCCTGGTCCACTCCTCCATCAACGCTACACCTCACCCCCTCCCACGGCACCTTCCCAAGCAACTACAGAGGGTGACACCTGCACCTTTACTTCCCCCCTCCTCACCGCCCAAGGGCCCATCACTCCTTTCAAGTGAAGCAGCATTTCATTTGCACTTCACTCAATTTAATACACTGCATTCGCTGCTCCCAATGCGGTTTCCTCTACATTGGAGAGACAAAACGCAGACTGGGTGGCCGCTTTGCGGAACAGCTTCGGTCTGTCTGCATGCTTGACCCAGATCTTCCTGTCGCCTGCCATTTGAAAACACCACCCTGCTCTCAAGCCCACATGTCCGTCCTTGGCCTGCTGCAATGTTCCAGTGAAGCTCAACGCAAACTGGAGGGACTGCACCTCATCATCCATCTAGGCACTCTACAGCCTTCCAGACTCAACAGTGAGTTCAAGAACTTCAGATCAAGAACTCTCTCCTCCAACCACACCCCCTTCACTATCCCCCTTTTTCCAAATTCATATTTAAATATATTTTTCTTTTCCCACCGATTCTTAAACTTATTTTGATCTATGGTTTTATCTGCAGCTTTTAGCCCATTTCGATCCCCACCCCACCCCCACTAGGGGCATCTGCTACTTGTTTGTCCTGCTTTCTACCTTTAGTGTCACAATTAGCACATTCCCTAGATAACCACCACTATCACCACCGTCAACACCCCTTTGTCCTTTTGCCTAAGACATCTTTGGCAATCTCTCCTTTGCCTCCAGCTATCACTGGCTCTCTATCCAGCTCTAATTGACGCCCCACACCAGCACCACCCCACCCGCCCCGCCACCCCCACCCCCACCCCCACCCCCACCACCCCAACCAGCTTATATTTCACCACATTTCTATCTTTCTTTCTTTCTGGTGAAGAGTCATTCGGACTCGAAACGTTAACTGTGTTCCTCTCCGCAGATGCTGTCAGACCTGCTGAATTTTGCCAGTTATTTTTTGTTTTTGTTTCAGATTTCCAGCATCCGCAGTATTTTGCTTTTATCCTAATGACAGGAGGAAGCCCAGTTCACACTTCGACCCGACACTACGCCAGCGACACAAAACCACACTCATATCTCATAGGACAGAGAGAGGAAAAGGCGGTCCTCCACTAATGTGAGAATGACACAAACACACGCACAAACCCGTGCACACAAACACGTGCACGTGCACGTGCGCATACACAAAAACACAGAGAAACTCACAGACAGAAACAGATACACACACAGAAACACACACACATACACAGAGAAAGCCACAGGCAGGAATAAACAAACACATGCAAACACAGAGAAACACGCAGAAAGAAAAGTATTTTCCCACGTTCACGTAAATACTAACAAAGAAATACACAGGCAGAAATAGACACACATGCACACACAAATACTTACAAAGACAAGTTAACTAACACAACGTCATGGGGATACATAGATATAAACACACGCCACACAAATGCAAACACACAAACACACGGGAACAAGTACAGGCATACACAGAGAAGCACAAGCACATGCACTTAAACACAGACACGAAGGATCACACAGGATGAAACACACACAAACACGCACATACACACACAATCATACACTTTCTCTCACACAAACATGCAATCAAACACACAGAAGCACAACCAAACACAGTCTCACCCACACTCACACTCACAGAAACACAAATGGCGAAACGCAGACATGCACACACTGGCATACACAAATGCACACAGAATCAAACACATACTCAGATACACACACACGCATACATTCAGACACCCAAACACAAATAAACACACACTCACATGGACATGTACACAGGCACATACACATACACATACTCAAAGATACACGCACACACACACGCTCGCACGCACGTGTGGGCACACAAACACACAAACAGGGGCTCTCAGACACTCACAGACACAAGCAATGGTACGCACACTCACATGTAAGCGCACGCTCACCAACAACCACAGAAACATGCCTACAGATGCACTGTCACTTACAGGTACTTATGCAAACCATCAGTGGAGGCGATGGCGTAGAGTTGTTGGCTGGGCTAGTAATCCAGCGACCCAGCATACCTCGAATCCCACCTCGGCAATGGGCGAATTTGAGATGAATTAAAAGTCTAGTGGTGACCATGAAGCAATTTTAAAAACCTATCTGACTCAATAATGCCCTTTAGGGAAGAAATCAGGACTGGCCTACCTTTGACTCCAAACCCACCGCAACGTGGATGAGTCCTATATGTCCCCTGAAATAGTCAGCTATGTAACAGCTGTCCAGTGACACCCACACCACATGACGATTAAAAGAAAAAAACATGCACACAGTCTCATATATGCTGACACGCACAAATAAACAAATGTACGCTCAAACATACATGCACAGTCACACACACGAAAGCATACAATTACATGCACGGATACAAATCACACAGAAAAACAGGTGTATACACTACCAAACAGCATTAAATGTATTTCGCAAGGTATATTCCTGATGGAGGCAGGCACATGCTGTTCCCTCTGGCCACCACAAAAGTTGCTTCTTGGCTGAACATAGCGGAGACCCTGGGCTCCAATTTTGACCATCAGAGCATCTGGAAACAGTGCCCATAAGCGCTCCAGTGACTTGATGCACTCGCCCAAGATGATGGAGGTGTCCCTGCTGACCATGCATCATGTCAGGCCTTGAGTGGTCACAAAGAACACGATGTTACAGGAGCCTGTGTCTATGACCAAGCTGAAGCAAGCAATAGCAATGATAAAGGATGGCAACGAGGAGGATGAACTGTAGAGCGCTTGGAGGAATCTGCAAACATTGTGACTCGATATGGTAACACATCACCCTTCTCCTCTTGTCCCTGCAGTGGAGGAGGCTGCATAACGCCCGAGAGCTACAGAGGATCGGGGCGTGTGACCTCACATATCCGTGCTCTTCAACCTGAGGAGGTGACGGTAATGCCCATTACCTGAAGATCATCCATGGAACGTATGGTTCAGAGCATGTCACCACTCCCAGATACAACCGCCTTTGTGTTGATGACGGTGGCGAAGTGGGCTGTCCAGAGGACAGGGCTGGTGGAGGAGGGCTGGGGTTTGGGGTCGGCAGCTATGGTCAGAATGCGAATATGCAACTCCAATATACGAAAGCGGTCACCCAGGGAGACAGTGAATGGGAGCAACTGAGTATCGGGATAGCTTAGGAAGAAGGTCACTCAGAAAGAAGATTTTCTGAATAGCCTTATCTCAGCCTTGTGTTTCTCTCAAATGTCCTGGAGTTGCTGCCCCGCCCCTGGTAGAGGACTCAGGATTCGGACACAAGGAGTAGGTAGACGTGTCCAAGGAAGCATCGTAACCACTATCGCACTCAGCTGGCACCAGCCCAGCGATTCAAACTCCAGTGGGTACAAGTGTGGATACAGAGTGGGGATTACTTGGTGATGAGTAAAGCACCCGCATACAGCATCAGCGGCAGATGTTTCTGTGCTCACCGTTCGTACTCCCCTTTCAAATCTATCATCCACCTCCCGCCCCCCCACCTCCCCACCGCCCGGGAAGGAATGAAATGTGCCATCCTTACGTGGCCTGACCTGCATGTGACCATGTGGTAATCAATGTACCCTGACAGCCCTAGCGCAGCATCGAGTAAACCTTCCTCATGTATGATATGCCATAGGGTATGTGATGGATACAATGCCATGTCCTTGGTCTTTTGAACTCCCCCTCTCCCTTCCAGGTCTTGCTTCAGTCTTCCAAGGCAGCCATCATATGAACCGATGCTGGAACAACTTGACTCTGGCCACGATGGCATCCTGTGAATTCTTGTGCTCATCAAAGCCCACATGCCCTGACACCCAGGTAACTTTCTCTGTCCTACCTGTACTAACTGTTCTACCTGCAAACCGGTGTTACCAAGGATGAGTCTGGTCACTTTGTTGATCCAGGCAGTTAGACGGAGTCATGCCACCTATCCCCCAGAGATAATTTTAAGCAGAGAAAGAACTCTGACCGCAGGTCCATCAGGAAGTGCTCTCCACGCAATGCCCTCGAGGCCCTTTGGGGAAAGGAAACGTTGGATCGTGACGGGTGATGCCCTGAGCAGACTGTCAAAGCCGTTTGACAGAATGCCTCATGCCAGAGCTTTCAAACAAACACCAATGCATCGTTTGGCTGGTGGTGACAAAGACCCGCCCTGTCAGTCACTTTCTGTATGTACAGTCACTGCAACTTCTCTACATTGTCCTCGAAATGGCAGTGGTGGGGAAGAGGCTGTTGTCCACCTCCTCCTAGAATGTGCCCTTACAACGAATTTCTGGAGAGAGTTACAGTGTTTTTTATCGATACTCGTCCCGAGCAGCTCTACGACACAGCACTCTGCTCTACGAGCTCTTCCCAGGGGCACAGACCGAGATAAACATCAACAGCTGCTGGGGGACCACCAACTTCTGGAGGAAAGCGCTCTTTGATAAGCGGACACATCCAGATTGTCCAGTGCGGAGCCTTGTCCATGACAGAGTTTTGCAGACTGGCACTTTCCAAGGTCCAGTTCCAAGTGCTACCTTGGGTGAACACTTGAAAAGGTTGAACGTGACTGCTCTGTGATTCAGGTTAACTCTTGGACTGGAAACAAAGGTACATTTGTTTGAATTATCTTTTTTTCTCTGGCACGTGTAAATTCTCTATTTTAAAAGTTAGACAAAGATGGACACGTGCATCATTACAAAGTTTAAAGTTTTATGTTTTTTTAAGAACATGTTTTATTCTGATGAGCTGTCTACTGCCCTTTACTAGTTCATCACAAATTTATTCTGGGCCATGTATTCAGCGTAAGGTGGCTGTTATTTTCCCAAGTTGGCATTACGGTGAATTATTTTTAAAAACTGGCTAAATAAATGATTGTTGGGCATGAGCCCCCTCTTCAAAGTATTAACCTCATCTCCGAGTATCCATCCGTACTGCTTTGGCCTTCGTGTGAACTTTCCAAGCAGCCGAGAATCATGAGGAATAAACGAGTTGTGAAAACTGCCAGGGTAATAGACATAGAAATGAAGGAACGCTTGTGACGGTCAGAGAGGAGATGCACAAACATGCGTGGGAGTCATTTCTGTTCATGCATCAATCTATATTCTATGTGGCAACATTTATGACAAGGTGAGTTTAGCCTACCACGTCCTTTACCTGCGTAAATTCAGAGATGGAGGCAAACGATATCACCCTCTGTGTCTGAGATGCTGTGTCATTGTCGTAAGTGATGGATTGGGCCACACTGGAGAAAAGGACATCGGTCACAGTTTGAATGTCCTGTGAACAGCTGAGTGGGAGGTGGCACACAAGTCGGAGTGACGCTTAAAATTGGCTAGTTGCGATAGTGTTAAGAGACACAGTGAGCTCCAGTGTCACTGTCAGTGCGTGTATCTGGAGTAACCATTCCTGAAGGTCTTTATGGAGAAGAACATAAAACTCAGACACGACCTCTCTGGAGAATCGCAGCCTGCATTGCGTCTCACTCATCTGCATGTAATTGAGTCTCTTTCTGTACATCCTTTGCTGTGGAAACTGCCTGAATCTCCGACACCTCATTCTTCCAGTCATTCGGCGTTGAGCTTCCTCTCACCAATGGACCCGTCCACCTGCTACAAGACGTTCTTCATGCTGTTGCTGCTGCCCCTGAGCCCCTTTGACTGGGAGGTGAACTAGTGCCACATCCATGACCAAAGAGGCCATTGTAACGGATTAGCTGACTGTTGCAGGCTTTAGAGAATCTGTGAAGCCCTGTTGCTGGCAGGTCTGTGGCTCGGTATGGCCGCTATTGTCTCCTCGGATTCCACACTACGCCCCGGGCAGAGAATTCGTGCTCCTGCAACAAGCTCAGAATGTTGTGTAGATTCAATTATTTATTGCAAAAAGCAAATCTTCAGCAGAGAAAGAAAAAAATAAGTTGTGCTCATTCGCGACCCATTTCCCATTCCCAAGAGGAAACGAAAGTCCGACCTTGGCAATACACACATGATCTTCGAATGAGGCAGGACAAGGCCATCTGCAGCCTCGCCCAGTGAAGTCAGCAGCCTTCCAACAGCCATGCTGCAGTTTCTGGTCACGAACTGTGTAGGAACAATAGGTAAGTAGAGGGAACACACAGAACAGGTACAAAGCGAATTCACAAAGATGTATGTGTTGTTGGATTAAGACGAAAATGAAATGGTTTTTGTTGTTGGTTTTTATTACATGATGGCGACCAAAGGGAAGTTCTGATGGGGCAGCTGAGATGCATGTAGCAGTGGATTTTTGCAAAGGGAAGTTGTCCAATGGGAAGTGAAGTGTCATCAGGCACACTCTGGCAGGCTGTTTGGGTCGAAGTCATTCAATAAATATTTTCCTTGCCTCCTCTTCCTGCTCCTGAGGTGTCCTCCGGATTGCTGGTAGTAATGCCTGTGTTCTCACGATGGTGATGATATGGAGAGTGCAGAAAAACACGATGAACTTGAACACCTGCTCCAGCGTGCACTGGAGGGTTCACTCTGAGCGTTTCAGGAATCAGCAGCGTTGCCTAATCACACCGATGGCCTGCTCCACGATGTTCCTTGGGGCTCGATTCCTCTCGCTATACATGTGTTAATTTCACATGTTCGTTTGGCGGTGGGGAGTGGTTATGGGATGGGTGCATTGAGCCTTGACTAGAGGGGGTAGGCGTCATCTCCGAGAAGCCATCCTCTTGTTCTTCCTGCAGGCCTGAAGATGGTGAGAATGGCCGACTGCTACAGAATGAAAGCATCATCGCTGATGTCAGGATAGCGGACATTCACCAATATGATGTACTGTGCATAGCCACAAGCCAAAGGTACAAAGGAACAAAGGTTCACCACCACCTTCTGAAGGGCAACTAACTAGTAGCGCCCATGTACGAGAATGAATATATAATAAAAAAAAACGCATGCCTGGTGTGAGAGTTCCTTGAATTCCAATACATCTCCTGGCTGACATGGGGACCAGCAGACCTGCGTAGACCATCGTGATTCCTGAAATTCTGGGAACACCTCCCACCCTGCTTCTCTCTGCTTACGGAGAATATGATATATTCACCTCACCAGCAAAGTTGGTCTCCGTCACCTAGTGGTTGCGTCTCCCAATATAATGGGAAATAATGGATATGTCACCCACTCCTGTCTTTAAAGTTTTGCATACATGGAAGTTCATTGAAACTCTGACCTTAACGGCCACTGACAGCATCGTCCTCGCCATCGTGTGAAGTTCCAGGTCGTGTTAAAGGCGGCGACACAACTCATTGACCACCTCATTGTCGTAATCAGATATGCCTCACTCTCTGCTCCTTGTTGAGGTGTAGGTTAGTAAAGTGTTCCTGGAAAACCCGGGATGGGCTGTGTAAAGCAGGGCCCACTCCTCCTCCCTCTTTACAGAGCTTTCCCACTCTGCAGATGCTGCTCCATTTCCTGTCCATGTGACACACACAGATGCACTGTAACTACAGTCCCCATACCTCGTCCAGAGTTCGTTCACCAAATCCCCTGTCCTCCTTGAACATACGCAGCTGCCCCCAAAACAACCTCCAGAATACCATCCAAAGCACCTCCACTAAGTTTCCAGTCACTGAATTTAATTAATAAGGAGAACAATAATAAATTCCAGGATTATGGGTAAGGACAGATGAATACAATTAATTGGATAGGGACAGCAGAGCTTTGGATGAGCTCAAATTTATAAAGCTGAGTAAGAGGAATTGTCTGGCCGGGATAAATTTGGAGTAGTCGAGTCTTGATTTGGCCAAGGCACAGATGAAGGCTTTTTCAGCAGCTGGCCTGAGACAGAGGTGCTGATGGTTGATATTGCTGCGTAGCTAGTTTAGAAACGTTTTCTGAGCTTGTGCAGAACTGAGATTATCAATACAGCAGTCTTTGAGTGCTGCTTGAGTGCACTGAAGGCGAATCAGGGATATTGGTGAGAGAGCGAGTTCAGCAAATATTAATTAATTCAGAAAAATAAATTCAATTAGCACAAGAAATATGGCAGAAAGCGTGATGTGTCTCCGTTGCAGCATGTGGGCACTCCTGCGTGCTAATGCGATGGACTGGAGACTTTTTTCAAGAAGGCAGTCAGTTCTTGTCATCACTTGGTCAGTGGTCAAGGACAGGAAGTTGTGACTGGGGGACAGGAAGGTAAGGTAATAGGGAAGATGGGTGGTGGGGCGGGTGGAGGAACCTTCACCCCATGTAATTAAGCAACAAGTTCGATGTTCTCGCAGCTTGTAAGGACAATGGTGAGGGCTGTATTGTGGATGAGCAGGCTAACCATGGCACCATGGTAAAGGAAGCCATCCAAGTGGGGGGAGCTAAAAGGAATGTAGTGCTAGTAGGGGGCTGTATATTCTGGAGGATAGAAACTGTTCTCTGCAGCTGAGATTGAGAGTCCAGAAGGCTGTGTTGCCTGCCCTGTGCAAGGGCTCTCGATAGCTGCTCAGGGCTGGAGAGAAACTTGTTATGCTGCATGTAGGTACCTTTGACATTAGCAAGAGGTTCTGCATTGGGAGGATGAAAAGCTTGGCTCCAAATTTAAGAAAAGATGCAGAACGTCAAATCTAACTATCTCATGATTATTGCCAAAGCTATGTGCAAACTGGCATATTGTAAATTAGGTTACAGAGATGAATGCGTGGCTTAAAACTGGTGTGGGAGAAGTGATTTCCATTTCGCGGGTCACTAGCAACAGTATTGGGGATTGTGAGGCTGTACGATTTGGACGGGCTTCACACGAAATGTGCTGGGACCAATATGCCAGCGAGCCATATAACTCAGGAAGAAGAACACGTTAAACTACATAAAGGGATGAAGTGGTGATGTAGCGGAAGATTGTCAAAATAAGAGGGAACTGACAAGGCAGTAAGTTTGGTGACGTATTGGAATAGTGGTATTGTCACTGACTAGCTCGCCTGAAACCCAGAGTAATACTCTGGGGGCATGGGCTCAAATTCCACTATGTCAGATGGCGAAGTTTGAAATCAATATTTTAAAAATTCTGGAATTAAACGTCTAATGATGACGATTGCCGATCGTTGTAAAACTCATCTGGTTCACTGATGTCCTTTATGGAAGGAAGTCTGCCGTCCTTACCTGGACTAATCTACATTTGACTCCAGATCCTCAGAAATGTGGTTGACTCTTAAATTCCCTCTGAATAAGAACAAGTGCAATAAATTGTCACATCACGTGAATAAATAATAGTGATGACGATTGTAATATAGATATTGTTAATTTTAATGTTAATGTTAAGTATGGCAGCAGGAGGAAGTGAGTGTGAACATAAAATAGGGGGAGGGTTTACAAAAGCAGTTAAAATACTGATTTGAGGACTGTTTATCAGAATCCATAATAAAATAGATGAATTGTCAGCTGGTACAGAAATACCCACTTCTGACCTTATAGGCATTGCAAAGATTGTTTGTAAACAATGGGGTGAAAAGTTATTGGGGGTAGGCGAGAGGTTACATTCAGGTCGGCAATGAAATTGTCGAATGTCTTGAAGGGCCGGGTGACTTACTGTTCCCTGATTTATATGTTCACATATTTGCATGTATTTCTAACATTGAATGCTGAAAGAGGTGATTATACCGACAGTAGATCTATTGGTCGTCATCATTCAAATACCTATGGGCTCTGAAATAGTCCTGCAGATTGGAAGTTGGCAAATGTAACCCAATTATTTAAGATATAAGGTAGAGAGAAAACAGCGAACTACATACTTGTGAGCCTAACATCAGCAGCAGGGAAAATGCTGAAGTCTATTATAAAGGGTGTCATAACAGGGCACTTAGAAAAAGGTATGATTGTGCAGAGTCAGCTTGGACTTATGAAAGGAAAATCATGTTTAACAAAACTGTTGGAGTTTATTTGAGGATATAAAGAGCGGAATAGATATGGTGGCGACTGATGAGTGTGGTCCATTTAAGAAAACTTTTGATAAGGTCACGCACAATAGTTTTGTGAACAAAATTCGAGCACATACTGTTGTGGTGAATATACTGGCCTGGATTTGGAACTGGGTAAAGGGCAGAAAACATAGATATGAGTAAATTGGTGAATTTCAGGTATGGAGGCAATGACTAGTGCGTACCACGAAGATCAGTGATTGGGTCCCAGCTTTCACAATCTAAAACGACGGTTTGGATGTAATATTTACAAGTTTGCTGATGCCATAAAATTTGGTGGACCTGTGAGTTGTGACGAGGAGGCAAAGGAACATCAACTGGATTTGGAGAGTCTAATCGAATAGCCAAAAAAAAAAACCAGATGAAATACAAAGTGGAGAAATGTGCGATTACACTTTGGTTGGAAAAAAACCAGAAATGTAGACTATTTCTTTAATAGCGAGAGGTTGAATTTCAAAGGGAGAAAGGGTGCAACGTGCGGCATGCACATACCATAAGCAATGATGAAGGCTCATGGCATGTTTGCATTCATTTCAAGAGGAATTGAGTGTAGACGTAAAAATGTCTTACTGCAATTATATCTCGCGTTTGTGAGACGGTACCTGTGTGCAGTTATGGTCTCTCTGCCTAAGGAGAGATATATTTGTCATGGAGGGAGTGCAACGACATTTCACCAAAATAATTCCTGGGATGGAGATATTGCCTTATGAGGAAAGATCAAATAAAATAGAAATTTATTCCCTGGCTCGACGGGGTAGATGTAGAAAGGATGTTCCCCATGCCTGGGTGTTAAACAGCAAGGGGTACAGTCTCAGAAATTGGGGCAGGCCATTTAGGAATATGAGGAGGATTTATTTTTTCAATCAGAGTGTGATGAATCTTTGGAATTACCTTCCTCACAGGACTTTGGAGGCTCAGTTGTTGAAACTGTTCAAAGCTGACATCAATGGATTTCTACATATTAAAATCATCAAGGGATACGGGGGTAGTGCAGGGAAATGGTGTTGAAGTCAAGGGTCAGCCATTATTTTATTGAATGGTGGACTAGCCTTGAATGGCATAATGGTCTATTCATGCTCCTGTTTCTTAAATTCTTACATCATAGAGGTGGTCGTGGGCACAATTGGGGATTGCAAGAATATAAGGTGGTAAATCAGCTCAGGGCCAAATGGATCATGGAGCTTGTGAACAGCCTCAGATACCAGCCAGAGATGGAAATTGAGCTGGTTGACAGGAGATGGACTTAGTGAATGGAACTGAAGTGAATGGCTTCAGTCTCTCCAAATTTTAAAAGACATGAATAGCAATAGAGTTAGGCATGACTTACAGAATAATGAACTGGACAGAGGGATTACCAGGGACACCAACAATTGCCAGTGTGGGATAGCAACCTGCTTGAATAACCAAAATTACGAATTGCACCCGCCATGTTAGAGGTATCCAATCTGGTTAAAGCATGTAAAGACGATAGGAATAACTCCTGTCCAATGCAGGAACATTCCAATCTATTGTTCTCAGATTCTGATCCATTGTTGGAACACACCAATCTACTGTTTACAGGTTCTGATCCATGTTTGCAACATTCCAGTCTATTGTTCGCATGTTGTGATGCACTGTTGTGACACTCCAATTTAGTGTCCTCAGATTCTGATACATTTTTGGAATATTCCAAACTATAATTCTCAGATTATGATCTACTGTTGGAACATTTCAATCGATGGTTCTCAGATTCTGATCTCTCCTCTCCCTCTCCCTGGAGCCACTCTTCCCTTTTACTGTGGGAGGCGATGCTGACACAATGAGATCACACTTTGAACACAGCCCCCTAACAATTGAAGAGGGAAGACCTACATTGTCACAATTAGGACCCGTGGAGACGGACATTGCTTACAGTCACAGAACAAACAGGTTCAATTAACCTCTTTCAATCCAACACGTTTTACATTAAAAAAAATGGAACATTTATCCGACCTGGATGGGATGTAAAAGGGTCCGTGAAGTAACGAATGGTGGTAATAGGGTAGGAAGTGTACATAATTTTCCAGTCCTCCTTTGATATGGGAGTGGTGTCAGAGGACTGGAGGTTTGTAAATGTTCCGCCATGTTTATAATGGGTTAAAGGGATAAACCCTGGAACTACAAAGCAGTCAGATGAATGTTCTAAAAACACTGAGGAAAGTTTTGAATTATATATTCTGGGAAGAAAATACTTGAGGCCTTAATCAAGGATAACTCTCAACTTTCTTCGTGAGGAAAAGGTGTTTTCAAATGGCCTTAATCTCAGAACATTTGATGGAAAATCAAATGTGATGAACTGAACGGAGTTTTTTTTTGTCTCAGGACCAAGAAGGCTCCTGAGAGAATGATATTGATAAAATGTGCATGAAGACAGTGCGATCAATTCACTTTAAATTATGTTGTTATATAAATCGAACCCCATGGATTAAAGGGGCAGTAACAAGTGTGGATATGTCGTTGGCTAAGAGACAGAAAGCAGAGAAAAGTGGCAAAAGGTTGTTATTCTGACTGGAGGAGAGTTTAACGTGATATTCCCCAGTGATCGAAATTAGGATATTGCTCTTTATGATACACGAACTAACATAGACATTTATGTTATGAACAGAAATTGCAGGCAACAGAAGTTTGTAAACGTAAACAGTGAGGATGTTAGTATTAAACTTAAAAATAAAATGTCTTAGTAAAATAATGCAGGATCTGGCCAAGGTAGGCTGGGAACAGCCGCTTGTGTGTAAATCTACAGAAGAGTAGTGGGGGGCGTTAAAAATAGGAAATGGGGAGGGTACAGGCTCAATATGTTCCCTATACAGTGATAGGAAGGAGCCACAAGCCCAGAGAACCATGGATGGCCAGAGATTTTCAGGATATGATGAGATGTAAAGGAGAGGCTGTTAGCAGGTACAAGGGGAGCAAATCAGCGGAATAATTAGTGGAGTACAGAAAGTGCAGGGTTGAAGCTTAATGAAGCAATTAGGAGAGCAAAGAGGCGGTATGAGAAAGCTCTGGCTGGTAAAAGTGGAAACCCCAAGATATTCTATAATATATCAATGGGAAGAGGATAACCAGGGAAAGAGTAGCGCCCATTAGGGAGCAAAGGGCCAATCTATGGGTGGAGCCAGAGGGCATCGGTAGAGTTTTGAACGAATACTGCACATCCGATTTCACCCAAGAGAATGAGGATGAATGTATGGAGCTCTGGGAGAGAGACTGCGAGGTTCTTAAGCTTTTAGATTTCAGCCAAAGAGGATCTACAATTTACAAGGATACAGTAAACAGAATATGATATTACACCAACTGCTAACTTTAAAAAAAAGTTTGTAAACATTTCTATAAATTATGCAGATGAAAAAAAAATAATCGTGAGAGTAAACATTGACCCTTTGGACTCAGAGAGACGTGGAATTATAATGGGGAATGGGGATTTGGCTCAAAAGCGATTCGGAATAAACCTGAAACCAAATATCAAGTGAATATATTGAACTTGTGTAAATCTGTACCAGAAAAGAAACATTTCTGGACACATTAATGGGGGTAAGTTGCAAGCAATCTCCTAGATCTTTCCACTTGCAACATGGAGTTTGACAGAAGAGATAGCTGCAATGAAAGCAGATGTATTGGATTCGACCTTTCAGAATTACTTAGAATCCAGAGCAGTTCCCAAGGATTGGAAGGTAACAAACCCAGATGTTTAGGAAGGGGATAAGAAAGAAAACGGGGAACTGTTAGCTTCAAAATCACTGCCAGGCAAAATGAGATTTTCCTTTCTTTTCGGGTTGTGCTAATAGAACACCTGGAAAATCATAATGTTATTCAATAAACTCAACACAAGATTGTGAAGGGGAATTTGATTACGGCGATCTTATCAGCGTTTCTGAGGATGTAATTATGAGGAGGATAAAGGGAACACAATTGAATTAACTAAGTTTGGATTTTCAGAAAGCATCCATTAAAGTATCGTTAGAGGTTCTTACACAAACTTAGGAATTATGGGATTTGACGTCAATACTAGCATGGAAAATGAATTGGCTAATGGACAGACAACGGAGAGTAGGAAGAAAAGTGACATTTTCACCTTGGCAGGCTGTAATTAGTGGGGTGCCGGATGGATGAATACTTCGGTCTCAGCTATGTACATTCGATATTAATGGCTGAGATGATGGAACTTAGTTCGAAGTGTAGGATAAAGATGTTTCCCACAGCAAGAGTTCATGTGAGACTGGAAAACAGCACCACCACAGTGTGATCTAAAGAGTCACATAACAGTAGACCTGGGATAGACAGGTTCGGGCATCGGAAAGACGTGAACTAGAGGCTCGCGTAGAAAACTGCATGGAAATAGCTCTTAGTCTGGGCTATACTGGTGCCTATGTATATTGCCGTGTGTTACCAATAAACAGTGACTGTTCAACAGTTGAACTTTCTTCGTAAGACCAATGGACAAAACCCTTATAACTTGGGAGCAACTAATGACCGAACCCAGAACTCAAGACAAGCTGGGAAAAGACCCCAAAATCTGAGAAACTAAAGGAACCACATCCTGACCTGACGAATTCACCAGAACTGAAGAGCACAGGTGGAGATCGCCTAAGAAGAAACCCCATTGCAGAATTGGAGGCTCAAGGGCAGAAGAGAAATCCACTGTGTAGCTGAAGGACTCCAGCAGAGCCCGTCGCGGGCATTGTGAATCCCCATCCAATACAGAGTCAGATAACCGAGGCAGATCGCAAGGGCGAGCAAGCTAAATAATATTTAAAAATCGGTACAAAGGCTGAACGGGTCTTTAAAAGTATTGAGGGCATTAATCAGGCAGAACAGTCCATTTCTTCAATCACCGCCCCCAGCCCAAGTCCAGAGTCGGCGGCCTAGAACCGTTGAAATAAAAACGTTTGACGCCTCAGTGAAAGCCGGAAATCACCTTTGATGAATTGAAGACTTTACTCTGGGAAATTCGCGAGAAGACCCAATTCGATTGAAAGACTTGCTGCAAAGAAAATAGATCACTTTGAGGTCGGGTCCGACATCGCCGCTGGAGCCCGCCAAAACCCAAAATACGCGGGGTGAAGTGAACTAAACGGTTTCTGCAGAGTCATCTTTAAAAGTGCAACAGCAAGTAAATCTGAACTCCCCTCTGCTGAAGGAAAAACAGCCATGGATAATAAAGCAGAGCTAACAGGTCGATCTTTGCTGATCCAAGGGGCAAATCAGGCGCAGAATTGGTGGCGTTGGCGGGCATTTTTCAAAGATATACGATAGCTTTAGGGTTAGGTAAGGGGACAGAGGCTGAACAACTGAAAACACTTTTGTAATCAGAAGGTCCGATAACCGATGACGTCATTGTGAGCCAAGGAATAAATGAATCTCCGGGTAAATTTGAAGCTGTTCTGAAATCTTTCGATACCTATTTTAATTTAAGAAGGAATAAAATTTTAGTCCGAGGAAAGTTCAACAACAAGTCCAACAACCTGGAGAGCCCATTGGCCTCCTGGACCTGGTGGTGTCCGATAACGGCCCGCAATTCACTAGTGAAGGCTTCACTCAATTCACCATCCATTACGGATTTCAGCAAACTTAACTGCTCCCCAAATTTTCCACAATCAAATGGTGAGGCGGAAAGAGGCGGCCCACCGTTAAACCCCCTTTTGAGATATAGAAAATACGTCCCATAGACGCTTTGAACATTGAGATCGAACTTGCCTCAGTGCAACAGGCAGGAGCTGAGCAATGTCCCGCATAATCTGAGTAGAACTTATTTCTCCTAGTTTCTGTTACCGAGCTGAAACTGTTTACATTTCGGCATATTGTATTCCACCTACCCTGTTCTTTCCCACACACTCTGCCCATCCATATCCCTCTGCAAATTTTCTGCGTTATCTCCAACACACACTTTCCCTCCATTTTTCATCGTCAGTAAACTTGGATAATTTGTGTTGTAAGAGTTCTGTTCAGTAGGTCTCACAAAGATGTTCAGAGGCTTGTAATGTTGAACAATAACTGTTTGTTGGCAATACATAACTCTGTATGTGTGCTTACGTGCCTGTGTGTTTTTGTGTGGTTGTGGGCAAACTATAGGCCAGACTAAGAGCTATCTTCATGCTGACATCTACTCAAGTCTCCTGACCATGCCTGTCCCATGCCCTAACCTGTCTATCTTAGGTATACTGTCATGTCACTCTTTCTATCACGCTGTGGGCAGTGCTGTTCTCCAATCTCACATTAACTCTTGCTATGCCGAACATACTCGCAGTACCGTTCCCTCCACTCTTAACCCAACATAATTGCAGTAAAATATTATTTTACAGCTACCCTTTCTCCTTTTTCAAGCCCATAATTTTATAAATCCAGACAGTCTGGAGGCCTGACAATTCTACCAGATCTTGTTCTGGTCACATCTGGAGAGTTGTAGGCCCAGTTGTTTTGGGCAAGCTTTATTGCTTTGGAGTTGAAAAATCAGAGTATCCTTTCTTTCTGGCACATTTTTTAATTGATTCATGGGATTTGGCAGGCGGCTGGCTAGGCCGGTGTTTATTACCCATCACCAATTTCCCTTGATAAGGTGGTGCTGAGTTGCTTTATTGAACCGCTGCAATGGATGTGATGTAGGTACACCCACTTGACTGTGTCTACCTGATTAACTTAAAAGTATGACAGGAGGTTCTACTCAACAGATGAGGAGGAGAATCCTGTTCCGGCGGATTGTACCTTCTGGAGTATATAACAGGTATGATCTTGCTCGATCTTCACCTCCCAAGTCTATGATGCCCGCTCTTTCAAGGTGCCTGGTCCAAACCTTGTCACTTCTGTTTAACTGGAGCAGGTTCTTGGTGCAGTACCTCCTACTGTAGGCAGAACAGTGCATTCTCGGTCCTGAACTTCCTTCTGATCCCTGACTGGCAATACCGTCCCCGTCTAATTTCAACCAATCTCGAACGCTTCATTATGAAGACAGCCAGAAGAGGGTAAACCCGAGGCAAAACGAGATTGAGCTCTCCCCACAATGTTGTTCTGAGGCTTGTGAAGCGGCGCTGCTGTGTGACTATTAATCAGGTAAATACATCAATCACATGGCAGTTGCCCTGTTACTTACCGCTTTCCCAACTTGCTCTGATCGCCTCAAGTCATCGATTGAGGGCCAGGCGGAAATATATTTCAGTTCCCTGACATTGCAGCTCCCGCGAATGATAGCACCAAATATAAATTTCAACAGGCACTCGGTAATTTCTCGTTGAAGCTCCCGTCGTGAGTTTGCCCGATTGTGAGCAGTTTCCTCCTAATTCGCCATGAAATCCACACGCTGCAATTCCAACATCCTTGAGATAGAGCAACATTTCCACACTATTTTTACTTCAGTGTTTGAAGTGTTTATATATTTTATATAATTTAGCATCGTTCCGAAGGCAATTGTGAATGAGCAACTTGCACTGATCATGCGCGACATGCCCACACCCCATGAAATAAATAGAAAAGAGATTGCATAGATACCAGCCTATTGACGAGAGATTTTGCCACTTAAGGTTTGCTTTGGACAGATTATTTTCATCATTGACAAGAAGGAGAACGTATCTGTTGCTGAACAGCTTTGTGAAGATCGGATCATTCAGCAGCTCTGGGAGAAACAGACACTCACAGCTCGCTGGTAACCTGAACTTTCAACTGGGCAAATCCGAGATTTCCAGCCTGTGCGCGATCAATCAGCGAGGAAGATTGCGGAATCCTCCACTCACTGCCCGTTAAATTTAAAAAACAGATACTAGGGAAACTGAACCGAGTGGCCGGTTAGCTCAGATGGTTAGAGCGTGGTGCTAATAACGCCAAGGTCGCGGGTTCGATCCCCGTACGGGCCAACGTATTTTATTCGACTTAGAAGTAATTAAAGCCCGGACCCGGTTCAGTTGTTATTCCTCCGCTGTCACATGGAAAAAGCGTTTCGAAAAGTTCTTCTGCAGCGTTGCAGGCTGTGTTTTTTTCCATCCATGCTTCTTGCTTCTTGAACATTTCTGCCTCTAGTTCTGACAAATCCGTCCTTTTAACAATTCTGTGCCACAAATTTGTTGGCGACAAGACAACAAAGCTTTGCTACTGTACAACGGAACACTTGCAAACGACGCTCTGCTCAGCATCTCCGGGGCAAATATACCCTTACAGCTCCCTGGTAACCTGAAGCTTTGACTGGGCAAAAACGAGAGTTCCAGCCTGTGTGGGATCAGTCAGGGAAGGAAGAATGCTGAATTCTCCACTCACTGTTAGACTGAATTTGAAAAGCATTTGATCAAACTAGGAAACGTGCAGCTTGGCGACCAGTTAGCTCCGAGATAAAGGCAAAATATTGCGGATGCTGGGAATCTGAAACAGAAACAAAACATGCTGGAAAAACCTCTTCAGAGTCATACGGACTCGAAATGTTATCTCTGTCTTTCCCTCCACAGATGTTGTCAGACCTGCTGAGTTTTCCCAGCGCTTTCTGTTTTTGATCAGTTAGCTCCAATTGTTAGAGGATGGTGCTAATAGCATTAAAGCTCACGGGTTCGATCCCCATTGAACAACGAGACATGGGCGATGTGTGGTAATTCTGTCCCTATTCCAGTTTAGTTGCAGTCCTTCTACTGTTCCATTGTTCGAGGTTCTGTTGTAATTCCTATACTGTCACATCGGAATAGGATTTCGAATAGGACCGTGTTCTCCTGCGGCATCGCAGGTTGAGCCTTTTTCTCTTCCACACTTCTTGCCTTTGGAAAATTTCTGCCTCTTGTCCTGACAAATCCGTCCTTCTTTTCACACTTCTGTGCAATAAACCTGTCAACATCATGGCAACAAATATTTTCTCCTGTACAGCGGAACACTTGCAGACGAGCAGTGACATCTCTGTTAACTGTGCCCATGCCTGCCGTTCGCTGCAATGCTGCAGGCAAATTCACTCGAGACAACTTGCAAGCGACAGTGCAACCAATCATACTAGCCTACCATAAAGTGATTGTACTGAAGCTATCAACAGTCCTCTACACGACAACAATAACTCGCTTCACAACAATTTCACGCAAATATTGCATCTGTCAGCAAAGTCTATCCATTATCAAATTTCTCAACAGTCAGTCAGCTGCTGGCGAGGCCAAAAAAACATTTGCTGCTTCGAGATGTCTTTCAAAAAAGCAGCACAATATACTCCTAATGTGTTGCTAATTATTCTCCAACATGCCCGGAACGATTTAAAATACTGAACCGCGCAACGTCTACTTCATTGCTGAGCTACTTGTAAGCGACAGATAAACTAGGTCGCTGAGAAACCAATGTTTTCCCGTCTAACTTGCCGTAATTCCAATCTCAGATTCAGACAATTTAGCCACGAAATCACCCAGCAGAGGGTAAACTCAATGCAAAATAACTGTGAGCTCTCCCCACGGTTTAGTAGTTTTGCTGTATGACTGTTACTGGGATAGATTTATAAATCACCGAGGGCAGTCGGCCTGTTATTTGTTCTCTCATTTACTGGTTCCACAATTTGCTCCAATCGCCTAAAGCCGCTGATTGAGAGCCAGGTGGAAATATCTTTCAGTTTCCTGCACTTGCAACTTCCCCGGCTTTTACTGCCAAATTTAAAAAGCAACAGGCACTCGGCCATTTCTCGCTAAAGAACCCCTCATAATTTGTAAACACTGTGATCGTTTTAATTCTCATTCGCAATTCAGTTCCAATTCCAAGCTTCACTTGCATCATCCTGAGGACAGTGCAACATCTCAAAACTAATTTTACTTCAATGATTGAAGTGCTTTCACTTTGTAAATTTAGCAATCCTTCTCAAGGCAATTTCGGATGAGCAACTTATGCTGGTCGTGGAAGCACATCCATATCGCATGTAATAAATAGAAAAAGAGAGATTGGATAAGATATCAGCCTGTTGAGGGCGAGAAGTTTTTCAGCTTGAGGTTTGCTTTCGGCGGAATATTTTGAACATTCAGAAGGGGAGCGCTAATGTTGCTGAACAGCTTTGTGAAGATCGGGACAATGAGGCAGCTCTGGGGAAACTCATTCCCTTCCAGCTCGCTGGTAACCTGAAGCTTTGAATTTACAAATACGATAGTTCCAACGTTCCGGCTGGTGCGCGGTCAGTCAGCAAGGACTGAGTGTCGATGGTCCTTGGGTCGTTCTTCGGTACCATTCCAGACACAGAATCCGAGTGACCCCCGCCCCCTGCTGCCTTGATACTGTCTCAAAGAAGTGTACTGGAAGGATATTGAGCGTGTATTGTTTTCATCTTGTGAATAAGTGTCTGCATGAATGATAGGAAAGAATCAAGGTTCATAATTCTCAGTCGAGCACATCTGAACATTCCCCCTACATACTGTGATATTTTTCTAGCTGTCGCTATCACTGACCTCGTTTCCCTCTTTCTTACGGCGAACCTATTGACAATCATGATTATCGCCAGAAGAAACTGCGGCCTTTCCAAATGTATCTCTGTCTATATGGTGTCTGGAAACAGCAGATCTACTGTTCATGTTCTTCATATATTAGAATAGCAAACTTTCAGCAAAGTCTTTACACATTAATTCCTCTCCAACACTGTCATTGTTATGGCTGTACCAAACTTTAAGTTGAACAGGCACTCCGTCATTTCGCGCTGAAACACCCGTCATAAGTTAGCACTGAAGTGGCCGCCTTACTTCTCATTCGCAAATTAGCTCCATTTCCAATCTTCAATTGTCACTGTCACTGTCAGCGATCTATGGCCAGAATTTTAAAGCAAAGTATGTCACTGTGAAAACTGCTACAGTGAGCATAACAGCGGTCTCTGTGCTGATCTATTGGGAGAATATGCCATTCTGATTTGCTTAGGAACACAAATGTTCATTTCTCAGCAACTGAACAAATTTGCAAAAACGGGTGATCAACAAACTGATCATTAACAATGTTCACTAGGGTTCCCGCCCTGGCGCGGATTTTGTTTCCATCGTCTTCCAGTTTAGCGGACTTTTCTCATGTTTTCAGGTGAAGTTCCAGGCAGCAGAATTTTGGATGAGCACAGGTATGTGTGGGGTGGAAGATGGGAGGCCGGCCAAGGGAACACTGGAATATTCAAGCCTAGAGTGAACAAAGGTATGGATGAGGGTTTCAGCAGCAGATGAGCTGAGGCAGGGCCGCAATTGGCCGATGTTTAGGATGTTCAAGTACTGAGTGTTCAATCTCATAACAGCCTGTCATTCTGTCTAATATCATGCAGTTTTATCAGGGATATTGGGGGTAAAATGGATACAGCGTCAGCCATTATTGTTCAATATTAGGATTGTTACTGTGTCTGTATCTCTGGAACATTATGTCACTGCGGGACTTTTGACATTTCACTGTAATCGGAAGCTGAACAAAATGTCCCAGACTGTGGCCAAGGACTGAGACCCTTTAAAGCTGACATTTGCCCCATTAAGTGGCCCAATTTGGATCATTCCCTGCAGGATATTTGCTGTTCATGAACCATTAATATCAATAATTCCTGGCACTGGGTTCACTGAGAGGGATGAAGAGTCAGTGAACAAAGCGGAGTGTCACAGCTGTTCTATTCCTGACTCTCCCCCTCCCGGTAGTTTATTGAGGATCCGGTCTCCCAGGAAATGTGTTTTCCCCAATTCCGCCCGATTCCCGTCTTTTAACACTGAGAGAGGTGACAGCTGTCAGTAACTCCAGTATTGGGATCCTGGTGAGTTCATTGTGGTTCAGTGTTTAGACAACACAATAACAAACAATGTTCACAGAAAATATGATAACTCAGATTCAGGAGGGGATCAGACACGGGGGCAATGGGCGCTCTCTACCTTCTGATTCAGGTTCCTGAACGTTACGGAAAAAGACATGATATTTGTTGCATTGTTGATGTTGTGGTCGGAGGGCCTATTAGATGAGGCGTTTTACTTCCCTGTGTCGTGCAAGGTTATCAGAAGATTGTAGGTTGCAGTCCTGCAATTTGTTCTATGATCATTTGACGCAGATGAATTGTCGTGTACAGAAGTTCTCGCACACTTTGTGTGTAGAATTCTTTTTTCTAATTCCCTCGGTAAAAACTCTGGCTTTAAATCTTTGACGGTGGCACTGGGTCCGAGATTCCCAGTCAGCGGGAATAGTTGTGAGCTAATCTTACTTTTTCAAGGTTACAAAAAATGTATCGAATCCCTCCTGCAATGATGAGGAAAGATCTCGGTAAAGGAACAGTCAGTGGGTTAAATGTAGGGACTGAGCGGTGGCTTGGTGTCGGGAATTGAAGAGGGTTAGGAGGGAGTTCAAGAAACAAACAGATTTACAGAGGAAGAAAACTGAAAGATTGGCGACGAGGAAGAGAGAGGAATATGAATGGCCTTCACCATCTTTCAAATTTTAGTCAATGAAAGATCAAAAGAGAAAATAACATCTGTGCCAAGGAGCTGCTGATAGTGCAGAGACCAGAAAATAGAGCTGGAATTAGGAGAATCATCGTGTTCACTGAAGGAGAGGCAATGGGATAAGAAAGGAAATGTTACGAGGGGCGGGGATGAATGCCAGGATCCTGAAATGCTGCCGTCCAAAAGCAATGGAAATAAAGGGAAAAATACGTTTAATAAATTAATAAAATGGTGGCAGATGTTATAATGTAAGTTGCTCTGTCATGTTACACTCACTGTTTACAAGATACTCGTTTACTGTCAGATTACCAAGATGCGCGTTTACTGACAGATTGCTAATGAATTCTGCCTCGTTAGTCTTTACTATTTACTAAATCGACTGTGGCCGGTTCCTCTCGGTTTTAAAATACCTTCTTTTATAAAGCTGTCCTGGGTTCAATCTGTCAATTCCCTGATTTCACTGAAATTCCGATTCAGCCCAGTTTTCGTGAAAGAGCCAGCGTTGGTTGTTCGGACACATAGGGAACGGTCGACAGACTGTTGGTGCGAAGGGCCTTTCCTCTCAAGGAACTTTAATATTCCGGGATCTCTAAAAACAACCGCTATTCCTGAATCTCCCTGTCGCTGAGACCAACTCTTTATCTGCACTCTCTCCGGCATATCAAACAATGCCCAAGACATTTCGTGTGCTTCCTCTTAATAAAGATCATAGGACTACGCTGACTCCCCGTCGGAGAATTGAACCCCGGTCTCCCGCGTGACAGGCGGGGATACTAACCACTATACTTACGAGGAACTGCTGAATTTTGGCACAGAGTTGGGAAACTTGAGGTTAACGTCACTCAGTAACAAATGAAAATGCTGAAGTGGCAAAATGTGGGACTGGAGGGGGCTTCCATCAGTTGTTTCCGAGACTTCTGATTGAAGTCGCTGTTGTTCAATTGCTGTCAGGAACTTATGATGCTTAATAGCCCACAAATTGATAGATTTGTAGAATGAAAGAAATTGAATTATCCTCCGATCAGCACGTTCATATCGTGAAGGATTCCTCTTTTGTGTAATGTCTCGGTTTAGCAATGGGAAAATCTGACGGCCAGTGAGATCCGCGGATGTAACACTCACACCAAACTTCCAGGGAAGTTGCCAATATGGGGAGTTGTCAGTAAATGCACGGCACACGCCTGTGCTCAATAATGCGCACGACTGACGAAAAAATGTAAATCCTGTACCTGCAGTGAAAGTCTAAGAGAGTTCAGAGACAATGAAAATGTCATTAATTCAGGTTATCTGTTTTGTCGCAAATCCTGGCAAAATAACACTGCTTCTGACCCCATTTTGGGACTTTTAATAATGATAGGGATTTATTTTTCCTCTTGAAACATTTCCCGACCAGGAACCCAATGAGGGGAAAAAAATACCCAAATGTTAAAATGAAAGCTGAATATATTTATGTTCACCCTGCAGTGACGGGGGAATCCCCCCGCCCCCTCTCATTATTGGGTCCAGCCTCCTGCTGGGCCGCCGTCTTGCATTTGTGCAGCAGCTGTTTATTATTCGGTTCAGCTCTGTCTCTCCCGTCACTGGCTCTCCATCCTGTCGATGGTGCTGTCTCATGAACTCCGAGAAGGTAACGCATTCGCTTATTAAAATCACAAGACAGAGGCTCTTTGAGTGAAACATTTGGACCCAGACCGGGTGTTTAGTTCACCACCCAGCAGCTCCTGGGAATTACATGCAATGCATTCAATTGCTTTATAAATGCCTGGTTACTGGTTGATATATGCACTCACCCTTGACTGTCTCAATGACCTTCAAGGGTAAAGGCTTCCTCCCGTCTGCTGTAGAAGCTGCGCCCCTGCAGCTTGACTTGTGCAGGACATCACTAGTGAAGAGTGCATGCACCAGGCGGCTTATAACCAGGTTTCTGTTTTCTAAATTTTTCAGAGTCTCCAATTATTCCGGTGCTACAAAACACATTTGACGATGTTGCAGTTCCACCTTCTTGTGCCCAGAGTTCTGAAAGTTAGGGAATTAATTTGAGACCCTGATAGTCCGATGGCTGCAAATGTGTGTTGCTGCTAAAATACGATGGGATGTGAAAACTAGACAATGTGATTTCATTTCCTGAGTGAATTGTACTTGCCTCAAATCTCCTTTCCCACTCCCATTCTTCAATCCTGCCTCCAGCAGGTATCCTTTGTGTGAAAATGGATTCTTGAGGGCCCTGCAACTTTGTAATTTCGGCATTCATGTGTGGTTGATTGGCAGTTACCCCCTGAGGTCTGCATAATGCTGGGAATAACTGCTGGTCTGTTTGCAAAATATTTTTAAAAATGTTTCAATGATGGACATTGAACCATCATAAAGAGCGAGTCAAAGCCTGATCGCTGCGATTTCTCATTTAAATTCCCAACCCGGAGACAAGAATAACTCAAAGCTTCGAGGCTGAACTAGGCAGGCCACTATATGCCTTACAGAGCGGTAGAACAAGGACTTTCTTCATTCTCCCAATTGTAACATCCCTGACAAGGCCGGCATCCCCATCCCTTGAGAATGGTTAAGAGACAACCACATTTCTGCTGGCCAGACTGGGTAAGGACAGCAGATTTCCACCCCTAAAGGATGTTTATGAACCTGATTTTTTTTACAACAACCGATGATAGTCTAATGTGAGTCAGCATTATTTAAATTAGTTTTATATCCCAGAATTTCTCAACTGATTTGAAATTCGATCAGCTGCCGTACTTGGATTTGAACCTGTATCCCTTGAGCATTAGCCTCTCTGGATTACTAATCCAGTGATATGACCAGAGAAAAAGGCCAATTCATTGATGTAGCCCCCATTCTCCCTGATCCATTGCTTGTGAGCATATTCTCGGGAAAGTCGAGGGTGAGAACATGATGTGACCTCTCAGTTTGACCTAAGTTCACATAATGGAGGGAGGGTTCCACAAACACTCACCCACTTTTCATCTTCAGACCTGCTGTCAATTGCCACTGTCCTTCCCCTCCAATGGACCAAAAAATGTCCCGCATGAACTTTCCAGGATTCACAGTTTCAATGGAAAGAGGAAACTCGCAGAATACTTTATCTTGCTCCCCAGACAAATCCAAGGGCTATAAATTCTGCAGCCGTGGAGAGGGCGGAGAGGCGGGGATCGCGTGGGGATGATCCACGTGAATTTCACTACATTCAATGACAGAATCTCTATTCACACAAATCTGTTTTCAGGCGCCTCAAACAATTCATCAGAATGTGCAGGGACCCGGCAATCACACACTGTACAGGAAGCTGCTGATTTGTGGGGTGCAGCATGGGACAGGGAATTCTTACCCAGCTTGTCACACAGAGGACATGCTCGTACCTTGGTCCAGCTGTTCAATTGGGCCCGCGGTCTATCGTTCTCTACACGCCGGATAACATTCTCCTACCTCAGGGCTTCCATTTCAGCCTGTCACACTCGCTGTCTGACCACTGGAATGTCTGGATCTGGGTAAAGTGGTGTTCGATCTGCGATGCTGGAACTTGCATGTGCATTACACACCCATGTGAGTTCAGCTGTTACCAAGTGAAGTCCAGCAGAATGTGGCTGTGAATACAGCTGTTGAGGGGCTCTGTGTCTCATTGGCCTGATGTGGCTGTTTTCATTCTGACCGGGGGCTAAACGTTGAGTCTCAGCCTCCTGCTGCCTTTCCTCCTTCCCTCTGGCTGCCTCACTCGGCTCCTTTCCGCTGTCACTGTACAGAGTGTCGGTTTTCACCAATGCTGACCACCGCTCGGTGCCGCTGGTGGAGGTTGACACGGTCCTGGCTGTAGGTGGTTCCTCCTCCTCCTCATCCTCCAGCTTGGCCATTAACCCTGCAAACAGCAGTCGGCTCGTCTACAACCCAGGCCCGGGTGAATGACACTGCTTTCCCTTTCCCTGTGGAGGGCCAGCACCATTGCCATGGAGTCCAGCAGCAGGAGGCTGCACACTGACCTTGGTCTTCACATTCTTCACCTTCTGTGCGCTCGCTCCTGCAGCCCGGTCAGCAGCAGCGCCCAGCTGCAGGTCCACAGTGTGCTGGGCGGCCTTCAGCTCCTTCTTTAACATGAAAAAGTGATATTGCAATGTCTCAGAAATCAGTCAATCACAGTGAATGGGGTTGATTTAAAGGATTCTGTCTGTCATATTTCTGCAGCTTTTAGTATCTGCCTGTGTAACGGCGCCATGATCACTGCTTGTGCTGCGCTGTGCAGACAAGAACGGAAATCATGTACCTGAGTTCATTATAAAATGTTCGCCTTTGACCAATACTCGCCCGTCCAAACAAAAGGATCGAGGAAACAATGGCGCAGGGTGAATTTCCACCCCGGTTTCTGGCCGTTTTACAGTCGACATTGTTTGGCAGGTCCCCAGGCCGCTTCAATTCCCTAGTCTTTACCCCTTAAATGGGCTTAAGTTCACTGCGGCCTTCTGTGTGTAACAAGAGAGGAAAATGAATAACACATCTTAACGCTTATTTTCAAAACATTCTCCAAGGTCTTCCCTTGTCCCTTCCATTTGTCCGGGCCCGTTCCCCCCTTCCTCTCGATCCTTCTGGTCGCTCACGGCAGACAGCGGCTCAATCCTGGTCAGCAGCTCCGCGATCCAGGAAACCAGACACAACTTTCGGGTCACTGCGGCTGGATCTGCCGGGGGCGCCGAGTGCTGGGCAGCAATAAGGTCACTGATGTCCAGCCGAGAGGTCGTGATGTGGCCGAAAGCGATGGTAATAAAAGCGGACAAAGCCTGAAAAGTACCAGCTGAGGGAGTGAGAATGGTCAATGGTCAGAATGGCAGCAATGGTCAGAGAAGACTGAAAATTAGTGGCGGGAAGCAAATACATCTCGGAACAGCTTATGACAAGGATTGGTGTGGCTAGATCACTTTGTGTGATCTCTATAAGGATGCAGGTGTTTCTAAACCCTTTTCAACCAGGTGTAATTATTGGAAATCAAGCTGGATGGAAACACTCTGTCCATTCTAAACTAAGTTAAAGAAAACATCTCTCTGTATCCGGGGATGGGACTGAGAAAGGCTGCAAAAATAACGCTTGAATAAAGCATTACAACGGATGAAGTGATTGCCACATTTCAGATAAAAACCTGTAGCGAGTAGCATCTCCTGAATGTGCTGGGGTTTTGCAGGTCTCCTTGGGGTGAAAGCAAAATACTTTGTGTTTTCCCCTCTCCACAGATGCTGCTGGCCCTGCTGAGCTTTTCCAGCGTTTTCTGTTTTTTACCCCTTGAGGTGGGGACTGACCTGTGGTCATTGTTTCTCTGCTCTCCATCCAGAAAGCAGAGGGAGTCCAATTTCTAGCCCAGGGTGCACCATGCAGGCTGACTCAGCACAGGGCCGAGTGCTGCATTACTAGTGGCCTCATCATGTGGAGGAGGTTTCAAACTGCAGTAGTCATGTGCCCCGTCTCCCTAAAGATCACATTCGGAGGATGAATGTGAGAATTCTCTCAATGTGACGGCCCTTACTCTCTGAAATGTCAGATTAACGGACCATTTATTTCAAAGAAGATCCGTAAAAAATCAGGATAGTTGTTTTAACCCAGTTCATCCCCCCCTCTCCCCCTCACCCTCACCCCCTGCTCCCAAAATAAAACATCTCCATGTCTTCCTGGTTTCCCCCCTCCCCCATCTCTATTCCGTCCTGGCTTCCCCCCTCCCCCATCTCCATGTCTTCCTGGTTTCCCCCCTCCCCCATCTCCATGTCTTCCTGGCTTCCCACCTCCCCCATCTCCATGTCTTCCTGGTTTCCCCCCTCCCCCATCTCCATGCTGGCCTGACTCCCCCCTCCCCCATCTCCATGTCTTCCTGACTCCCCCCTCCCCCATCTCCATGTCATCCTGGCTTCCCCCCTCCCCCATCTCCATGCTGGCCTGATTCCCCCCTCCCCCATCTCCATGCTGGCCTGACTCCCCCCTCCCCCATCTCCATGCTGGCCTGATTCCCCCCTCCCCCATCTCCATGTCTTCCTGACTCCCCCCTCCCCCATCTCCATGTCATCCTGGCTTCCCCCCTCCCCCATCTCCATGCTGGCCTGATTCCCCCCTCCCCCATCTCCATGCTGGCCTGACTCCCCCCTCCCCCATCTCCATGCTGGCCTGATTCCCCCCTCCCCCATCTCCATGTCTTCCTGACTCCCCCCTCCCCCATCTCCATGTCATCCTGGCTTCCCCCCTCCCCCATCTCCATGCTGGCCTGACTCCCCCCTCCCCCATCTCCATGCTGGCCTGATTCCCCCCTCCCCCATCTCCATGTCTTCCTGACTCCCCCCTCCCCCATCTCCATGTCATCCTGGCTTCCCCCCTCCCCCATCTCCATGCTGGCCTGATTCCCCCCTCCCCCATCTCCATGCTGGCCTGACTCCCCCCTCCCCCATCTCCATGCTGGCCTGATTCCCCCCTCCCCCATCTCCATGTCTTCCTGACTCCCCCCTCCCCCATCTCCATGTCATCCTGGCTTCCCCCCTCCCCCATCTCCATGCTGGCCTGATTCCCCCCTCCCCCATCTCCATGCTGGCCTGACTCCCCCCTCCCCCATCTCCATGCTGGCCTGATTCCCCCCTCCCCCATCTCCATGTCTTCCTGACTCCCCCCTCCCCCATCTCCATGTCATCCTGGCTTCCCCCCTCCCCCATCTCCATGTCTTCCTGACTTCCCCCCTCCCCCATCTCCATACTGGCCTGATTCCCCCCTCCCCCATCTCCATGCTGGCCTGACTCCCCCCTCCCCCATCTCCATGTCTTCCTGGTTTCCCCCCTCCCCCATCTCCATGCTGGCCTGATTCCCCCCTCCCCCATCTCCATACTGGCCTGATTCCCCCCTCCCCCATCTCCATGTCTTCCTGGTTTCCCCCCTCCCCCATCTCCATGCTGGCCTGATTCCCCCCTCCCCCATCTCCATGCTGGCCTGATTCCCCCCTCCCCCATCTCCATGCTGGCCTGATTCCCCCCTCCCCCATCTCCATGCTGGCCTGATTCCCCCCTCCCCCATCTCCATGCTGGCCTGATTCTCCCCTCCCCCATCTCCATGCTGGCCTCACTCCCCCCTCTTCCCCAATATCACAATAATGGTTTGTATTCATCACTCCTCCCTCTCTCGGGATCCACATGTTTCCGGTCTCACCTTTCTTCCGATCCCGCTTTTAGACTTTTTGGCTGCTCCCGGCTCGGGCCTGAGGCTCCAATCTCTCGCATTCTCGGCTGAATCTCGATCCACATGGAATTGCTTCACTTACCGGTCACAAGCAGTAATGGGGCGCACACTAGCACAGGAAGTGGAAATGCCCCTGGGAGTAGCAGGTACTGGGGGAGTGGCTTCTGGGCCACACAAAGGAATTTTAATGTGACCAACTATGTGTGGCCGGGAGGAGCAGAGGCCTCTCCTCTGATACCCACATTCCCAGGTATAGGCTGCATTCCCACTTCCTGTCCAGAGCAAGGGAGGATTAGATAATGATTGGAAAACAAACAATGTGCAGAGTTACAGGGAGAAGGCAGGAGAAGGACACCAGGTGATTTAAATCCTGTATAAATTATGGTTCATTCTGTTATCGCTTTCAAACTTTACCAGGCGGGAATATCTCCCCATTCACAACATTCCCTGAACAGGAACATTTTAGTTCAATCTTTCTGTGGGTATGACATAAATGTAGTAGGAAAGTAACTTGTGAAGAGGACGTAAGGATACAGACAGGTTACGTGATTAGACAAAAATCTGGCAAATGGAGTATCAAGTAGGAAATTGTGAGGTTGTCCATTTTGACAGGGCGAACAAGAAAGAGGCACATAATCTAAACGGCGAGAGATTGCAGAGCTCTGAGATGCAGAGGGATCTTGGTGTCCTCGTGCATGAAACATTTTGTTTCTTTCTGCTGTTAAACTGTCCAATGCCATTAAAATTCGGATAGTCCAGGGTCCCAGGCTAGATCCTTCCTGTCTCTGAGACCAGAATGGTTGCTGTTGAAAAGGTCTCATCGCTGAAAAAGCCTCAGTTTCGAATTAAACCTATTTTATTGCTGCAGTGACCGCACTCTCTCACCCATTCGCTGACATGTTCTCTATTTTTCTACTGAATTTTTAAAATCAGCTAAACCTTTCCGTTTAATTCTCACTTCAGTGCTGAGTAAGGCAGCAGTGTGACCCTGTGACAGGGAAATCATTTTGTTTTATACAAGGGGAACTTTGAAATCAGGGGATGAGAGCAGACACAGAAAGACAGGAACATTATTTTAACCCGCCAGCCCCTTTCACACACTCTCTGAAACAATGTTCACAACTGCAAGTTCACAGGACAAACTGTTCACCAGACTGACAATACCCGGGGTAGGCTTCCCACTCCGCTCAGCATCTGCTGTGGACTCTTGGGGGTTAGTTGTAGTTTCCCAGCTCTGCTCACAGTGCCTGTTCCCCAGGTTCAGGGGCTGAAAATCATCACAGCTCCGGTAGGATTATACCAGATCTAATTTCACATTATTAAATTATTCACAAGCAGACATATATTTAACTAACATGAAAAAACAAATGTTGTGCTCTGACCCTTCAGTACGTGTATCCCACTTTGTTTACAGGACGAGAGGGAAAAGCGAGAGAGGGCGGAATGAGAGACAGAGTCAGGGTTAGTTCAGGCAGTGAGACACAGTCAGAAAAGAGAATCGGTTCCAGAACACCTTGTAAAGTCTAGTTTTACCTAGAAAGCTTCAACTGGAGAAGTAAAAGGTGATGCAGTCTCATCTCTCACTGATATTGTACCAGAGACAAAGACAGTATTAATCCTACACTCAGGGGCAGTGCCAGCGAGTGATCCAAAGTCGCATATTTAACCCTCTCTTCCCTGTTGTAATCTCTGCCGTTTTAGGGTTTAGGGTCGCTGTGTGTTGCTCTCAGTGACCGAGTGTTTCACTTCGATGAAATGAATCGGGGAGTCGCCCTGTCAGATATAAACTATTGCACGGTCCCAGCAAACTCACTAACACCCTCACTCCTCCCATGTTTCTCTAGGTTTGCTTTTTGAAGGTGGGCTCGTGAACAGCAAATCCCTGCAGGGGACGATCCCAAATTGAGGCTCTTAAAGCGACAAGCCCCCAATTTTCAATGTCCTCTGACCTTTTCCCCATCTCCAGTTCTTTTGTTCAGATACTGATCAAAGTGAATTGCAGAAAATGTTGATTTTAGTTGCTGATTTACTCTGGAAATCCGCGCATGAGATTTTTAGTCCCAAACCGAACGCTGCTTGTTCGTGAGTCAGAGACTGACAGATACAGAATCAATCCCAGACTCACAGATAGTACCAGAGGTTGATATTTACCGAATCAATCCCACAATCACAATCAGTACCAGAGACTGATATTTACCGAAACAATCCCACCCTCACAGATAGTACCAGAGACTAATATTTACAGAATCAATCCCAACCTCACAGATAGTACCAGAGACTGATATTTACAGAAACAATCCCACCCTCACAGGTAATACCAGAGACTAATACTTCCAGAATCAACCCCAGACTCACGGATAGTACCAGAGGCTGATATTTACAGAATAAATTCCAGACTCACAGATGGTACAAGAAACTAATATTTACAGGATCAATCCCACAATCGCAGATAGTACCAGAGACTGATATTTACAGAATAAATTCCAGACTCACAGATGGTACCAGAAACTAATATTTACAGAATCAATCCCAAAATCACAGATAGTACCGGAGACTAATACTTACATAATCAAATCCACAATCACAGATAGTGCCAGAGACTGTTATTTATAGAATCAATCCGCATTTACATGAATAGTAAAACATTGCAGGGATAAGGTGAGTGGCAATGGGTGAATGTTTCTTCGGGGGCTAGCACAGATTGGAGAGCCCGAATTCCCTCTTCCTGTGTTGTAACTATTCCACTATTCTAATGGAAAATGCTGGAAGAGCTGAGTAGCTCTGGCAGTTTCGAAGTTTCGACAGCGGGTCTGTTCGTTAAACCTTCTATCATCCTGAAATGTAAATCCCCACTTCCTGTCTCCACAGATGCTGCCGGACCTGCTGAGTGTTTCCAGCACCTTCTGTTATTATTTCAGATTCCCAAGGTGAGCAGAATCACGTCTTTTGAACAATAAAACACTCCTGTGCAGGAACTGATATTTAAATAAGAAATTGGAAGCTGCAGAGGGAAAATATTCAGAAAGTCGGTCAATTTTCCTAAATCCGAGTATTTCGATTCTGGCTCCACACTACAGCTCAGGCAAAACCTTCATTATCAACAACAAGGAACGAAACTGAGTTACATGTTAAATGGAAGATAAGTGGGGGTTCGAACTCTTTTATTTGAATTAATCGCGCGTGTGATTTCGGAGCGAAATCTCACGGAAACGGATCAAATTCAGCTCCGAGCTGGGGTTTCTGATTTGAGAGGTTTAAAAGTTAGCAAACTGCGATGGCCGGGAATCGAACCGGGGGCAACTGATTGGAAGTCAGCTCTGCTCAATGCTATACCACCATCGCTGACTAGGGAAGCTATAATAGGGCAAAAAAGTTCCAAGCCTCTTAACAAGAGCGTTATCCCAACACATAAAGCAAAGTTGATGCTGAGCCACAGACGGAGATATTAGGTCAGGTGACAAAAGCTTGGTCAAAGAGGGGGATTTTAAGGAACACCTTAAGAAGCAGAGGGAAGTGGAGAGGTTTAGGGAGGGAGTCCAGGATTTTAGACCAGGTCAACTGAAAGCAGTTATCAATGCTGCAGAGGTTAAAACCGGAATGACCTAGACGGCAGAAGAGCATAAATCTGGATAATATGTTGGCCTAGAGGAGATTCCAGGGAAAGGGAGGGACGAAGCCATGGAAGGATTTGACAGTAAGGATGAGTATTTTAAAATTGAGGCATTGACAGGCAAGGAGCCAATGTAGGTCAGCAAACACGGGGGTGGCTGGTGAACTGGACTCGGTTCAGGTGAAGTTCCAGGCAGCAGGATTTTGGATGAGCACAGGTATATTTAGGGTGGGAGATGGGAGGCCGGCCAGGGGAACACTGTAATAGTCAAGTCCAGAGTAAACAAAGGCAGCAGATGAGTTGAGGCAGGGCCGAAGTTGGATGATGTCTAGGATGCGGAAGTACAGTGTATTCATCTGATAACATTCTGTCAGTCTGTCTAATGCAGTTTAGTCAGAAATATTGGGGGTGAAATGGATTCAGTGTCAGTCATTATTGTTCAATGTTAGGCTTGTAACTGCGCCTGTATCTCTGGAACGTTATATCAGTGCGGGGCTTTTCACATTTCACTGTAATCAAAAGCTGAACAAAATGTCCCAGACTGGGGCAAAGGACTGAGATCCTTTAAAGCTGAGGTTTGCCCCTTGAAGAAGCTCATTTGGGTCCATTCTCTGCAGGATATTCCCAACATCCCGGATTTATTGAAATCCATTCTGAAATGTATTATTGGATCTGCGTCCACCACTCTTTCAGGCAATGAACTCCTGATCAAAACAAACCGCTGCATCAAAAAAACTCTTCTCTGATGATTTTGTCTATTTTCTATCTTCTGGTAACCGCCTCTTCTCTCAATGGGAACAGGTTATTGACATTTCCTTCACCAGGCCATCAGCATTTTGAACAGCTCCATTAAACCTGCTCTGAACGCCCTTTGCTGGATGGAGAAGACTCCAGCTTCCGACTCTTTCCACATAACTGCAGTCTCGCATCTCTGGTACTATTCCAGCAAACCTCCTCTGCATTATCTCCAGCACCTTGTCATCTTTCCTAAAGTGTGGTGCCTAGAACGGATGATAATATTCCAACTGGGCCCTGATCAGTAATTCAGAAAGATCCAGCTTACATTCCCTGCTTTCAGACTGCAGTCCCGTTTCTGGCTTCTAACTCTCCGTGGGCTCTGAGCTTTGAAACCAGCGGATTGAATATTGCTGTCCAACAAAGTGCTCATTGACTGTTCCTGACTCTGCCGGCCACTGATACACAATCTTTATTGCACTCCCTCCCTCCCTATGCCATCTAATTTTCACTTCTAAAATCTATTTTCAATTTCGTGTGTTCTCCTTACTTATAATAAACCTTCTCGCCGTCTGGAAATTAAACCCCGGGCCCCCGCATGATAGGCTGGGAAACTAATCACTATACTAACCACTTAACGGCCTGTCTACGTACTCTTGAAGCATCATTGCATCCTCCTCAAAACTTACATTCCGACCCAGTTTGGTGTCATTTGCAAATTTGGAGATATTACAATTGATCTCCACATCCGAAGCATTTATATAGATTGTGAACATCTCTGGACCTAACTCGTCCAGCAACATAACCCAATACACAATCCTTCCCTGATAGTTGAAATCGACTCCATTAAATGGGCCACTTATCTCAATGCAATTTGTGGGTTATGAGTGTTAATTGGGTGTCAGTGACAACATCACAAGAGCATTTAAAAGCTTTTATAAAAAGCGTGTTTTCTTTTTCCTGTTACCTGTTCTTTCCACTATATCAGTATTAATCTCTCATTACTGTATGGTGAATATGTTGACATTTCAGAGTTGATCCCTACATTAAACCATAGAGTCTTATCTCTCTGTCGCTTGATCTGTCAGTCTGTGGCCCCAGGAGATATCTAATACCAGATCATCTTTCTTGTGTGAGCCTGTTGTTCAAATCTGGTCATTACTGATTACAAATTATTGGTTCCCATTCCTTGATTTTTTGAAGCCTGATGAACACAGTAAAACTTCGCCATTTATTGTACCAGAGTGAGGGGAGAATAAACAAACTGTATATGATGGGGAATGTAAAATAAATCAGGAAATAATGTCATGTACAACAGGTCCATCAGTAACAGAAAAATAATATCAATTTAACAAAGTTACATCTTAAGGAACCTGACCCAGAACATCAAACTATCTTCTCTCTGTTTAAATGCTGGTGATCCTGCTCTGTGTTTAGACCACAACCCATGCATTCGGCCCGCAGAGGTTCAGGCTGTGGGTCCCTACATGGATCCTGTCCATTTACTGCAGTGTAGTTTCCACTGGGTCACTTAACTTCTACAACTTGTTACTCTTTGAGTGGGTGGGTGAATTTACCAGGTCAACTTCTTTATTTCACACACTCCAGTCCTCTTTGTCAGTCCAGCTGTTTAGAAACTCACCCTTCAGTGTGTAAATTACAGCAATATCAATAGGGCAGAGACTAAATTCAACACATTGTTTCATCAACTGATGCTTTCTTTCTTAGGGATGACAGAAAAGCATTGCTCCTTTCAGTCCAATCCCTCGGTTACAGAATCCGCTGGAACCTCCCCAATAGGATACTCTCTCTGGGACACCCCATGCAGTGGGTGTTTGTCTCTATTGGACAGTGGGATCTATCCCAGCTGAACAGACCCTGTACCCACCCTGAACCCACACAGGTTCACTTCCCAGCAGGGTCACTGGGCAGTGATACTGAGCGGGAGCCCTAGGGGCTTTACCCCCCCAAACCCAGGAATACTGAGTGTAATTGTCAATGTCCCACTGCAGCCCACACTGATCCCCACCCTGGGCCCTCCCTGTCTGTACATTTCCCCAGTGCCCCATTGGGGAACATTCAGCCCCGGATATCCTGCAGAAGCAGCGCCTGTGGGGCCGGGCGGCTGAGTCTCGTGACCCTGTGGCTGGGCCTCTGACGTCACAATGGGAGATGACGCTCACTCAGCTCGAGCTGGAAACTGGGAAAGGGCCAATAGGATTTAAACCTGGAGCGCGGCCGGTTAAAGGGGAGGGAGAGAAACTCGGTTAAAAATGTTCCTATAATCAGAACAGGAATGTTTATCAATACCAAGGTTCACATTGTCACACTCAGTCCAGATCTGGTTCCCTGCAGCGACTTCAGCTGATTTTCTCCATTTCGACTGAACCGATTGCTCCACAGCCTGAAAGAGATTAAACATTAAAGAGGAATAAACAGATTGAACAACAGTGTCAATAACAGGGAGACTGGAGTTAATGGGCCAAATCTCCTGCTCACTGGGTCATCAGAGACCAGACATATGGCTGAAGATGGGCAGCGGGTCCCTGGGATGTCCTGACCCGCGGGCCTATGTGGGAATTGCCCCAGAGGTTTAAATTTCCACTGGGCAAAACCCCTGCTGCCCGGGACCCTGTGTGAATGTCTCTGACTCTGGGTTAGATTCGGAGACTTGGGACAAATCCACAGGACTGACCCGGGTAGTTACCCAGGAAATGTTCGACTGTAAAACCTGGTCTAATACCCGGGTAACTCCACAACCGAGTCCCCCAATCACCCACCCATACCCCCCACTGACCATCATACTACACCCACACTACCCGATTAACCACTCCAACCACCCCCACCCCCCATTGACCATCATACTACACCCACACTACCCGATTAACCCCTCCAACCACCCCCACTGACCATCATACTACACCCACACTACCTGATTAATCCCTCAAACCACCCCCACCCCACACTGACCATCATACTACACCCACACTACCCGATTAACCACTCCAACCACCCCCACCCCCCATTGACCATCATACTACACCCACACTACCCGATTAGCCCCTCCAACCACCCCCACCCCCCATTGACCATCATACTACACCCACACTACCCGATTAACCCCTCCAACCACCCCCACCCCCCACTGACCATCATACTACACCCACACTACCCGATTAACCCCTCCAACCACCCCCACCCCCCACTGACCATCATACTACACCCACACTACCCGATTAACCCCTCCAACCACCCCCACCAACCCGACTAACCCCTCCAACCAACCCCACCAACCCGACTACCTCCTGACCCTCCCAACTCTCTCCTTGACCAAATCTGACTAAACCCCACGGCTTTACAGCCCGACCCAACAACGCCGCTGACCCAGCCCCATTAGCCGTCAACCTGACCGCATTAACCCCCCCACCCCGTCGACCCCACCACTCTCCCCTGACCCGACTAGACTCTGCTCGGATGGAGCTCCCCGGGGCGGGGTGGGGGTTGGTGGGGGTCACTGCTGAAGGTCCCGGGAGGAAAATGAAGCAGTTTCAGTTTGGGAGAATCTTGTCGAGCAGCGGCAATCCGCTTTTCATTGCTGCTGTTTGATAGATTCAGGACCATTTATATTTTAAATCCCATTTATATTTTAATTATTACACTAAAAATTAACACAAACACTCACTCAATCAGACTCAGAGTCCTGCAGGTCAGGATGAGGCGGCGGAGAGCGGGGACAGATTGGTCTGTGAGGGAGTTATCTGCCAGGATCAGATCCGTCAGTGACCGGTTTGTACTGAGAGCGGAGACGAGATCCTCGACACAAGAATCAGTGAGACGGTTACGATATAGACTAAGGAACAGGGGGAGAAAAATAACAGGAATCAGGGTAAATCCACAGTGTTTTAACGAATACTATTAATAATAATATACAGTAAGAGACATTCCAAAAGCACAACATCCATTTATAAAGGAAAAAGAAAACACTATTAATGCTGCAAATTAAATATAAATATAATAGACTGGAAATACTCAGCAGATCAGGCTATTTGTGGAGAGAAACAGAGTTAAACATAGAAACAGAGGAAATAGGAGCAGGAGTAGGCCATTCGGCCCTTCGAGCCTGATCCGCCATTCATTATGATCATTGCGGATCATTCAACTCAATAGCCTGCTCCCACTTTCTCCCCATATCCTTTGATCCCTTTCGCCCCAAGAGCTATATCTAACTCCATCTTCAACACATGCAATGTTTTGGCCTCTTCCACTTTCTGTGTTTGTGAATTCCACAGGCTCACCACTTTCTGGGTGAAGAAATTTCTCCTCACCTCAGTCCGAAATAGTCTATCCCGTAACCTCAGACTGTGACCCCTGGTTCTGGATCCCCCACCATCGGGAACATCCTTCCTGCATCTACCCTGTCTCGTCCTGTTAGAATTTTATAGCTTTATATGAGATCCCCCCTCATTCTTCTGAACTCCAGTCAATATAATCCTAACCGACTCAATCTCTCCTTACATGTCAGTCCCGCCATCCCAGGAATCAGTCTGGTAAACCTTCGCTGCACTCCCTCTATAGCAAGAACATCCTTCCTCAGATAAGGAGTCCAAAACTGCACACAATATCCCAGGTGTGGCCTCACCAAGGTCCTGTATAATTGCAGCGAGACATCCCTGTTCCTGTACTCGAATACTCTCGCTGTGAAGGACAACATACCATTTGGCTTATTTGCCGCCAGCTGCACCTGCATGTTTACCTTCAGCGACTGGTGTACGAGGACACCCAGGTCTCATTGCGCATTCCCCCTCTCTCAATTTATAGCCATTCCGATAATAATCTGCCTTCTTGTTTTTGCTGCCAAAGTGGATAACCTCACATTTATCCACATTATCCACATGTCAGCCTCTCTGTGGAAGGCCGTGGCCAGTGAAAGTTGACTCCTGCGCTGCCCAGACTGAGTGTCCACATGCAGGAGGTATTTCTGTGGGGACATGATGGACAGCCAGGCTGACATCAGCATAGACTAATGTGTATCTTTGATGGGTGAGTAACCATACAAATTCATCTGCTTGTAGAAGAGAGCACATGATGTCAGGGAAGGAGCCACTAAGAGTGCTGGTGTCCTGATCTTACCATCCTTACACCAATGGAAGATGAAGTGCTGCAGCTGGGAGTCCTGAAGGCAGGGTGGATGGTTGGTGGAGCTGAGAGATCGAGTGGCCTAATGAACGGGCACAGGAGAGCCTCTGGGGTCCACAAAACATAATGCTTCTCTATCCATCACTGGTCACAGATTGTAGTCTTAAGAACATGTTGGAATAAGAACAGAATAACTAGGAGCAGGAGTAGGCCATTCAGCCCCGAAGCCTTCTCCGTCATTTGATAAGATGATGGCTGATCTGATTCTGGCTGATCTGATTCTGGCCTGAACTCCGCTTTCCTGTTGGTCTGCGTAACCCTCGATTCTCTCGTCAATCAAAAATCTACCTTAACTCAGCCTTGAATATATTCAATGACCCAGCCTCTACTCGCCTCTTGGGAAGAGAATTCCACAGACTAACTAAATTTCTTCTCATCTCAGTCTTAAATGGGAGACCGCTATTTTTAAAAACAGTGTCCCTAAGTTCTCCTTATGTGTGTACAGGAGTGGATGCCTCTCTCAGTGTGTGTGTACAGGATTGAATGTCTCTGTCAGTGTGTGTGTGTGTGTGTACAGGAGTGGATGTCTCTCTCAGTGTGTGTGTGTACAGGAGTGGATGTCTCTCTCAGTGTGTGTGTGTGTGTACAGGAGAGGATGTCTCTCTCAGTGTGTGTGTGTGTGTGTACAGTAGTGGATGTCTCTCTCAGTGTGTGTACAGGATTGAATGTCTCTCTCACTGTGTGTGTGTGTACAGGAGTAGATGTCTCTCTCAGTGTGTGTGTGTACAGGATTGAATGTCTCTCTCAGTCTATGTGTGTGTCCAAGAGTGGATGTCTCTCTCAGTGTGTGTGTGTACAGGAGTGGATGTCTCTCTCAGTGTGTGTGTGTACAGGATTGAATGTCCCTCTCAGTGTGTGTGTGTACAAGAGTGGATGTCTCTCTCAGTGTGTGTGTGTGTATAAGAGTGGATGTCTCTCTCAGTGTGTGTGTGTACAGGAGTGGATGTCTCTCTCAGTGTGTGTGTGTACAGGAGTGGATGTCTCTCTCAGTGTGTGTGTGTGTGTACAGGAGAGGATGTCTCTCTCAGTGTGTGTGTGTGTGTACAGTAGTGGATGTCTCTCTCAGTGTGTGTACAGGATTGAATGTCTCTCTCACTGTGTGTGTGTGTACAGGAGTGGATGTCTCTCTCAGTGTGTGTGTGTACAGGATTGAATGTCTCTCTCAGTCTATGTGTGTGTCCAAGAGTGGATGTCTCTCTCAGTGTGTGTGTACAGGAGTGGATGTCTCTCTCAGTGTGTGTGTGTACAGGATTGAATGTCCCTCTCAGTGTGTGTGTGTACAAGAGTGGATGTCTCTCTCAGTGTGTGTGTGTGTACAAGAGTGGATGTCTCTCTCAGTGTGTGTGTACAGGAGTGGATGTCTCTCTCAGTGTGTGTGTGTACAGGAGTGGATGTCTCTCTCAGTGTGTATGTGTGTACAAGAGTGGATGTCTCTGTGTGTGTGTGTGTACAGGAGTGGATGTCACTCTCAGTGTGTGTGTGTACAGGAGTGGATGTCTCTCTCAGTGTGTGTGTGTGTGTGTGTACAGGAGTGGATATCTCTCTCAGTGTGTGTCTGTGTACAGGAGTGAATGTCTCTCTCAGTGTGTGTGTGTACAGGAGTGGATGTCTCTCTCAGTGTGTGTGTGTACAGGATTGAATGTCTGTGTGTGTGTGTGTGTGTGTGTACAGGATTGAATGTCTCTCTCAGTGTGTGTGTGTGTGTGTGTGTGTGTACAGGAGTGGATGTCTCTGTGTGTGTGTGTGTACAGGATTGGATTTCTCAGTGTGTGTGTGTGTACAAGAGTGGATGTCTCTCTCAGTGTGTGTGTGTGTACAGGAGTGAATGTCTCTCTCAGTGTGTGTGTGTGTACAGGATTGAATGTCTCTCTCAGTGTGTGTGTGTGTACAGGAGTGGATGTCTCTCTCAGTGTGTGTGTGTGTACAGGATTGAATGTCTCTCTCAGTGTGTGTGTGTACAGGAGTGGATTTCTCTGTGTGTGTGTGTGTGTGTGTGTGTACAGGAGTGGATGTCTCTCTCAGTGTGTGTGTGTGTACAGGAGTGGATGTCTCTCTCAGTGTGTGTGTACAGGAGTGGATGTATATATCCATGAATATTTATCCAAATGAATATATTAATTGCAGTAATTATTTTGATTATTTTGAAATGGCAATCTTATTTCCCAACTCAGATTCATGCCCTGAATTTGTTTTCTTTCTCCCAGCCCCTGAACTCCATCTGACAGTGTAATGTTGACGAGTGGTGATTGAATGTTGTGGAAACCAACAGAAAGGGAACTTGGAGGCTGAAGGATCAAGGGAGCAGCCAGTTCTGTAACAAATCGTGCAGCTGGATGGCTGGATTGTGCGGGGAGTCATTGTGAAACCCTGGTTAACAATTTATCTCTTCGACTTCAACCTGCAGTTTCATTTTCACCCAGAGACAGGTGACAGTTTTACACCCAGCATTTTTTTCATCATTGTCTTGGGATTAAAGTGATACAACCCTACCCTCTGCTGGCCGCTCACCGCCACTACAGGCGCTGCTCTTTGCCGGTCTCAAAGAAGTTCAGTTATTGCATGGCTGCATCTGAAAACACTTTGATGTAGTGTGAATATTGAACAATACTGTAAGGGATTGAAGTTCACAGCAGGGTGCACAGTTTGCCCGGGTGGTGTATTCGCTCTTTTACCACCTGGCCCTGTACATGTACTCTCTCCTCATCCCCCATTGGAGTGATTGGCTGGAGATGGTTGTTTGGAGTTATTTCAGACTGCAATGTGCACATTTGGTACGGTAATCAGACTCTAATCTCATTCAGAATGGGAGTAGTTAAACGTTGTTGTACTTGGTAATTCCTCTGCAATACATTGTCACTGTTTAACGCGACACATTGGATCGTGTTAAAGCTTTTTTTATTACTAATGTCTCCAAGATAATTTTCTCAATTCCTCACATTCTTTGTCAGAGTTGAAAAAATACATAGCAAACAGAAACAATGTACAGGAGAGAATTTATTTTCACATCTTTGCAGCCTTTATTCACATGGTGTCCGTGCTGGCCCAGAAGTGAAGAGCTCTGCAATCTATTCCCATTTTGCAGCACTTGGTCTGCACTCTGCAGGTTACAGCGATACAGAGGGACAGCAGCTCAGCTGGAATCCAAATGCACCAACCCCACTCTTTGCCCCTTCTTTACCCTGCCAGTCACAAACATCAAAACATCTCCAACACAGCTGTCAAGGAAATTGTTCCTTTCATAAATGATTGCTGACTCTGGTGAAATTGGTGACCCTTCCTCAAATCACAATAAAGACAGAGAGGCTGACTGATATCTCAGTTATTTCTGAAAACTGTTAACATCAACAGGAAACAGGGGTGGCTAAAGTGATTCTGATCCAAAGGTGAAATGTGTTGCTGCTTTATAATATCAATCTCACACTCACTCCCACACACACACACACACACATTCACAGACAGACACACACTCACTCAGAGACATGGACACACACACACACTCAGGGACATGGACACACACACGCACTCAGAGACATGGACACACACACGCACTCAGAGACATGGACACACACACACAGAGACATGGACACACACAGAGACATGGACACACACACACACAGAGACTTGGACACACACACACACACACAGAGACATGGGCACACACACACAAATAGAGACATGGACACACAGACACAGAGACATGGACACACACACACAGAGACATGGACACACACACACAGAGACATGGACACACACAGAGAGATGGACACACACAGAGAGATGGACACACACACACACAGACATGGACACACACACTCAGAGACATGGACACACACACACTCAGAGACATGGACACACACACACTCAAAGGCATGGACACACACACTCAGAGACATGGACACACACACACAGAGACATGGACACAGACACTCAGAGACATGGACACACACACACTCAGAGACATGGACACACACACACTCAGAGACATGGACACACACACACTCAGAGACATGGACACACACACTCTCAGAGACATGGACACACACACACTCTCAGAGACATGGACACACACACACTCTCAGAGACATGGACACACACTCAGAGACATGGACACACACGCACTCAGAGACATGGACACACACGCACTCAGAGACATGGACACACACACACTCAAAGGCATGGACACACACACTCAGAGACATGGACACACACACACTCAGAGACATGGACACACACACTCAGAGACATGGACACAGACACACAGAGACATGGACACACAGACACTCAGAGACATGGACACACACACTCAGAGACATGGACACACACACACTCAGAGACATGGACACACACACTCTCAGAGACATGGACACACACACACTCTCAGAGACATGGACACACACTCAGAGACATGGACACACACTCAGAGACATGGACACACACTCAGAGACATGGACACACACGCACTCAGAGACATGGACACACACGCACTCAGAGACATGGACACACACGCACTCAGAGACATGGACACACACGCACTCAGAGACATGGACACACACGCACTCAGAGACATGGACACACACGCACTCAGAGACATGGACACACACGCACTCAGAGACATGGACACACACGCACTCAGAGACATGGACACACACGCACTCAGAGACATGGACACACACGCACTCAGAGACATGGACACACACACACTCTCAGAGACATGGACACACACACACTCTCAGAGACATGGACACACACACACTCTCAGAGACATGGACACACACTCAGAGACATGGACACACACTCAGAGACATGGACACGCACACTCAGAGACATGGACACACACACTCAGAGACATGGACACACACACTCAGAAACATGGACACACACTCAGAGAAATGGACACACACATTCAGAGGCATGGACACAGACACTCAGAGACATGGACACACACACTCAGAGACATGGACACACACACTCAGAGACATGGACACACACACTCAGAGACATGGACACACACACACACACAGAGACATGGACACACACACACACAGAGACATGGACACACACACACACAGAGACATGGACACACACACACACAGAGACATGGACACACACATTCAGAGACATGGACACACACACTCTCAGAGACATGGACACACAAACACTCAGAGACATGGACACACACACACAGAGACATGGACACACACACACACAGAGACATGGACACACACACACACAGAGACATGGACACACACACACAGAGACATGGACACACACACACAGAGACATGGACACACACACACACAGAGACATGGACACACACACACACAGAGACATGGACACACACACACACTGAGACATGGACACACACACAGAGACATGGACACACACATATCCTTTGATCCCTTTCACCCCAAAAGCTATATCTAACTCCCTCTTGAAAACATACAATGTTTTGGTCTCAACTACTTTCTGTGGTAACGAATTCCACAGGTTCACCACTCTCTGGGTGATGAAATTTCTCCTCATCTCAGTCCTAAATTCTACCCCAGATCCTCAGACTGTGACCCCTGGTTCTGGACTTTCCCACCATCGGGAACATCCTTCCTGCATCTACCCTGTCAAGTCGTGTTACAATTTTATAGCTTTCTATGTGATCCCCCCTCATTCTTCTGAACTCCAGCGAATATAATCCTAACCGACTCAATCTCTCCTTACATGTCGGTCCCGCCAACCAAGGAATCAGTCTGGTAAACTTTCGCTGCACTCACTCTATAGCAAGAACATCCTTCCTCAGGTAAGGAGAGGCCTGAAGGCAGGGCGGATGGTTGGTGGAGCTGAGAGATCGAGTGGCCTAATGAACAGTCAATCCCTGTAAGAATTTTGTATGCCTGAATGAGATCACCTCTCATTCTTCTAAACTCCAGAGAATAGAGGCCCAGTCTATTTAATTTTTCCTCAGCACGCATTGCTCCAGGAATTATTTTAGTGGAACCTTCATTGCACTCAGTCTAAGGCAAGTATATCTTTCTTTAGGTAAGAAGACAAAAACTCCATAGAATGCTCCTGTTGCCGTCTCACCAAGGCAGTGAGACATCTTTACTCCTAAACTCAAATCCACTTGTAATAAAAGCCAACATACCATATATTTCTCCCTTCTTCTAACTATGCTTCAGTTCTGCCGAAGGGCCATGAAGGCTCGAAACGTTAACTGATTTCTTCTCCGCCGATGCTGCCAGACCTGCTGAGTTTTTCCAGGTAATTCTGTTTTTGTTTACCATTTACCTTTTTAATTGGTTGCTGTACCTGCATGTTAGCTTTAAGTGTGTCATGAACAAGGACATTGAAATACATTTGAAGATCAATGTTCCCCAGTCTCTCACCATTTAACAAATAGTCTGTATTTGTTATTTCTTGCCAATGTGGATAACCTCACATTTCTCCATATTGTATTCCATCTGCCAAATTTTGGCCACTCTCTTATCCTCTCCAGATCCCCTTGAAGCATCTTTGCATCCTCCTCACAACTCACACTTCCACCTAATTTCCTCTCTCCTGCAAACTTCTAAATATTACATTTAATCCCCACGTCCAAATCATTGATATAGATTGTGAATAGCTGCAGCTGTGATCCTTGTGCTACCTCACTGTACCACATCCACGGGTCTCCTCTTATCTATTTTACTGACCACATCCTCAAGAAACCAAAACAAGTATGTTAAACATGATTTCCCTTTCATAAATCCATGCTGAATCAGCCCAATGCTACCATTATTTTCTAAGTGTTCTATTATCACATCCTTTATTGCAGAATCTAGCATTTTCCCTACTACTTATGTCAGGCTAACAGATCTCTAGTTCCCACTTTACTCTCTCCCTCCTTTCTTAAACAACGGGGTTATATTTTCCACCTTCCAATCTGCAGGAACCATTCCAGAGGCTACAGAATTTTGAAATATAATCACCAACGCATCTCTGGAGCCACTTCCTTCAACACTCTGGGATGCAGATCATCAGGTTCAGGGAATATATCTACTTTAAGTCCCAGTAATTTCTCTAATACTTTTTTTTAACAAATATTAATATCTTGCAGTTCCTCGTTTACACTAGTTCCTTGATTCTCCTTTATTTCTGAGCAATTGTTAGTATGTTTCTCTGTGAAGACAGACACAAAGTATTTGTTTAATTTCTCTGCCATTTCCTTATTCCGGATTGTAAATTTTCCTGACCTTGCTTGAAATGGACCCACATTTATTTTTACGAATATTTTCCTTTTTACAGACCTACAGAAGCATTTACAATCAGTCTTTGTGTTTCTTGCTAGTTTACTCTCATATTCTATCTTTTCTTTCTTAATCCATTTCTATGTCCTTCTCTGCAGATTTCTAAAATGTTCCCAATTCTCAGGCTTTCCTTTTTCTGGCAACTTAATACATCTCTTCCCTTGATCTAATACAATTCTTGATTTCTTTAGTTGGGACACTTTGGTTACTGGGTTTTTGTGCATCAAAGGAATGTATTTTTGTTGTAAACACGTCACATTTCAAAGCCTTGAATGGAAATTGGGGTAAAGACACCACTGAGATTCACACTCAGGATCTTCAGTTTACTAGACAGTTGTTGGAACTGCTTTATCCACAGCATCCACATAAACGCCAGCATACCAATTGTCTTCCTAATCACTTGCTCCACTGCATGCCTAGTGATTCATGGACTGGGTCTCCCAGATCCCTCAGTACCGTACTGTCTTCAGTCCTTCTCCATTCAGGTAAGTTACTGCTTTTCTATTCTTACAGCCAAAGGGGACAAATTCACATTGTCTCACATTAAACTCCATCTGCCAATTTTTTGCCCATTCATTTCACCTCTAAACCCCTTAATAGACACTTTATGTCCACTTGACAAGTTACTTTCCTACCTTTGCGCCATCGGCAAATTTAGCTACCATGCATACAGTTCCTTCACCCAAGTAATTTACACAGGTATTGGAGGCCCCAGCACTGACCTCTGTGTCACTCCACTAGTACCAGTTTGCCAAACCGAAAATGGCCCTTTACCCCAACTCTCTGTTTGCTGTTAGCTAATCAATCATCCATACATACTAATATGCTACCACCTACATAACAAATTCTTATCTTGTTATCTATGTTAACTTTGATGTGACACTTTATCAAATTGCTTTTGGAAATCCAAGTGCACCAAATCTACAGATTCTGCTATGTCAATTTTCATGTTACTTCCTCAAAGAAATCTAATACATTTGCCCCATGTGATTTCCAATCTGCTGGGCCTTCCATGAATCTAGGGAATTTTGGAAGATCACAACCAATGCATCTACTATGTCTGCAGCCACTTCCTTTAAGACCCTATGACGAAAGCCATCAAGTCAAGGGACTTGTTAATCTTTGGATCTAATAGTTTTCCTAATACCTTTTCCCTCGGAACCCTGATTGTTTTAAGTTCCTCCTTTCTTTTTACCTCTTGATTTTCAAGTATTCTTGGGATGTTTCTTGTGTCTTCTACAGTGAAGAGAGACCCAAAATACCTGTTCAACGCTTCTGCCATTTCCTCATTTCCCATTGTTAATTTCCCAGCCGCATTTTCTAAGGTACCTATGCACACTTTAGTATTCATTTCCATACAAATATTTGGAGAACCTCTATCAGCTTTTATACTTCTAACTGGCTTTCTCTCATACTCTGCTGATAAAAGGCACCTTTACTATGATGTCATTAATTAATCCAGTCTCACTGAACATTCCCAGGTCTAAAATAGCCATTCTGTGGTTGTCACTGGAACATACTCACTAAGAAACTGTCTTGAATACACTCTACAAACTCATCTTCCAGGCAACCTTTGCCATTCTGCTTCATCCAATATGTATGAAGATTAAAATAACACGCAATTATTGCCGCACCTTTCTTACAAGTGCTCGTTATTTTTTCCTGTATATTCTGTCCGAAAGTGTGAAGGTATTAGCGGCCTATAAGCTACTCCCACATGGACTGCTGCGGTTCAAGAAGGCAGCTCACCACAACTTTCCCAAGGACAATTAGGGATGGGCAATTAATGTTGGCCTAGCCAGTGATGCCTGGATCCCATGATTGAATAAAAAAGTGACATGTTACCTTTGCTAATTCATATTCTACTCAAACTAATTCTACATCTTGATCTTCAGAACTAAGGTCATCTCTGACTTCTGTACTAATGTCATCAGTTATTAACAGAGCAACCCCGCCACCTTTTCCTCGCTTTTGCCATCTAAATATTTTTCTCTTTTTCCCAAATTAATGGCCACAGTGACCGGGGACAGACACCCAACTCTGAGGAGGAGGGGAGACCTCGCAATATTCCCCTACACCCGAGACACAAAGATCTTTGGGACTGGCATCCCATAGCCTAGGGTTCAGAGAGAGAGAAATAACATGAATCAAACTAAATGTTTCTTTTATATTCATAGCTAAGACTAATAATAATGGACAGTGTTTTTTAATACTAGTAACAGTGCTCAAATATATTGTTAAATATTAAGTGATTCTAAACACAATCTCACACTGTCTGGTACTTACTTCAGTTTCTGTATTTTACAGTCTGGTCCCCTCAGAGCTACAGACAGTCGTTTCACTCCTGAATCTCCCAGGTTGTTATAAGCCAGGTTCAGATCTGTCAGTGAGGGATTAAAAACAGAGGCAAGATCCTCAGCACAGGAATCTGTCAGTTTGTTGTCCCCTAGACTGGGGGGTGGGGGGAGGGTTCGAGAGAGAAAAAAATAACAGGAATCAGAATAAATTTCCAGTTCTTTTCAAAGAACGTGACTGATTAAAATAATAATATACAGTGTGAAACATTCAAGAAACACAACCTCAAAACATAAAAGCAATCTCTAATTGATGCTGTGGGTGTGAAATATAAAGGAATGTTCTGGAAATAGTCAGCCTGGGAGACAGGATCTGTGAAGGGAGAAACAGAGCCCAGAGTCCCGCAGGCGGGCGCGTGCCTGACCCAAGCAGGCGGGGAATCGCGCGAGATGATGTCGGACGAGCGTCCTGACGTCATCGCGCACTCGCGCGATATTTGGCTGGGCGGGCACGCGCAAACGTTGACGAGTTCCCGCGGACAATGAAGCGGGAAATTAAACCCGTTAGAGAGAGAGAGAAATAACAGGAGGCAGAGGAAATGCAGTTTCATTTTCATTAATAACATTATCACTGACATTAATTATAATGGACAGTGTTTATTTATTTTTCTAATAACACTGCGGAAAATGTCCTGTTAGACATTCAGTTATTATCAACATCATCTCACACAGTTTGGTACTTACCCCAGTCTCTGTATTTTACAGCCCGAGTTCCTCAGAGCCACAGACAGTAGTTTCACTCCTGAGTCTCCCAGTGGATTAAAACCCAGGTCCAGATCAGTCAGTGACTGGTTTGTACTGATCACAGAGGCAAGATCCTTGGTACAAGAATCTGTGAGATTGTTATTCCTCAGACTGGAGATAAGGGAGAGAAAACCAACAGGAATCAGGGTAAATCTCTGGTGTCTGAGGGAACACTATTAATGACAATAGTAATGTTCAGTGTGAGACACTCCATTATATAGAGGGAAAATAGTATTGATGATGAAAATCTGAAATATAAATAGAAAATACTGGAAATACTCATCGAGTCAGACACTATATGTGAAGAAAGAATTAGAGGTAACAGTTTGAATTTTAAGCTCACCCGCCAGGGGGTTTTTAAGCAATGGGTGAGAGTAAAATTTTTGGGCTGGGTTTCCCACCAGCCGAGACCTCTCAGCAATTGACGCTGGGGTGGGTGAGGCCTCAGACGGGCCACCCGCCCTCACCCCAGACCTCCCTCCAGCCCTCAGTCCCTGACACCCCAATCGCCTACTGTCCAGCCCCCAGGCCTCCCCATCCTCCGTAAGTGGGTGTTTGGACGTAGGGTCAGGGTAGTCAGAGTTACCAATGAGATATTATCAGAGCTGACAGGTGGGAGGAGCCGTCCACTTCGGTGGTGCAGACAGGGGACAATGCTGGCGCCATCTGTAAAGGCAGCCAGCAGTACTTTCAAACACAGCAGCTCTGGAGGGACTAGCAAGAGAGCCCTGGTTACTGAGTGAAGAGCTGAAATGGCAGAAGACAGATCAAGGGTTGCACGCTGATGAGTGCTGCATGCAGGAGACATGCATGTGGTACCATGCGGGACAGTCAGGCTACCACTAGTATAGGCTAGTGTGTCTCTTTGATGGGCGAGTTACATGAAGATTTCTATGCTTGCAGATGTAAACAGCTGACGAGAGGGCCTGAGCCAAGATGGGTCACTGGACCCCAGATCTCCTCATCCTTACAACCATGGAAATTCAGACACATGAACTGGGAGATCTGGAGGCAGGGCGGGCAATCACTGATGTTGAGGTGGGTTGTGGAGCTGAGAGAATGAGTGCCCTAATGGATGGACACAGGAGACCCTCTGGCGAGCACAAAACAAACATTTCCCTAGAAACACTATTTTTTCTTTCACAGATCGAGGGTTGTGACCGGGTGACAGCCATCCACCTCTGAGGACGAGAAGGGGACCTCAGAGGGTGCACATTATTCCCCTCGCACCCTCCACCAGTGCAGGTATTATCACGTTGGGAGATAGTCACATTCCATTAGTAAAGGAGTCACAATCTGGTGAACAGCACAGACACGCCCGAGCAGCTGACGGAGACAGTAATAGCCAAGGTCACTCACACTCGGAGGGCTATGGGAGGGAAAGGCAATGTCAAGCTTCAGGCTGATGACATGTCACTAGCGTTGAAGACACTATGTGTACTGTATGTGTCTTCAATGAATTTTAAGATGGTGCATCACAAAATCATTCACCAGTATTTTAGGACACTACTGGGCCTTTAACAGTTCACTGGCTCCTGAAGACGCACAAGGCAGCAGATGTTGGAACTGCAGCATGAGGTATGTTAACATAAAGAAGCTGTGTGCAACCAGACACAAAGGAGTTAATCCAAGCTATGAGTATTGCTGTGTCCTGGGCATGAGTGCCCTAGGCATCCTGTACTGAGAGATTGGTGACCTTAATGGACAGTCAATCCAGCAGACCAACGATTGGAGATACACACTGACCTGCATGTCATCACCACCTCCATGGGCAATGGCTGGGTGAGAAGGGGTGAGGTGACTGGAGTCACCACCAAGTCCTCGGACTCCTCAGGTGAGCAGGGAGGGTCCAGTGTGCCCTGAAAGTGTATAGGAGTGACTGCCTGCAGCATCTGGGGGCTCCTCTCAGAGTGCTCCAGGATTTGGCAGCGGGTCCTCCACTGCTCTAACTGGAACACCAGCACCTCACAAATCCACGATAACAGAGCCGATTCCAGTATCTGTGCAGGAGGCCCTCAGTATGCTGGGGCCCTCCAGACATCAGGGAACCAGAGGACAACCACCATGGTCATTGAAATCCTCGGAGGAGAAAGGTCAGCACCCTGCCTCCACCTCAGCTGACAGCGCAGGGGGAGTGCAATGTAGGAGCCCCCATCATCACTTTAAAAGGTTCATCTCAATGAACTTGGGTTTCACAGGGTTATATTATGTTGTGACATATCACCTTGCTGTGTATGTGTCTTCAATGAATTTTAAGATGGTGCATCACAAAATTAATCTTTCACCATTATTTTAAGGACATTACTGGGCCTTTAACAGTTCACTGCCTCCTGCAAAGGGTGACAATGGAAGGACAACACAGAATGAGTTCAATTCATTTCCAACGTTTTTGCCTCATGTGGTAACGGTTCCAGGGAAATGTTTAGGACATTGAAAGAAATGGTGGAACAAGGCACAAGGTGGAAGATTAATTATATTAAATGGGTGTCTAAGTAAAGACTCATATGGAACACATCTGTATGTTGAATCTCAAGCTTCACTTGCACATTTTGACCAGGTGACAGTGCAGGGACGGTGATATAGTTCCAAGTCAGGATGGTGTGTGACTTCGAGGGGCACTTGCAGTTTCTGATGCATCTGCTGACCTTGTCCTTCCAGGTGGTAGAGGCCACGGTTTTGGAAGTTGCTGTTGAAGGAGTCTTGGTGTGATGCTGCCGCCAATGTGGGTCGGTGGTGGAGGGAATGGATGTTAAGTTGGTCAATGGGATTCTGTTCAAGCGTACTCATTTGCCCTGGATGGTGTCGAGCTTCTTGATTGTTGTTAGAGCTGCACTGATCCAGACAAGTGGAGAGCATTCCTTCATATTCCTGACTTGTGGCCTTCTAGATAGTTAAGAGATTTTGGGGTGTCAGGAGGTGAGTTACTCACTGCAGAATTCCCAGCCTATGGTGTAGGAGGGAGGGCGGTGGTGGTGGAGTGGTGGTGAGGTTAGATGCTATCTTTTTGGAGATGGTAATTGCCTGGTTCTTGTGTGGTGCATTTGTTACTTGCCACTTATCAGGCCAAGCCTACAAATTCTCCAGGTCTTGCTGCACAAGAACAAAGAAATAGAAGCTGGAGTAGCCTGCTCAGACAATATGATCATGGATGACCTAGGGCTTCAACTCCACTTTCCCACCCACTCCCCATGTTGCTCAATCCCATGAGGGAACAAAAACCTGTCTCTCTCAGCCTTAGAATTATTTATTCAACGATGGAGATCCACAACCCTCTGGGATAGAGAATTCCAAAGATTCATAACCCCTTAAGTGAAGCATCAGTCCTTAAAGTTCAGTAGCCTATACTGAGACCCTTTCCCTGCAGACAGAAGTTAGGGAGCTAGGTAAGAAATTAGCAAGAGTGGCCTGAAAAGCAGTAATCTCTGGATAACTCCTCTTAACCCGCACAAGTGAACACAGAAATAGGAGGGTAAGCAGATGAATTAGTGGCTGCAAAGATGGTGCAGGGGAAAGGGATTAAGAATTGCTGGGACTTTGTAACCAGCTCTGAGGGAGGTGGGACCTCTACAGGCCAGATGGATTGCACCTAAACAGAGCTGGAGCTGAGTGCCTGGTGATTTGCTCCTGGTATTGAGGAGGGTTTAAACTAACTTGGCAGGAGTGTGGGAACCAGGAGGTAATATCAGAGAGGAATACCAAGGAATGCTGGGAGAAATATATAGCACTAGAGTAGGAAATAGTAAGTTATTAAGTCTGTACAGAGTAAGGGGGAAGACAATAAAGTCTAAATCAGGGTTACAGAGCATGTTAGTGAATGCATGGAGTGTGGTAAATAAGATTGGGGAGTTCCAGGTGCACGTGCCATGTGGAAATATGGTGCTGTGGCAGTAACAGAGGCCTCACTCAGCGAATGGCAGGGCTGGGTATTAACTATTCCTGAATATAGGGTATTCAGGAAAGATAGGAAAGGGAGAAAATGGAATGGGGTGGTTGCAATGATTAAGCAGAATATTTCAGTGCTGGAGAAAGGGGATGATCCAAAGAGGACAAGGACAGAATTTATATGGCTCGATCTATGGAACAAAAAATGTGCAATTACATTGCTATTCTATAGGCTACCAACTAGGGGAAAGATGGAGAAGAACAAATTTGTAAGGAAATTCCAGAGAGGTGCAAGAATTATGAAGTAGTTATACTGAAGAACTTAAATTGTCCAAATATAGACTGGGATAGTATTAATGTGACAGGCAGAGAGGGGCAAGAATTCCTAGAGTGACCAGGAAATTGTTCTATAGCAACGTGTTTCCAGTGTGAGGAAGGATGCACAGCTTGACATGATTCTTTGGAATGAGATGGGCCAAGTAGATCAAGTATAAAGGAGTGATCACTGTATCGTAAGGTTTAAGCTGACTATGGGATAAACCAAAGAACAGCCCAGATAAGAATAATTAATATGGGGAAAGCCAACTTTAATGGTCTAAGAATGGGTCTGACCCAGTTAAATTGGACTGTTTGAGCCAATAATCGTCAGACATTGAGGATGGGAACATTGGTGAAGCCTTTTCCTCCAGTGAGCTGTTTAATCGCCCGTCACCATTCACAACTGGATGTGACAGGTGTACAAAACTTTGATCTTATCGGTTGGTTGGGGGATCACGTGCTTCTCCCATTAGTTGCATGCAAGTTGTCCTGGGTTGCAACTTCACCAGTTGGGCACCTCATTTTTAGGTGCACTCAAGTCTCAGTCATGAACATATATCAAGACATGTAATACTGCTCGTCCTGAAGCAACCGGTGGAGAGCTCCACTGTCTGCTTCCTCGAACTGAAAAACAACCATTAACAACTATTTTCTGTTTCCTGTCACTCAGACAACTTTATATCCATGCTGTCACAGTCCCTTTCATTACTTGGGCTTTAACTTCGCTGCCAAGCTAATTATGTGCCTATTAATAAGTTTTATTTTAAATAACACTATTCCCAATACTAATAATAACAATGTGTTTATGATTCAGATTATTAAATATGAAAATTATTGTCATTGGCAGCTGCACCTTGAGCTCTTCAGCCCCAAGCTTTGGATTTCCCTCCCTAATTCCTTCCAACTCTCTACCCCTCTCTTCTCCTTTAACACTCTCGTTAAAATCTACCTCCCTGACTTGGCTTTTAGTTGCCTGTCCTAATATCTCATTTTCCACACTGCCCAAGTCTGTTCGATAACACTCCTGTGAAGTGTCTTGGGACAATTAACTATATTAAAGCTGCTATATGAATGGAAGTTGATGTTGTTGTTGATGACACCATGACTGATACTAATGATACCGTACAGTGTTCGACATCCCGTTATCAGAAAGAACATCTCACACAGTTTCTGAATTTTACTGTTGGGTTATTGGGAGCCACAGATTGTGATAGCTTATTCATTTTGATAGTTTATTATCTGCCATACCAATATATTTATGGAAGTTTTATACTTTTATTACAAACTGAGAAGCTTTCAAGTTTAAAGATCTATAATGTGAATGTCTAATTAACCTAAGCTAAAAATGTAAGAATACAATATGGGGGGGAATTTTACAGCACGGGAGGGGCTGTAAAATAGGATGGGCCGTTCACAATCCATTGACTTCGGCGGGGTCTGGAAAATCCCACTGGCGAGAGGGACCATAAAATTCCACCAAGGGAATTGTAGAAGCAATAATCTTCTTCTTTGTTTTTAAATTCTGATTCATGTCTTTGAGAATGACTTTAAATGATTTTTAAAGGTATTATTCCTGAATCTTGCAGTTTGTCGTAACTCAGGTCCAGACTCATCAGTGCCCAATTTGTACTGAGAGGGAAGATATGAATATGTGAGTCTGTTACTATCCGGCTGGAGATCAGAGAGAGAAACATTTCATGAATCAGAGTAAATCTGGGGTGTTTATTAATAAGACTAATACATGTAGTAATGAAAATGTGCAGTCTTTATTAGTGACACTATTACTGATACTCGTAATAATTTACAGCATCAGACATACAGTAATTATAAACACAATCTCACAGTCTGGTACCTTGCTGGGAGTGGGAGCGGAGCTGCAGGAGACAGTCGGGAGCTGAGGAATGCCTACAAATAAAGACCAGGGATTGCAGAGCGGCCGACCTTGCTGGGAGTCAGAGCGGAGCTGCGGGCGACAGTTAGGATCTGAGGAATGCCTACAAATAATGACCAGGGATAGCAGAGCGGCCGACCTTGCTGGGAGTGGGAGCGGAGCTGCAGTCGGGAGCTGAGGAATGCACCATTTCAGCTGCTGACAAGCAGCAGTGGGGGGGAAAGGCAATTGTGACATCACAGGAAGCCAGTGCGTTGATTGGCCGGTAAGTGCCCAGTGGGAGGGACAGTGTGCGCGCTTAGACTGGAGTGGGAGTTAAGGTAGATCTATAAATAAAAATAACCAAGACTTTGAAATTAAATAACCCGAAACTCTAAAAGCTTAACATTAAAATTTAAACATGCATTAAAAAAATAATTAAAACACATACCTGTGTATTCAAGAAGCATATAACTTTTAGTTGTCAGTGGTACTCTCATTCAATAAGCACAGTAAACTATAGCACACATAGGAATAAAGTCATTCAGTTAAGTGAACTAAATAAGATAGGGTAAAATGGCAGGACAGGTGTTGCGTTGCAGCTGTGGGATGTGAGGTCGCTTGGGTGCCAAGGCGATCCATGACAAACATGCCTGCAGAAACTGTAAGCAACTAGAGGAATTCCAGACCAGGCTAAGTGACCTGGAAACCGAACTGCAGGCTCTGCTCAACACAAGGGAGGGGAAGAAATGACTGGGCACGTTGTTCCAAAAGATGGTCACACATCTTAGAATAGGGTCACCTGTTTTGGTCAACAGTGAGGGACAGGATGACGTGGCTGTGGGCAAAACAGGTAAAGGGACCAAGCATACAGCAGTGGAGGAGCCTCAGACTTTGCAATTATTAAACAGGTTTGAGGTGCTCACAACCTGTGTGGACGAAAGCAAGGCCTGCAAGGTGGATGAGCAGACTGGCCATGGTAACATGGTACAGGAAGCCATTCATGTGAGGGGGAGCAAACAGGAATGTACTTATGATAGGACACAGTATAGTGAGGGGAATTGACACTCTTCTCTGTAGCAAGGAGTGAGGGTCCAGACAGCTGTGCTCCCTGCCCAGTGCCAGGGGTCAGGGCATCTGTTCAGAGCTGGAGAGGAACGTGCTGTGGGATGGGGAGGATCCAATTGTCGTAGACCATCTAAGTACCAACGACATAGGCAGGAAAAGGAAAGATGTTCTGCAAAGTCAGTGTGAAGGTCTAGGTACCAAATTAAGAAGCAGAGCCTCAAAGGTACTACTTTATGCGATATTACCTGAGCCACGTGCAAATTGGCAGAGGGCAAATGAAATTAGAGAGACGAACACGTGGCTCAAAGACTGGTGTGGGGAGGAATGGGTTCCGGGTTGTGGGGCACCAGCACCAATACTGGGGAAAGTGGGGGCTGTACCATGGACCTGAACCATGCTGGGATGAGTGTTCCTGTGAATTGCGTAACTAGGGAAGTAGAGAGGGCTTTGAACCAAACGGGGTGCACGGGGACGGGAGGGGGTGGGGGCGGTGAGTGAGGGAACACACTTGGCTAGATGTAGCAAATCAAGGGGTAGAGTCAAGACAGGAAAACAAAATAGTAATATGAGAAATGAGGGACAGAGAATGGCAGGAAGGGCCAAAGGGAAAGCACAGAGAATACACCAACAGTCAAGACTAGATGTTACAAAGATAACAAAGGCAAAACTATTGGCTTTGTGTCTGAATGCATGGAGCGATCATAACAAAGTAAATGAATTGTTAGAGCACACTGAAGTAAATAAATATGACCCGATAGCCATTATGGGGTCATGGCTGCAGGATGACAAGGATTCAGCCCTGAATACTGAGGGGTGCATGACATTGAAGAAGAATAGGAAGCTCGGTAAAGGTGGAGGGGTAGCACTGGTAATCAAAGATAGCATTGGTGCAACCGTTAGAGATGACCTTGCTTCAGGAGATCAGAATATAGAGTCGGTCTGAGTTGGGATGAGAAATAGTAGGGGAAAAAGTCACTAGTGGGAGTGGTCTACAGGCCCCCTAACAGTAACCACAATGGAGGACAAGAAGAAATATTGGGTGGTTGTGATAAAGCGGCGGCAATAACCATGGGTGATTTTAATCTATATATAAACTGGAAAAATCAGATTGGCAGCGTAGCCTGGATGAGGAGTCCTTACAATGCTTTCGAGATAGTTTCTTAGAGCAGCATGTTCTGGAACTAACCGGGGAGCAGGTTATATTAGACTTGGTATTGTGTAACGTGAAAAGATTAATTAGTGACCTGAAAGTGAAGGCACAACTAAGTAGCAGCGACCACAATATGATTGTATTTTACATCCAGTTTGAAAGGGAGGAGAATGGGTCTGAGCTAGTACCTTAAATTTAAATAAGGGCAACTATGTGGGCATGAAAGCTGAGCAAGCAGAAGTGAACTGGGATACTTAGCTTTAGGATATGTCAACAGAGAAACATTTAAGGAGATAGTTCAGAATATTCAGAATAAGTATATTCCTACGATAAAGAAAAAAATCTTTAACTTATTTACATAACTGGTTACATGGTTAACTAAAGAAGTTCAGGTAAGCATCAAACGTAAGGAAAATGCATATAACAGTGCAAAGATGAGTGGCAGGACAGATGATTGGTCAGAATATAAAGAATGGCAAAGAATGACTCAAAGGTTAATCAGGAGAAATAAATTAGCGCACGAGAGGAAGCTAGCTAGAAATGTAAAAATGGACAACAAGAGTTTCTACAGGTACTTAAAAAGGATAAGACTAAGTAAAGTGAGTGTTGTTCCTCTACAGAGTGACAGTGGGGAATTATTAGTAGATAATAAGGAAATGGCGAATGAAATGAACAAATATTTTATTTCTGTGTTCACTATAAAGGATGCAAAAAAACATTCCAGTAATAGCTGCAAATCAGAAGGTGAAAGGGGAGAGGAACTTGGTAAAAAGTCAATCACTAAGTGGTACAGAGCAAACTGATGGAGCTGCGGGCTGACAAGTCTCCTCACCCTGATGGACAACAGCCTCGCGTATTAAAAGAGGTGGCTAATGAGCTACATGGTGTGTTGGTGCCAATTTTCCAAAATTCACTAGATTCTGGAAATGTTCCATCAGACTGGAAAGTTACAAATATAACCTGTCTATTCAAGAAGGGAGTGAGGCACAAAACAGGAAACTGTAGGTATTTGTGGTGGGGAAGTTGTAAAAATTGATCATTAAGGGGGTTGTATCTAAACACTGAGATAAATTCGGGTAATCAGGTAGAATCAGCATGGTTTTGTGGAAGGAAAATCATGGGTAGAAAGGGAGGGGGGTTGGGTGGGGTCAGGCGCGATCCCGATGGGGACCCCAGATCGAGGCTGTGCCGCCATTTTACGTGGGCGGGACAATTAAAGCCCGCCCAGTGTGACGCACGCCCCCGAAGCGCTGAACGCTCCCTGTGGGGGCAGCGGGAGTGGGGCTGGGGTTGGATTCCCTGAGTCGGGGCCTGCGCTCTTTCACACATGCGCGGGTGACAGAGGCAGAAATCTCCCTGAGGCACGGAGCGGCCTCACGGAGATTAAGTGCTGAATGAAAGTTTTTAATTAAAGACACAAAAAATTATTTAGACAGGTCTCCTCATGTGACAGCGTTTATCAAATGTTTAAAAATGTTTTATTTAATTAATAAACCCTTCATGAAACCTGATCCCGCCCATGGATGAGGTTTCATGAAATATGTGAAGGCCACCTGGACACTTTGCCTTCCCTTCAACCTTAAGGTTGGACAGGCAGCATTCTGAACTACTTTCCTTACTTTCTTAATGGCCTCAATAGGCCTTTGACACCTACCAAACTGAAAATCTAAATAGCGCGCAGTGACACTGAGACTCCCGTCCGATGTCACCGTGCGCATTTTACGCGTCGGCGAGCAGGCCCCACCCACGCTCGCCAACCCGAAAATTCTGCCCATATTTAACCAGTTTATTGGGAATTATTTGAAGGAGTAATATGCACCGTGGATAAAGGGAGCTTGTAGACAGACTGTACTTGAATTTCCAGAAGGCGTTTGATAAGGTGCCATGCCAAAGGTTACTGTGGACAATAAATGCTCGTGGTGTAGGGGGTAACATTTTAGCATGGATAGGAGATTGATTGGCTAGCAGAAAGCAGAGTATGTAAAAATGGGTCTTTTTTCCAAAAAGCAGTATGTATCGAGTGGAGTCCCACAGGGATCTGTGCTGGGATCTCAGCCTTTTACAATTTAAATCAATGATTTACATGAAGGGAGTGATGGCATGGTCACTAAATTTTCAGATGACACAAAGAATAGGTTGGAAAGTATGTTGTGAAAAGGATAGAAGGAGGTTGCAGATGGATATAGATAAGTTGAGTGAGTGAGCAAAAACCTGGCTAATGGATAATAACTTCGAAAACTGAGAAGTTGTTCACATTGGCAGGAAGAATAAAAAAGTAGAGAATTATTTAAACAGAGAACGACTGCAGAATTCTGAGGTGCAGGTGGATCTGGGTGTTCTAGTAGATGAGTCATAAAAAGTTAGTATGCAGGTACAGCAAGTAATTCAGAAGGCTAATGAAATGCTGTCCTTTATTAAAGGGGAATTGAACATAGAAGTAAGGATGTTATGCTTCAGTTATACGGGGCATTGGTCTTGAACAGTGTGTAATTTTGGTCTCCTTATTTAAGGAAGGATGTAAATGCGTTGGAGGCAGTTCAAAGGAGGTTTGCTAGATTGATACTTGGAATGAGTGGGTTGTCTTATGAGGAAAGGTTGGACAGACTGTGCTTGTTTCCATTGGAGTTTAAAAGCGTGAGGGGTGATTTGATTTAAGTGTATAAGATGCTGAATGGTCCTGATGAGGTGGACATGGAAAAGATTTTTCCTCCTGTGGGTGAGTCCAGAACTCGGGGTCACTGTTTTTAAAATTAGGGTTTTTCATTTATGAACAGATATGAGAATTTTTTCTCTCAGACAGTTGTGAGACTGTGGAACTCTCTGCCTCAGAAAGTGGTGGAGGTGGGGTTATTGAATATTTTTAAGGCGGAGCTGCATAGATTCTTGTTAGGCAAGGGAATCAAAGATTATCAACAGAAGATAGGAATGTGAAATTCAAAACACAAGCATGTCAGCCATGATCTTATTGAATAGCAGAGCAGGCTCGAGGGGCCAAATTACCTACTCCCACTCCAATTTCTTATCTTCTTACGTAGTTTCTGTATTTTACTATCTAGATTCCTCAGAGCTGCAGACAGTAGTTTCACTCCAGAATCTTTCAGTTTATTATTACTTAGGTCCAGGTTTGTCAGTGACTGGTTTGTACTGAGAGCAGAGGCAAGATCCTGAGCACAAGAATCTGAGAGCGTTGGTCCACAGGCTGGAGATCAGAGGGAGGGAAAACAGTGGAAATCAGGCAGGGGTGAAATTGGACATGTATGGAGTTGCAGAACAGTCAGCGTTGCATCGGTCATCTGCGACATGGGTCTACTTCAATAGACCTCAATATCAGGTGTTCCTATAGAGGCCAGAAAATGTGATTTTACCTGTTTTACATCCCTGCCATTTCCATGTCCATTTTCACCCCACTGATTAATATTAATCCTATTACTGATACTCATAATAACATGCATAGTGCTATTAAGAACCTAAATCTTGATACTAATAATAATAATATACAGTGTCAGACGTTCGGTTTTTAAAAACAAAAACTCAGAGTCTGGTACTTACTCCAGTTCCTGTATTTTACAGCCTGGCTTCCTCAGGGCCGCAGACAGTAGTTTCACTCCTGAATCTCCCAGATTATTAGAAGTCAGTCTAAACAGAGAAGTGAGAAACACATTAAAACAGGCTGAATTTTTACAATGGATGTAAGGAACAGGAGCTGGGGTTATTTTGGGTCAGAAACCCACAACCGGTGGGAAAGAGATTAAAGTTATGATTTTTGCATGGGGACGTCATTATTTGTCATGGAGACAGATTTCCTGTTCACTTGGCAGCCATCACTGAGGCTGCTGGTTGTCCTGAGGGAGAGATCAGGAGTTTGTACCAAAGTCTTCCACAGCACCAGAGGGAAGTGAGAAGCCCGAGGCTTGGCACCCAGGGCAGGGAATCCCCTCACTTTATCGCTGTCAAACTGGAGGCCATGAGGGAGGGGGGCGGGGGCGAGTTCCTCTTCCCCGAGGGGGGCAGGAGGAAGCCACCTCATCATGCAGCAGGGGCTCCACTTTGTTCAGCGTCCTCTCCCTTCACCTCCTCTCTCACAGCCTGCTGTTCCCTCGATGAGCTGTGTCATCCCAGTGCCTCATTGTCCTCAAGGTCCACACCTCTCTGGACAGCCATGTTATGGAGAATGCAGCAGATTTCCACATTGACAGAGACACTTGCAAGAGGGGATTGGAGGTCACCACCCGACTGGCCCAGGCACTGGAATCACATCTTCAGAAGCCTGATGTCCTGTTCAATGGTTGTCCAGCCATTGTGCCTCTTTCTGGGACTCCCACAGAGAGCTCAGTAACATCACTTCGAGGAATATCCGTTATCCTCTAGGGCACAGACTTTGGAGGATGAAGTATCATGGCAGCTGCCAGGAAAGTGAGTGCACACATGGAGGAAGTTTTTGTTGTGGTCACAGACGAGCCATTGAGGGAGTGGAAGCCCTTCCTGTATGGATCTCCCTGACCAGTCACTGGGTGCCTTGATGGCCAATGGGTACAATCAGTGATACCCTGCTCCTGGGGGAATCCCTGTGTCCCTGCAAGGCCTCCCTGTTATTAAATGAATGCGCTGTCCAGCTCTGGCAAAAAGTGAATCCATGACCTGTGAGATGGCCTGGTGAGCAGCCACATGTGACATGTCTCTAAGGTCCACACCTGATCCCTGGAAGGAGCCAGAAGTGAAGGAGTTCAATGCCACAATAACTGTGACCAGCGCTGTGAGGTATTCAGCATTGAGGGCACAGATGTATGTGGCCACTGCCTGAAGGGTCACAATATCCACCATCACTGGGCCTTGATAGCTCCGTATTCAGCAGTAGTTCCTGTATTGAATGTTCGGCCTCTGTTGCCTTCCTGCCCCTCTTTCCTTTCCCGTGCCCTTCTGATGCCTGGGGTTCTGCCCTCCCTGCAGAGGGTGTTGCCCCTCATCCAACATCTGACAGCTGCAGCCTTCCTTCTGGGAAGGTGGCCTCTCAATTGTTCTTGGCAGCCTTTCTCCCTCTTTTACCTCCGCACTGCTGGGAGTGCCAACCCCATTCAAATCCTGAGTTTCCCTCCGCACTGCTGGGAGTGCCAACCCCATTCAAATCCTGAGTTTCCCTCCGCACTGCTGGGAGTGCCAACCCCATTCAAATCCTGAGTTTCCACTCTCCCTGCCACCTCCGCACCCCCTTACCAAGTGCCTGCCCCACTGACCTTCTTATTGGGCTGTGGCAGCCATAGCTGGCTCCCACTCTGTGCCCACTTTTCTTCAGATGAACAGGTAAACTGTCCGCTCCTTTAGAACTTTAAATCTCAAACCTTATTATGTGCTTAACAAAGTTCTCAACTGTCTTAATTGAGATTCCTGTCCCAACCCGCCTACTCTTGGTGATTCATGATGAAACGAGCATCAGCATCTTGAAATTGACACACTGTCGGTGCCAGTATTCTTGGCACTTTCGCCACCTCCCTCCGCTGCCTCTGTTTCCCTCGTTCGGGGAGCCCCGAAATGTAATTACATTGAATAAAAACTCAGATCAGATTCAATTGTTTTGCCCAATATCACAGGAAACATGGAAGCAACATCAGAAATCAATGCAGAGATTTTACTGTTCCTGTAAATTAAATCTATTGGGGGTAATTTGATCTTTTGTCTATAGTGTATGATGGGTGATATTGGATCACCCGCCCATACTACAGCTCACCCGATTTTCCTTTCAATTGAAGGGAAAAGGAAACAGTGAGCAGTGTAAACTGGTCAACAATTCACTATCACTAATTTGACTACTGGTGAATATCACTTTCACCCCTCTCAATGTTTATTAGACAGAGAGTTGTCTGTGTGCAGCCTCTAAATGTCCCCCAGTTTGGTCTCAATCCCTGATAATCAGAATTACTCTCCTGAAGCTCAGTGACTGGCCGACCAAGTTTGAGGAAACTTGTCTCATTTCTGTTCTTCGTTAATTCTGGGCTTTTATGAGAACGACCCAATTTTCCAAGAATTAAAGCAGTGATTCCATGTCCTTCTTAACTCTGTGCATTACATTACTCTGTACAACACCTCGGAGAGAATTATATTGTGAAACTCTGCTAACTGTTCCTTTAAAATCCATCCCCCTGGATTTTATACAACAAGGAAATGTTATTCTCTCCCCATAACAAAGTTGAAGTGTCCCTGTTCTCCTCGTTGACAGGGAAGGGGTGTCCCCAACTTTATTTAGCATTAATCCCTAATCCCTCCGAATCCCCACACATGGGGCTGAATAATCCGCTCCTGTACGGAGGAGGAGGGGGAACTTGACCCGAAAGTGGGCGGATCTCCGAACCCACCATTCAAACTTGGCGTATGATCCGTTAATTGATCCAATTGCGAACGGAGGGCGGGTTTCAGGCCAACAGGGGGCGACCATCTGCCCAATCAGTATTGGAGGGCGGCATATCCAGCCTTTGAGGTCATTGGCCTTGACCCGAAATGAAGTCACAGTCAGTAATTTAATGGGCCCTCTGGAATGGGGCAGTGTCAGGAGACGTAACAAATGCTGGCATTGTTCACAGCTTGGAGGCTCACTGGGACTTCAGCTATTTCCAGGCTGTTCAGCTGAGTGTTTATTTATGAGTTCTGCTGTCTCCAAACTTTTCCACTGAACAGAGCTGGCATTCTTTTTGAACCGTTGCATGGAGGAGTTGTCTAGTTACTGCATGTTTTCCTTCAGAGATGTCTGCGCCACTGGAGCGAGGGGAGAGGCAGGGGAGAAGGGTCAAACCAGCCCCTCGATTTAATGAGGACTCACTCAGAGCCCTCCTACATGCAGTGTCCAACCAACATGAGCAGCTGATGCCATCCGGTGGGAAGAGGAAGAAGCCAAGCCAAACACGTGCTGCCTGGGAGCAGGAGCTGAAGGGGTCAGCAATGTTGGGCTTATCAGGAGAACCTGGCCTCAATGCCAGAAGGGCCTCATTGACCTCATGAAGGTGGCCAGGGTGAGTAAGGCCTCAGTATGTGCAATCTTGTGCCAGTGTGCTGCAGGGCACAGTCACAAAGGCAGGAGGAAATAGAGTTTGGCTGGGCCTCCAAGACAACATGATGAACAAAGGCTTCACTGCCAGTGACAATGTCTGAGTGTCTTTAAAGCTTTGGTCCAGTTGGAGGGTGGGAGTTTAGCAGAATGTGAAGGTGAGAGATTTGCACAGTATCAAGGCTGCCATGCACTTAACTAATAGAGGGTCCAGCATGCCATTCAGTAATCTGAAATTGTTAACAAGTGGATATTACACATTCAGGAGGTGTGAGCCCACAATGCCCATTTTATAGCCCTATATGATGGACAACAAATAAATACAACACTCAGCAGAACACTAAGCAGACGAAAAAAATGATTCTAATTTATCTGGGTTTGAAATGGAACCTGTGTTCCTTAAATTTAGCACTCCTGGCAGTTACTCATCACATCCTGCCAATCAAAAAAAAGACCCAATTATGCATAGCCTCTGTTTTCTGAAAGCCAGCCAATCTTCTATCCATGCTAGAGGTGTCAGCTGTGGCTCAGTTCATAGCACCCTTGCCTTTGAATCAGAGGGTTGTGGGTTCATGTCCCACTCCCGGGAACCAAGAACTGTGATTGTACTCGAAAAGAGTTGCAATCTGTGACTGTTGATAACTCGAAAGAGTTTCTATCCATGCTAATATGTTAATCCCTACACCATGGTCTTTATTTTATGCAATAACCTTTGATGCGGCACTTTATCAAATGCCTCTGGAAATCCAAGCACACTATGTCTACAGGCTCCCCTCTATCCACTGCACATGTCACTCCTTCAAAGAACTTCATTAAATTGGTTAAACATGATTCCCCTTTCACAAAACCATGTTTACTCTTCCCGATTACCTTGAGTTTCTCTAAGTGCCCAGCTAAAACCCCTTTAACGTTCCACTCTAACACCTTACCCACTTCAGATGTCAAGCTAACTGGCTTATAGTTTCCCGCTTTCTGCCCCCCTCCCTTCTTGAATAGAAGGGTTATATTTGCTACTTTCCAATCTGATGGAACCGTTCCGGAATCTTGCAAATATTGCAAAATTAAAACCAGCGCATCCACTACCTCGTTAATCACCTCTTTTAAGGCCCTAAGATGAAGCCCATCAGGACGCGGAGTCTTGTCAGCCTGCAGCTCCATCAGTTCACTCAGCACTGCTTCCTTAGTGATTCTAATTTCACCAGGTTCCTCTCTCCCTTCCACATCTTGATTTCCAGCTATTGCTGGATATTGTCAAAGTGTGCTAACTGCAGCTGTAAAATCTATCCGCTGGATTTTATGCAACAAGGAAAGTTTATTCTGTCCTGTTACAAAGTTGACATGTGCCTGTTCCCCTAGTTGATATGGGAGGGGTGTTTCCCACGTTATTCCCCATTAAGTAACCTCTACATTTAATGCAGGTGCAGCTTTTATTATATTTGAAGGGAATTTCTGAGGAGTTCCCTGCTCCCGGCAGTTTCACAGATGTGGGGTGGATTATCAGAAAATCCTGTTGTAACTGTTCAACTGTCAGTTCTACCAGAGACTGTCCACTCTGTGTAAGAACCAGTCAATGGTACAGATTCCTGAAAATTCCTCCCAGTTGTCCAGCGTGTGTCTGCATTCTGGGTATAAACGTGCAATGGGGGAATTCGAACTTTTGATCAGCAGCAGGTTTCTACATTAAATTAACAGAATTGGGAGCAAATTTAAATAATTAGAATTCGAAAGGTCTTCTTTCGTAATTACCTAAATTTAAGATATTTCACTCTCCCGCTAGAAACAATTTGATTAATTATGATGATATACAGGCCTTATTTTCCCTTGTGATCAGTACAGCTTACAGTTGATATGGTTTATAATAGTTATTATTATTTAAGTTATTTTTATCCCCACGGTGTTTATTATCTTTAGACTATCTATATTCTGTTCCCTTTGTAAATAATTAGCACTATTTCTTATGATCAAAATCCTACGCTTAAACTATTTGATTCACCATGAAGTAAACCAACAATTTGTTCACAAAGGCATTATTCTTATCTTCCAATTTGGAATTTTACACTCATCTTATTTTGTGAAGTTTTTTCTGACTCTGCCTCTTTTTTCTTGAACTGGAAGTTATTTATTTTTTCATTTATAAGACAGTAAATTTAACTTCAATAATGAAAATCCGAGCTACAGGACCAAACAAGCAATTACCTCAACTTCTGGCATTTGTACAGAACGTGTTCCAGCCGCCGGAGTCCTTCACACTGAATGTTGCACCTGTATAAATCGAGGTGTTTTATTGTATCACAGAGTTCAAGGACATGAGACAGGGCCACACAGTCAATCGGGGTCAGTCTCAATCCACTAAATGAAAGTGTTTCCACAGATCCCACTGTGGCCTGAGCCAGTGCTTTATTCTGAGACTCAAACAGGTAGTGGAATGCGTTCAGGAGGTTCCTTTTACCAGCTTTAGTCGCTGTGTTTCCAATCTGACCTTTAACCTTCTCTTTCACCCAGTCAATCACTCGACAGGTTGTTTGATGAAGAAATGGACTCAGAAACTCCTCCAGGGGCCAAGCTGATTGTGGGGAGGAGAGACCAGCAACAAAACGGAGAAATATCTCAAATCTCCCATCTTCTTCACTGTCCGCTTCACTGAGGAGTTTCTGGATGTCCTTGGGATCGGGAGTCAGGAATTGTGCGAGTGCAGCTACAAACTCTTGGATGGTGAGGTGTGGGAATGTGTAAACCACACTCTGGATAGAATCATCTCTCTCCAAAAGTTCCATCAGGAACCCAGACAGGAACTGGGAAGGTTGCAGATTGTACTGGATCAAATCTCTATTTCTAAACACAATCTTCTTCTCAGCGACTCCTGTGAAGGCCATCTCACCAAGCTTCAGGAACACATCACGGGGGCTTTCAATCTCTCGGCCATGGTTTTGCAGAATGTTGTAAATATAGTAGGAATATAGTTGGGTGATGGTCTTGGGAACTTGCTGGTGTTTCCTGTCTCTTTGTGTAAAGAAGGGACCCAGTGACAGACCGAGGATCCAGCAGTAGGAAGGGTTGTAGCACATGGTGTACAGGATCTCGTTCTCCTCCACGTGTTTGAAAACAGCTGCTGCTACCGTCTGATCTTCAAAAAACTTGTTGAAATATTCCTTCCGTTCATCACCAACAAATCCCAGGATTTCAGCCCAGACACTGATCTCAGCCTTTTTCAATAAATGTAATGCAGTGGGGCGGCTGGTCACTAGCACTGAGCATCCTGGGAGCAGCTTGTGCTGTATTAAACTGTACACAATGTCAGACACTTTACACCTGCATTCGGGATCTGTGCACATGAACTGAGGTTCTGTATTTCTCCGATTGTCAGCAAAATCAATCCTGTCCTTGAATTCATCCAAACCATCGAATATAAACAGCAATCCCTCTGGGTTCTTCCAGAGCTCTCCCAGAACATTCCCAAAGTAAGGATAGAAAAACAGTATCAGATTCCTCAGGTTTATTCTGCAGTTAATGGTGTTCAAATCCCGGAATTTAAAACTGAAAACAAATTGAAAGTCTGGGTATATTTTCCCAGTGGCCCAGTCATAAACAATCTTTTGTACCATTGTTGTTTTTCCGATCCCTGGGACTCCACTCACTGCTGCTGAACTCCCAGATTTGGATTTTCTCAGGGAAAAACTGCTCTGGAACAACTGATCAGTTCGGATTTTTTCCAGTTCTCTCCGGAGATCTTTCTTTCTCCACTCTTCATGGTCCCGGCCTCTTGCCAGCAGTTCATGTTCTACAAGTGTCCGATCTCGAACATTAGAAATAACTGTTAGCTCAGCGTATCGATCAACCAGCTGGAAAATCTTAACCTTCTCCTTTATTAGGATAGTGTTCACTTTCAATGTTTCAGCTTGAGCCCGGAGCATCTCCTTGTGTTTCTGTTGAACACCTTCAATTAGAATAGACAGAAAATGTTAGTTGTAGTAACATAAAAGGCTTCTCAATATGATCTTGCTGAATAGATAGATTCATTTTACGGTTTCAATCGAAGTTTGTGCTGGAATTAAAGTTCAATTATTGGAAACCTCGCTTGAAAGTGAGCAATGGCCAAGAAAAATTTAAAGTCGTCACTTTTTTCTAATATTTACTGAACATGGAGATTTTATAAAGGTGATATTTTCTCTCTGATGGTTAACACTCTCTGACCTGCCCTTACTCTAGACACCTCATTACGAATCCACAAAGGCCCTGGTTATATGATGGTAGATGTTCCTGTCAATCAGTTTATGAAATCCTCAGCGAAGCCAATCTTCTGCAGCAATGGTAAATAGGACATTGGATAGGAGTGGGAGAGGGAGTGACTGTAATTGTTCAGGAGTCCCACTGTTATTGTAACCTGCCTTCACCAAGTTATCTTTGATATCACTGTGCACTTGGACAGCAAGATTCCTTCTGGTATTCTGTCAGGCTGTGGGCAGGTTATCTGAGATTTAGGGCCGATTGGCTCAGTTTTCTGGGCAGCCAGTCTGGACCAGGTTAGTGCCAACAGCATGGGGCTCGATTCCATTCCAGCTGGGGTGGATCTTGGACCTGCCTCCTTGCCCTACCATGGTTTAGCTGTGAGTCAGACCTGCCTTCGGGCAGAGAACTCAAAAAGAATAATCCTTTTCCTGTTGTCCTGCGTTTCAGAAATCGCTAACACTTTTTCAGGAGTTTTACACATGCATACATTGATTGTGTTTTTATAATAGTCCTGTCATCTTACTGATCAGAACTAGAAATGGAACAACTACCTACTTCATTCCATATAACATTAGAGCAGGAACATTCACAGTTCATTTGAACTGTTTACAAATAATAAATTTTGCTCCAATTTTCAACAGTTTTGGGAAATTGAAAATATATTTATTTTAATTATTACATTGGGTTCAAACACAACCCGTGAATTGTAGGATTATTCTTTGAATAGAATAGTGAGCTCCCTTTCACCGCCATGAGGAAATGGGTCAGTAGATTCCCAGTCACCCTGAATATTCCCTTTTCCTCACATTTCTCCACATTAATGTTCTGTTGTGTGAATATCTGTAGATATTCTCATTTCGGATCAAAGACTTTCTGACCTCTCATTCTGTTCCGTGAAATAATAAAAATGTAATGTTTCAAATTTCTTTAACATTATCCATACCATTTAAAAAGGAACAAATGGTGGAAGGGATAATAAGGAATGTTCTTTATGATCACTGGGAAAAGGAAGAGGCCATTAGAAATTCACAACACAACTTCAAAAAAATTAGCTTGTGTCCAACAAATTTGGTGGAGTTTATTGAGGAAGTCACTAGGATAGGGCATGGGAGAAATCTGGTGGACATTGTCACTCTAGACTTTCAGAAAGCCTTCGATAAGCATCCTTCATTTGATGGAGTGTGAGTTGAAATTTGAAACTGGATTAGGAAATCTCTTCAATCCCGAACCTAAAATTTAATTGGAAGATATGTGACAAGTGATCTCTCCCGAGGGTTGGTCCTACACCCATGATTTTTGACAATCTGTATTTATGAACTGGACAAGGGTGAAAATATGAATCAGGAGCACAAGTAGTAGGGTGTTAGGAGTACAATATATACGTTTTCAGATGACAAATACATCGATTCGAAGATTAAGATAGTAGAGGGCGATCAAATCCAATAAAGCATTTAGATCTGCTACAACTGTGGACAATCATAGGCAAACAGTGTTCCATTCAGATAACTATACCTCATACATATTGATTGGGCCAATATTGAATACAAGCATCATTTGCAGGGAACAATACTGAGACAGGGTAGATATAAAAAAAGATATTGATGTTATTGCATACAGATCACTGAAGGAGCATGATAAATGTAGAAAAACTGTAGGTAAAGCGAACAAAGTATTGAGTTTATATTAATGGAACCAATCAGTATAAAACAAAGGCTATCACATTGCCTGTACAGGTTCCTGGTCAGACCACATCTCAATAGTGTGCGCAGTTTTGGTTACCCCTACATGGTGGATAATAGAGTATCATTGGAAAAGTTCCAAAGGAGAGCTGCAGGAATGATTCCCAGCTTAGAGAAGCTCAGCTACTCAGACAGGCTCAAGGATTTTATTTATTTACTTTCAAGCAGCAAAGATTTATGCTAATTTACAGAGGCCTAGTAAATACATGAATGCCTAGACAGAGTCCTGATTGATAGATTATGCTAGTTTATCAAATTGGGGAGGATTAGTTTAAACTATGTAAGTGTAGGAATAGCCAGCATATTCAGTGTTTCTTTTCTCTACCCAGAGAACTGTGAGCCTTTGGAATGAGTTTCCAGTTGCTATGGTCGGTGCTGACTCTGAAGAGGGAGCTGGACCAGTTCCTGACTTGGACAGAGATCGCATCATGTAGAAAGTAACTGGCTTATAGGTAACAACTGGACAACGTGATTTCCTGAATTGGATTCGATCAACTGAGGAGGTCAGAGAAGAATACGAGGGAACGTTTTCCCACACTGACTCTGGGCTTTTCTATTTTTGCCTCTACCAGGAGATCCTTGAGAGTGGCAGGGGTGGGGGAGTGGGAGGCAGCGGCGGGAAGAACTGTTTAGCCATCATGGTTGAGCCATTGTGGTGTGGAATTGGCTTGGTGGACCTTCTGCGATCTTCCTGCTCAGCATTTGATTTGTTAATGATGGGAATGATTTCTTGGGTGCAGGGAACCCGTAACATCTGGCTCAGGGCCCAGCTGTTCACTGTGAGCCCAGAGAATCCGTGCACACACAGGTTTGCATTATGATTCACAGCATAGTGGGATTCTGGCAGCTGTGTATAAAATATCAGAATAGCAAACAGCAGCTGGTCAAAACTCAAGTCAAAAAATGCACTGCCCACATATTTACAGAATACAACAGAAATCATATCATATGAATTGTAAATTGAATATGTCCATAGTTGAGGATCAATGACAAATCCTCATCATGTTCAATCTCCTGTTTCCCAGCATCTGATTTTCAGAATCTGAGAATCTCTAAAACAAACGTTCCAATCATTCGCATTCTCAGAAAGGAGGCGATGGTATTGTCGCTGAACTAGTAACCCAGAGACCCAGAGTACTGCTCTGGGAGCCTGGGTTCCAATCCCGACATGGTGGATGGTAGAATTTGAATTCAATACAAATCTGGAATTAAAAGCCTAATGATGACCATGAAACCATTGTCGATTGTTGTAAAAACCCATCTGGTTCAACCCATCTGCCGTCCTTACCTGGTCTGGCCTCCATGCAACTTCAGACCCACAGCAATTAGCTCTTTGCAGTGAGCTCTGAAATGGCCTCGCACACAGTTGGAACACAAAATAGGAATGAAACCAGATGCAGCACCCGGTATTGACAAAGGAAACAACAACGGCAATCGCAGCCCTGTCGACACTGCAAAGCCCTCCATACTAACATCTCCCAAAATTGGGAGGGCTGTCTCACAGGCTAGTCAATCCTCATGGAGATAATGTCCCATATTATCAGATAATATCCATCCTTATCCATGGGACTGGGAGTCCTGTCAGCAGAGGTGGTGGCACAGTGGTATTTACACTGGGTGTCCTCAACATCGACTTCACACCCCAAGAATTCTCATGGCATCAGGTCAAACGTGGAGAAGGAAACCTCCTGCTGAGCACCACGTGCCACTCTCCCTCAGCTGATTCGGTTCTCTTCTATGTTGAACGAAGGAAGCACTGAGGGTGGCAACGGCGCAGTACGCTGGGTGGGGGACTTCAATGTCCATCACCAAGAGTGGCTCGGTAGCACCACTACTGACCGAGCTGGCTGAGTCCTAAATGACATAGCTGCTAGACTGGGTCTGCAGCAGGCGGTGAGGGAACCAACAAGAGGGGAAAAACACACTTGACCTCATCCTCACCAACCTGCCTGCCGCTGATGCATCTGTCCATGACAGTATCGGTAGGAGCGATCATCGCACAGTCATTATGCAGACGAAGTCCCGCCTTCACATTGAGGATATCCTGCTTTGTGTTGTGTGGCACTACCACCGTGCTAAATGGGATAGATTTCAGTCAGATCCAGCCAACTCAAAAACGGGCATCGATGTGGGCCATCAGCAGCAGCAGAATTGTACTCGAACACAATCTGTAACCTCATGGCCCGGCGTATCCCCCACTCTACAAATACCATCAAGCCAGGGGTTCAATGAAGAGTGAAGGAGGGCATGGCTAACAAGTAGCAAGTAACATTCACACCACACAAGTGTCAGAAAATGGCGATGTCCAACAAGAGAGAATCCAACCATCGCCCCTTGATGTTCAATGGTGTTACCATCATTGAATCCCCCACTACCAACATCCTCGGGGTTACCATTGACCAGGAACTGAACTGGACTAGCCACAAAAATACTGTGGCTACAAGAGCAGGTCAGAGGCTAAGAATCGTGCAATAATTAACTCACCTCCTGACTCCCCAAAGCTGTCCACCATCTACAAGGCACAAGTCAGGAGTGTGATGGAATACTCCCCACTTGCCTGGATGAGTGCAGCTCCCACAACAATCAAGAAGCTGGACACTGTCCAGGACAAAGCAGTCCGCTTGATTGGCACCACATCCACAAACATTCACTCCCTCCACCACTGACGCACAGTAGCAGCAGTGTGTACCATCTACAAGGTGCACTGCGGGAATTCGCCAAGGCTCCTTAGACAGCATCTTCCAAACCCACGACCACTACCACCTATAAGGACCAAGGCAGCAGATAGATGGGAACACCACCGTCTGGAGGTTGCCCCTCCAAGTCGCTCACCATCCTGACTTGGAAATATATCGCTGCTCCGTCACTGTCGCTGGGTCAAAATCCTGGAACTCCCTTCCTAACAGCACTGTGGGCGTACCTACACCACATGGACTGCAGTGGTTCAAGAATGCAGCTCACCACCACCTTCTCAAGGGCCACTAGGGATGGGCAATAAATGCTGGTCCAGTCAGCGAAGCCCACATCCCGTGAATGAATAAAAAAAAGTGAAATGGTTTGAAATGTCCATTTCATCTCTTACCTTTCAGGTGACTGGGTACTTCCGATAAGCCTCTTCCAATGTTCATATAATCAAATCTATCAGAACCTGTTTAAAGCAATTAACTTTCATGAAATCAGATCTCTGACGTGTTATAGCAAAATCTGCAATGTTTGAATCTGAAATTGAATTCACTGTGTGATTTTAACGTACCAAGTTCCTGTATTTCTTTTATTATTTTATCCAACTTTGGGACCCCATGATGCACTTTCACAAAGGATTCCCACATCACCCTTCGGGCCCGAGAGCCTTTCTCCATCACCAGACTTAGGAGAAGCTTGGAACTGTCCGCCCGGTTTCCCTTATCCGTGAGCTCGGTGACTTTCTGCAAAGAATAAGAATGAATATATTGAGGATCAGAGTGAAAGATAAACACCGAGAATGAGAAGGAAAGGATCTGCTCAGTGATGGCGTTTCCAATTGTTTTGAGCACAATAAACAGTCACTGGGCTGAGAACTGATGCATAATGAACATTCACTAAAAATCATCTTCATCTCATTTCAGTCATTAACAGCAAATAAATGTGAATAAACTAAGCCAGAAGTCTGAAATACATTTTGGGGGGAGTGAGGAATCATTGACAATCTGCAGTATTTTAATGTGATCAGTGTGATGAGTTTTCTTTGTCAAATTATTGATTGACAATATGATCCACTTGTTTCCTCACACTGACTTCTTGCTGTTACAGTTTCTCATTAACTCAGCAAGAAAATAGCAGCAAATCAGATCTCTGCTGGAAGGGAAGGGACGATTCTGGTCATTAAGTTATTTTAACAGAAGAATAGGAATCTTAAAATGGAAACTGGCAGAGAAATCACCATTGACTGAACCAAACCAGTACTGTTGATTTATCTGTCAGGGGAATCGACCAATAATAATGGTGAAAAATCCAATCAATCTGATCAATTTGCCCCTCAGTAACTGAAAGTTCAGAAGCTTGATATTTTTGAAAATTTGCTACGAGTATGAAAACTTGGTAAGGAGTGGGAAGTGGATAGGTTTTGAGAGTGAGTGGGACCCAAGATAACTGAACACTGTGGTGCTGTGAAGGAGAGGCTGCTCATAAGGCCAGAGTCAGAGCTATGGAGAATTCCAGTGGGAGGTTTCAGGACTCGAGCAGCTTACAAGGAACGAAAGGGTCAAGGTCATTAAGTTATTTAAACAGAAGAATGGGAATTTTAAATTGAAGGCATCTGAGGACTGGGAGATATTATAGGTTTGTGAGCACACAAGTGATATCTGGGACCTGGAGTGGTACAGTGTAAAGGCAGCAGAATCCAAGTAGCTTAACATTCCAGAGGGTGCAAGGTTACCTTCCTAGTGTCATGCCGTTCATTGAATACTTCCTTGTCAAATTACTCCTTCCAAAGTGTATCACCTCACACTTTACAGGGTTAAATTCCATCTGCCACTTATCTGCCGATTTGACCATCCCGTCTGTACCTTCCTGAAGCCCAAGACACTCAACCTCACTGTTAACCACCCGGCCAATCTTTGTGTCATCCGCAAGCTTACTAATCCTCCCCGCTACATAGTCTATGTCGTTTATATAAATGATGAATAATAGGGGACCCAGCATAGATCCCTGTGGTACGCCACTGGACACAGGCTTCCAGACACTAAAGCATCCTTCTGTCATCACACACTGTCTCCTACAACTAAGCCAATTTTGAATCCACCTCATCAAATACCCTGTATCCCATGTGCATTTGCCTTCTTTACAAGTCTCCCATGTGGGACCTTGTCAAAGGCTTTGCTGAAATCCATAAAAACTACATCAACTACACTACCCTCATCTACACACCTGGTCACCTCCTCAAAAAATTAAATTAAATTTGTTAGGCATGACCTCCCTCTGACAAAGCCATGCTGACTAACCCTGATCAAACCTTGCCTCTCCAAGTGGAGATAGATTCTCTCCTTCAGAATTTTCTCCAATAGTTTCCCTACCACTGACGTGAGGCTCACTGGCCTGCAGTCCCCTGGCTTCTCTCTATAACACTTCGTATACAGCAGAACCACATTAGCTGTTCTGCAGTCCTCTGGAACCTCCCCCGTGGCCAGAGAGGAATTAAAAATTTGAGTCAGAGCCCTTGTGATCTGCCCCCTTGCCTCCCTCAGCAGTCTGGGACACACATCATCCGGACCTGGAGATTTGTCCACTTTTAAGACTGCCAATACCTCCAATACCTTGACACTCCCGATATCAATTTGCTCAAGAAACTTGCAGTCTCCCTCCCCGAGTTCGATATCTTCATCCTCATTCTCTTGGGTGAAGACAGATGTGAAGTATATATGTTATGGTGATGTGTTGTAGCCTCACCAGGTTGGCATCTCATGTTTATAGACCCCTGATGCTGATCCTGCAACGCTCTCCTAAACATGAATTGAACCAGGGTTGAGCCCCTGGTTTGATTGAAAGGCTGGAGTGATGGATATGCCTTACCACAATTCTGCAGCTGATGGCCCACAGCGCTTTGTGGATAGTGAGTTTAGAGACAGTAGATCTATTGTGTATCCATCACATTTAGCACGTTGATACTATCGCACAACACAATGAGAGGTGTCTTCAGTTTGAAGACGGTACTTCATTTCCTACGAGGACTGTGCGGTGGTCACTCCTATAGTGTCATAGACAGATGCATCTGCAATAGGTAGATGGGTGAGGACAAATAGGGTTTCACCTCCTGTTGGTTCTCTGGCCAACTGCTGCAAGCCCAGTCTGGCAGATATGTCTTTCAAGACTCAGAAAGCTCTGTCATTAGTGGGGCTACCGAGCCATTCTTGATGGGAGAAATTAAGTCCCCACCTATAGTGAATTCTCTGTCCTTGCTTTTTCTAATTAATCTGGAGGAGTCCATATTCATCAACTGAAAGGGGGCAATAATCAGCAGGTGGTTTTGTTGTCTATCTTTGGCCCCATGCCAAGAGATTTCCTGTGGTTCTGAGTCTATATTGAGGACTCTCCCTGGTTACTGTATACCCCTAGGCTGCCATCTCTGGTGGATCCATCTAATGGGAAAGGGCATACCCAGGAATAGTAGCAGAAGAGTCTGGGATGTTGTTTGATGGTCATATTGACAGGATTATTCTTATGTCAGGCTGTTGTTTTATTAGTCACATTTGTGACAAGTCCTTCAATGTTAGTGGGGACTTTGCATGGTTGACTGAGCTGTGACTGAATCCAATGCTGGGTGCTCTTATTACACCTTTTATAGCTGTGTTGCATGTTGATCTAGACCATTTCAGAGGGCAGTGAAGAGTCAGCCATGTTGCTGGGTGTCTGGAGCCATATACAGGTCAGGATGAGTAAGAACGGCAGGTTTCCTTCCCTAAAGGACATGAGCGACCCAAATGGCTTTTGACGACAATTCAATATTATCTAATTACCTTAGATCAAATTCACAAACTGTCACAGTGAGATCTAAGTTCAGGTCTCTGGAGTATGAGTCCAGGCTACTAGTTTGTTAATTCAGTAACATAACCACAATGCTGCTGTATCTGTAAGTGGTAAGTGTTGTATGCTTGGAAGAAACACATCACTTTGGGTCTATGGTTCCCAAAGCTCTGAGGCTTTCCTCACCTCATGCTTGGTTCTGGTGTAGACTAATTATTGGAGGTTGATTTATCACCATTATCAGCATGTGACTGCCCGGGTGTTAGAAGATGATCTAGATAGATCTTGGTCTTCTATCATCCTTACATTCTGCAACTTCTGTAATTTTAAATAATCCAAACTCATTGCAACCCTCCCACTTACCCGATGTTCTTTTCCATTGAAAATCTTCTCGTATGTTATCAATGAGCTGACTCCATCCACCCCTTCTTCAATCGCCTGTTCTAGTCTGTCCCAGTAAAATTTTGTCAACTGGAACAGCTGGAAATCATCCCACTTTGTCAAGAGCTCAGTGATTCTGGAGTTTGGATCTGTGAACACAAAATGGAGAAAAACAAATATCATTGAATTTCTAGCCACGTTGTTTTACTTCCTTTACAGGAAGCGACTGAATCCTCCTGTGAGCCACATTATCAATCAAAGTGTGAAAATCCAGAAACATTAAGTGATAGCATAGCTGATTTGTGACCTCATTCCTAACCTTGCCCCAAATCCCTTCATACCCATGGTTAACAAGAAGCTATCAATCTCAAATTTAAACCCAGCAATTGTCTTTATTGTTTGCTGGATGTGGGAGTCGTTGGCAAGGCCAGCGTTTGTTGTCTATCCCAAATTGCCCCAGAGAAGGAGGTGGTGAGACACCTTCTTGAACCACTGCAATATATCTGGTGCATGTATGCCCACAGTGCTTCTGGGAAGGGAGTCCCAGGATTTTGACACAGTGACAGGAAAGGAACAGTGATTTTATTCAAGGTCAGGATAGTGTGTAGCCTGGAGAGGAACTTGCAGGTTATGGTGTTCCCATGCATCTGTTGCCCTTGTTCTTCTTGGTGGTAAAGGTCATGGATTTGGAAGGTGGAGTCAAAGGAGCCTTGGTGAGATGCTACGGTGCATCTTGTAGACACTACACACTGCTGCCACTGTGCATAAGTGGTGGAAGGAGCTAATGTCTTCACATTGAGGATGCCCTCCTTCATCGTGATAATTGGGATAGATTTCAAACAGATCTAGCAACTCAAGGCAGGGCAACCATGAGGTGCTGTGAGCGATCAGCAGCAGCAGAACTGTACTCAGCCACAATCTATAAACTCATGGCCTGGTATTTCCCACACCCTTCCATTACCACCAAGTAAGGGAATTAATCCTAGTTCAATGAAAAGTGCAGGAGGGCACGCCTGGAGCAGCACCTGGCATACCTAAAAATGAGGTGTCAACCTGGTGAAGCTATAACACAGGACTACTTGTGTGCCAAACAACATAAACAGCAAGTAACAGACAGAGCTAAGTGATTCCGCAACCAATGAATCAAGTCTGCAATCCTGCCATGTCCAACCATGAATGATGGCGGACAATTAAACTACTCACTGGAGGAGGAGGCTCCACAAATATACCCATCCTCAATTATGGGAGAGTCCGGTATATCAGTGCAAAAGATAAGGCTGAAGCATTCGCTACAATCTTCAGCCAGGAGTGCCGAGTGGATGATCCATCTCGGCCTCCTCCAGATGACCCCAACATCACAGATGCCAGTCTTCAGCCAATTCAATTCACTCCATGTGATAAAGAAACAGCTGAAGGCACTGGATACTGCAAAGGCTATGGGCCCTGACAATATTCCAGCAACAGTATTGAAGACTTGTGCTCCAGAGCTTGCCATGCCCCTAGCCAAGCTGTTTCGGTGCAGCTACAATACTGGCATCTACCCGACAATGTGAAAAATTTCCCAGGTATGTCCTGTACACAAAAAGCAGGACAAATCCAACCCGACCAATTACCCATCGGACTACTCGCGACCATCAGTAAAGTGAAGGAAGGGGTCATCAACAGTGCTTTCAAGCGGCATTTGCTCAGCAATAACCTGCTCACTGACAATCATTTGGGTTCTGCCAGGGTCACTCAGCTCTTTACCTCTTTACAGCCTTGTTTCAAACATGGACAAAAGAGCTGAGCTCCAGAGGTGGGATGAAAGTGACTGCCCTTGACATCAATGCAGCATTGGACTGGGTGTGGCATCAGGGAGCCTTAGTAAAACTGTAGTCAATGGGAATCAGTGGGAAAACTCTCTGCCGGTTGGAGTCAGACCAAGCACAAATGTAGATGGTTGTGGTTGTTGGAGGTCAATCATCTCAGTTCCAGGACATCACTGCAGGAGTTCCTCAGGGTAGTGTCCTAGGCCCAACCATCTCCAGCTCCTTCAGCAATGACCTTCATTCCATCATAAGGTCTGAAGTGGAGATGTTCACTGATGATTGCGCAATGTTCAGCATCATTCACAACTCCTCAGATACTGAAGCAGTCCATGTCCACATGCAGCAAGGCCTGGATGATATCCAGGCTTGTGCTGAGAAGTGGAAGGTAACATTTGTGCCACACAAGGACCAGGCAATGACCATCTCCAGCAAGAGAGGATCTAACCATCGCCCCTTGACATTCAATGGCATTACCATTGCTGTATTCTCCATCATCAACATCCTGGGGGTTACCATTGACCAGAAAGTGACATGAACTAGCCACATAAATACTGTGGCTAGAAGAGTAGGTCGGAGGCTAGGAATGCTGCAGTGAGTAACTCCGCTCCTGACTCCCCAAAGCCTGTCCACCATCTACAAGGCACAAGTCAGCTGTGTGATGGAATACTCTCCACTTGCCTGGATGAGTGCAGCTCCATGAATACTCACTAAGTTTGACAGCATCCAGAACAAAGCAACCCGGTTGATTGGCACCCCATCCACAAACATTCACTCCCTCCACCACTGACACATAGTGGCAGCAGTGTGTACGATCTACAAGATGCACTGCAGGAACTCACCAAGGCTCCTTAGACAGCACCTTCCCACCCACGGCCGCTACCATCTAGTAGGGCAAGGGCAGCAATAGGTGGGAACACCACCACGTGGATATTCTCCTCCAAACCACTCAGCATCTTGGCTTGGAAATAGAATTCCATTCCTTCACTGTTGCTGGAACTCCCTCCCTAACAGCACTGTGGATATACCTGCGCCATATGGACTGCAGCAGTTCAAGGCGGGAGCTCATCACCATCATCTCAAGGGCAATTTAGAACTCGGGATGGGTAATAAATGCTGGTCTATCCAGTGAAGCCCACAACCCATGAAAGAATAATTTTTTTAATGTTTTAAGTGGTGGATGGGATGCCGATCAAGTGGGCTCTTTGTTCTGGATCGTGTAGGTTTTTGAGTGTTGTTGGAGCTACAGACATCTAGGCAAGGGGAGAATATTCCATTGCACTCCTGAGTTGTGCTTTGCAGATGGTGGGCAGACTTTGAGAAGACAGGAGTGAGTTACTCTCCTCATAATTCCCAACTTCTGACATGCTCTTGTAGCTACAGTATTTATATGGCTAATCCAGTTCAGTTACTGGTCAATGGTAACCCCCAGGATGTTGAGAGCGAGCGATTCAATGATGGTGACGCCATTAAATGTCAAGTGGAGATGGTTATATTCTACCTTGTTGGAGATCATCATTGCTTGGCACTTGTACGGCATGAATGCTACTTGTCATTTTATGATCAGGTAGCTCTCGGAGGTGGGACATCCTTTCTGATAGCAGCTTAAGTCTTGTTCTGAGCCAATTAATGGCCCTATGGCTGTTAATTTGGCTCGGACACTCCCAGTCACATGGAGCTTGGTGCAGCTTAATTTTAAGCCAGGGAGGTGGTGCGGGTCTCTGCCTTGGTGTGGAATTCTCCCCATGGCTCTATGACTAGGGAGTATAGTAAAAAAAGATTGGAGCCAGACCTTACAGGAGTGAAATTATAATAAAAACTTCAATACACAGGAACCCTCTTCTTTAAGCAGCCAACTGATTCTAGATCTGAGGTGAGGTGACTGCCCCTGCCATCATGGCAGCATTTGACCACGCATGGCACCAATGCCAGGTATCTACTCAACAGTTCCAGTACTCAGGGGCTCCCTCAACCTGTGACTGTGGTGTCCCTTTAGAGGGTCACTCATTTAACTCCTTCTACTCGGCCCCTGTCCTGTTCCCTCTTCCTGTCTGAGCTGCAGGTGTTGCACAAGATATGGTCAATCTGTTAGCATAGAAAGTTTATTCTGAAGTATTTTGTGAACCCACCTGTGCCCATTCTCATTCCTTTTGTAGTTGTTGGATATTCTGTCTTGTTTGAACCTTCAGCCATGGTGCTGACAGATGTTCCCAGATTGGGATGTTCTCTAATAAATATTAGACGAATACAAGGATTAGATGAATATATTAAAATCAGAAGAACATTGACAGCTTCAAACAGTGAGGCGATGCACAGCATTTATTTGCAGGATATATTTAGGGATTTTACAATCTCACAAATGCCACGGTGATACAAATGGTAGATTTTTTGGCTGCTAGACAATGTACGACCTGCTCTCACCCTTCTCCTCAAAAAGTCCACGCTTGACCCCTTTGTCCTTGCAAACAACTGCCCTCCAGTCTCCTTTTCCCTCTCAAAGTCCTTGAACATGTTATTATCTCCAAAATCCATGCCCATCTTTCTTGGAATTCCATATCTGAATCCCTCCAATCAAGGTGCAACCATTCCACACAACCAAAACAGCTCTTATTGAAGATGGCTCTGACAGTAAGAAATGTAGCATTTTCATCCTTCTCAACCTGTCTACAGTCTTTGACATGGTTGACCACATCATCCTTCTCCAACTCCTCTCTGCTGTCACCCAGCTGGGTGAAAATGCGGCAGAAGTTCCCAGATCAATTCTTATCTATTAAATTGCAGCCAAAGAATCTCTTCCCACTCCCACACCATTATCTCTGGAGTCTCCCAATGATGTCTCGTTGGCCCTCTTCTATTTCTCATCAATACGCTGTCCCTTGGCAACCTGGTTCCATATGTAAGCTGAGGACACCCAGCTCTACTTCATTACTGCTTCCTGTATCCTGACTCTAAACAAGTCTCTTTTACCCATCATCTGAGCCTACTGGTCCACGCTGGCTCCTAGTCTCACAACATCTCATTTTAAAATCCCCAACCTAGCTTTTCAGATTTCTCCATGGCCCCTCTCTTCCTATCTATGTAACCTCGAACAGCTCTGGAAGACATCGATATCTCTGCCCTCCATCTCTCCAAGTCTGACATGTTTCACATCCTGATGATAATCGTCCAGAACTGGGAGGCAAGTTCTGAGCTCTGGAATTCCCTTCCTGAGCCTCTCAGCCTCTGTTATTTTTCTCTCCTCCTTTCAAATTCTCCTTAAGAACACTAACTCTCTGACCAAAGTTTTTGGTCACCTGCTCTGGTACTCCTTCAGTATCTCGGTATCTTTTTAAAAAGGAATTGTACTGTTTTTGTTAAACAGCAAGGGATGTTTGGAGAATGAAAGGTGCTATACAAATGCAATTTGTTGCATTTTCTCCACTTCTGTGTCTCACTGCATGTCTTCTCATGCCCTTGTGCCCAATCAAACTATCAGCCAGTGTCTTATCATTTCTTCACTGTAGAAGTATAAAAATATTCCGTCTTGGATCAGTCTTTTCTCCAAATTACAAATTAAATTATTCTCCACGTTAATTTGTAAAGAAGTTTGAGACAATGTAAAATTTATTAATCTGCTGTTTAACCCACATTACACCCACCTCGCACTGGCCAAGCCCCGCACCCGTGCCCCCGCATTGTCCTAGCCCCACTCCCCACTGAACCAGCCCCGAACCCCCACTGACCCAGCCCCGCTCCCCCACCCCCCACCGACCCAGCACCGCCCCCCCACCCCACACCGACCCAGCCCCGCCCCCCCACGCCGCCCCCCCCCACCCCCCACCGACCCAGCCCCGCCCCCCCACCGACCCAGCCCCGCCCCCCCCACCGACCCAGTCCGCCCCCCCCCCAACCGAACCAGCCCGCGCACCCCCCCCACCGACCCAGTCCCATCGCCCCCCGAACCAGCCCCCGCCACCACCCCACCCCCGAACCAGCCCCCCCCAAACGAACCAGCCCCCGCCCCCCCACCGACCCAGCCCCGCACCCCCACCGACCCAGCCCCGCCCCCCCACCCCACACCGACCCAGCCCCCCCCACCCCAGCCCCGCCCCCCCACCGATCCAGCCCCGCCCCCCCACCGACCCAGCCCCGCCCCCGCCCACCCCCCACGACCCAGCCCCGCCCCCCCCACCGACCCAGTCCGCCCCACCCCCCCCCACCGAACCAGCCCGCGCCCACCCCCCACCGACCCAGTCCCACCACCCCCCCCGAACCAGCCCCGTCACCCCCCTCCCCAAACCAGCTCCCCCCCAACCGAACCAGCCCCCGCCCCCCCCCGACCAAGCCCCGCCTCCCCACCCCCCACTGACCCAGCCCCGCCTCCCCACCCCCCACTGAACCAGCCCCGCCTCCCCACCCCCCCGCGACCCAGTCCCCCCCCCCCCACCGAACCAGCCCGCGCCCTGCCCCACACCGAACTTGCCCCCACCACCCCCCCACTGACCCAGCCCCGCCTCCCCACCCCCCACTGACCCGCATGTCTGGAGTTTAGGGGTGGGGGGGATGGTCATGTCTGGAGTTTTGGGGTGGGGGGGGGAATGGTCATGTCTGGAGTTTGGGGGTGGGGGGGAATGGTCATGTCTGGAGTTTGGGGGTGGGGGGGAATGGTCATGTCTGGAGTTTGGGAGTGGGGGGGAATGGTCATGTCTGGAGTTTGGGGGTGGGGGGATGGTCATGTCTGGAGTTTGGGGGTGGGGGTGGCGGTCATGTCTGGAGTTTGAGGGTGGGGGTGATGGTCATGTCTGGAGTTTGGGGGTGGGGGGGAATGGTCATGTCTGGAGTTTGGGGGTGGGGGGGAATGGTCATGTCTGGAGTTTGGGGGTGAGGGGATGGTCATGTCTGGAGTTTGGGGGTGGGGGGGAATTGTCATGTCTGGAGTTTGGGGGTGGGGGAATGTTCATGTCTGGAGTTTGGGGGTGGGGGGATGGTCATGTCTGGAGTTTGGGGGTGGGGGGAATGTTCATGTCTGGAGTTTGGGGGTAGATGCTCATGTCTGGAATTTGGGGGTGGGGGGATGCTCTTGTCCGGAGTTTGGGGGTGGGTGGTGTGCTCATGTCTGGAGTTTGCAGGTGGGGGGGATGCTCATGTCTGGAGTTTGCGGGGTGCTCATGTCTGGAGTTTGGGGGTGGGGGAATGCTCATGTCTGGAGTTTGGGGGGGGGGTGCTCATATCTGGAGTTTGGGGGAGTATGCTCATGTCTGGAGTTTGGGGGGATGCTCATGTCTGGAGTTTGTGGGGGCGGGGATGTTCATGTCTGGAGTTTGGGGGTGAGGGGGATGGTCATGTCTGGAGTTTGGTGGTTGGGGGAATGCTCATGTCTGGAGCTTGGGGGGTTGCTCATGTCTGGAGTTTGGGGGGGATGCTCATGTCTGGAGTTTGGGGGGAAGCTCATGTCTGGAGTTTGGGGGGGGCGATTTTCATGTCTGGAGTTTGGGGGTGTGGGGGATGGTCATGTCTGGAGTTTCGGGGGGTGATTTTCATGTCTGGCGTTTGGGTGTGTGGGGGATGGTCATGTCTGGAGTTTGGGGATGGGGGGGATGCTCATGTCTGGAGTTTGGGGGTACATGCTCATGTCTGGGGTTTGGTGGTTGGGGGAATGCTCATGTCTGGAGTTTGGGGGGTTGCTCATGTCTGGAGTTTGGGGGGGATGCTCATGTCTGGAGTTTGGAGGGGGCGATTTTCATGTCTGGAGTTTGGGGGTGTGGGGGATGGTCATGTCTGGAGTTTCGGGGGGGGATTTTCATGTCTGGCATTTGGGTGTGTGGGGGATGGTCATGACTGTTGTTTGGGGGGGACGGATGCTCATGTCTGGGGTTTCGGGGCGAGGGGAATGCTCATGTCTGGAGTTTGGGTGTGGGCGGGATGCTCATGTCTGGAGTTTGGGGGTGGGGGGGATGCTCATGTCTGGAGTTTGGGGGGGGGGGGTGACGGGGTCTTTGTGAATGACGGAGAGAAGGTCAGTGTTTCTGGGGAATTTACAGTATTTCTAGAGAGTGAAAGCTTTGTATTGAAGTCAGATTGTTCAATAGAGGGGCGGCCCGGGATTAACCTGCAGCTTTGGAGAGAAAAGGGCGCATTTGCGCCACTCCTGAGGAAAATGGAGCAATGAGAGGCGGGGAGAATGGAGAAAGGCGAAAGGCTGCTTTTCCCTCCTAGACCCAGCTTCACTCTCGCTCTGAAGATCGTGTGTCCCAGCCCAAGGTGAAGAATGGGAACAAATCCAAACAACATAACCAGGGCTGAGTGAGGAAATCGCTGCCATGTCGGCAATGCCGTCTTTCCAAGGTCCCAGGAAGATGAGGGGATCCTCCCAGTCCCTGGACTCACATTGAAAACCCGCAAACTATTTACAGGCGATTTAAAATCTTCCCGCCTTCCTCCCAGGCTCCGCTTGATTGCAACATCTTCCCAGCCCGCCCCTAGCTCCGCCCCCAGCCCCCAAAGCCAGAGCCCCACCCCCTGCCCCGCTCCGCCCCCGCCCCGCCGCGCCCCCGCATCGCCCCGCCCCCGCACCGCCCCCAGTCACGCCCACAACACCGGCCCCGCCCCGCAGCCCCTCTCAGGTAAAACACAGATAAAAACAAAAACAGAAACACCTGAAACAACTCAGCAGGTCTGGCAGCATCGGCGGAGAAGAAAAGAGTTGACCCCGGCCCAGCGGCTCTCAGGTAAAACACACCCCGGCCAGCGGAGCAGGAAGCTCGGGGCGGAAAGGGAAAAGGCTCCTCGCGGGCCCAGCGCAGGCCCCGCCCCCGGTTACACTGCACCCGCTGATTGGCTAAAGAGCCAGGGAGATTGACAGGCCAGTGACAAGCTCAGTGGGCAGGAATTGGTGGGGGTGGTGTCGGTGGGGGGGATGCTCATGTCTGGAGTTTGGGGGTGGGGGGGATGGTCACGTCTGGAGTTTGGGAGTGGGGGGGTGGTCACGTCTGGAGTTTGGGGGTGGGGGGGTGGTCACGTCTGGAGTTTGGGGGTGGGGGGGTGGTCATGTCTGGAGGTTGGGGTTGGGGGGGATGGTCATGTCTGGAGTTGCGGGTATGGGGGGATGCTCAGGTCTGGAGTTTGGGGATGGGGGGGATGCTCATGTCTGGAGTTTGGAGGGGGGAAGGTCATGTCTGGAGTTTGGGGGTGGGGGTGGGTGGTCATGTCTGGGGGGTGGGGGTGGGGGGTCATGTCTGGAGTTTGGGTTTAGGGGGGATGGTCATGTCTGGAGTTTGAGTTTAGGGGGGATGGTCATGCCTGGAGTTTGAGTTTCGGGGGGATGGTCATGTCTGGAGTTTGGGGGTGTGGGGGATGCACATGTCTGGAGTTTGGGGGTGGGGGGATGCTCATGTCTGGAGTTTAGGTGGGGGGATGGTCATGTCTGGAGTTTGGGGGTGGGGGGAAGGTCATGTCTGGAGATTGGGTGTGGGGGGATGGTCATGTCTGGGGTTTGGGGGTGTGGGGGATGGTCATGTCTGGGGTTTGGGGGGGATGGTCATGTCTGGAGTTTGGGGGTGGGGGGGATGGTCATGTCTGGAGTTTGGGGGTGGGGGGGATGGTCATGTCTGGAGTTCGGGGGTGGTGGGGGGGGATGGTCATGTCTGGAGTTTGGGGGTGAAGGGGGATGCTCATGTCTGGAGTTTGGGGCTGGGGGGATGCTCATGTCTGGTGTTTGGGGGTGGGGGGGATGGTCATGTCTGGAGGTTGGGGGTGGGGAGGGGATGGTCATGTCTGGAGTTGCGGGTAGGGGGGGATGCTCAGGTCTGGAGTTTGGGGATGGGGGAATGGTCATGTCTGGAGTTTGGGGGTGGGGGATGGTCATGTCTGGAGTTTGGGGGTGGGGGGGATGCTCATGTCTGGAGTTTAGGTGGGGGGATGGAGTTTGGGCTGGGGGATGGTCATGCCTGGGGTTTGGGGGTGGGGAAGATGCTCATGTCTGGGGTTTGGGAGTGGGGAAGATGCTCATGTCTGGTGTTTGGTGGGGGGATGGTCATGTCTGGAGTTTGGGGGTGGGGGGGGATGGTCATGTCTGGAGATTGGGGGTGGGGAGATGGTCATGTCTGGGGTTTGGGGGTGTGGGGGATGCTCCTGTCTGGAGTTCGAGGGTCGGGGGGGATGCTCATGTCTGGAGTTTGGTGGGGGGGGTGCTCATGTCTGGAGTTTGGGGGTATAGGGGATGGTCAGGTATGTAGTTTGGGGGTGGGGGGGATGGTCATGTCTGGGGTTTGGGGGTGGTCATGTCTGGAGTTTGGGGGTGTGGGGAATGCACATGTCTGGAGTTTGGGGATGGGGGGGATGCTCATGTCTGGAGTTCAGGTGGGGGGATGGTCATGTCTGGAGTTTGGGGTTTGGGGGGTGGTCATGTCAGGAGTTTTAGGGTGTGGGTAATGCTCCTATCTGGAGTTTGGGGGTGGGGGGGATGCTCATGTCTGGAGTTTAGGGGGGGGAGCGCTCCTGTCTGGAGTTTTGGTGTGTGGGGAATGCTCCTGTCTGGAGTTTGGGGGTGGGGGGGGATGGTCATGTCTGGAGTTTGGGGGGCGGGGGGTGGGGGGTGGTCATGTCTGGAGTTTGGGTGGTGGGGGGATGGTCATGTCTGGAGTTTGGGGGGGGGATGCTCATGTCTGGAGTTTGGGGGTGGGGGGGATGGTCATGTCTGGAGTTTGGGGGGGATGGAGTTTGGGCAGGGGGATGGTCATGCCTGGGGTTTGGGGGTGGGGAAGATGCTCATGTCTGGGGTTTGGGAGTGGGGAAGATGCTCATGTCTGGTGTTTGGTGGGGGGATGTTCATGTCTGGAGTTTGGGGGTGGGGGGGATAGTCATGTCTGGAGTTTGGGGGTGGGGGGAATGCTCATGTCTGGAGTTTGAGGGTGGGGGGATGGTCATGTCAGGTGTTTCGGGGTGGGTTGGGATGCTCATGTCTGGAGTTTGGGGGTGGGGGATGGTCATCTCTGGAGTTTGGGGGGGGTGGGGGATGGTCATGTCTGGAGTTTTGCGGGAGGAGGATGCTCATTTAAGACAGGGATGTGGAGAATTATTTTGCTGAGGTTTGAGAGTCTTTGGAACTCTCTTAAAAGGTGGTGGGAGCAGAGTCTTTGAATATTTTTAAGGCAGAGCTGGATAAATTCTTGATTAACAAAGGGGTGAAATATTCACGTGGGTGGACAGGAGTTTGGGTTACATTCAGATCAGCCATGATCTTTTGAATGGTGGGCATTCTCTTGGGACTGAGTGGCCTACTCCTAAGTTGTATGTTCCATTGATGGCATTATGCTGGAGGTGGAGGAAGCATAACCCTGCTGCTCATTGGCATCCTTAAGCCTGGCCCCAGGTAGGCAAGATACCATGCTGATCAGACAGTCTGTAACGTGGAGAGGATTTAGGGGAGGTAATGGCGTAGTGGTATTGTTGCTGGACTAGTAATCCAGAGACCCAGTGTAATGTTCTAGGGAACTACTGAGGAACAGCAGCACAGGACTGAGAGCGCACCAACCAGAGAGAACCCTTCCAATTCAAAGAGCTTCTATAGATCGACTGGGGAGAAAGGTAAGAGTACCATTTAATCTGGGTGAGGGACTAAGGCCTCACCCTGCATATTTTCCTTATAAAATGTAGAGAGTGATGCTCATTGCTGTTTCTAAAAAAAAACAAAATGGACAAAGACCACAAATGGCTGAATTTATGTATGTCTGTGACCCCAGACAAAAGGAGCAACCTGGCAATATCGAAGAAACTTGCACCTCATTATCTCTGATGAGCCACTAAGAAACACCGCCACACTTCCCAATCCTGTGGGCTGCACGGACCAAATTCAAAGAGAGCTATAAAAGGCCATCTGCATTTCATAACCCAGGTGGGCCAACAGGGTTCTGCTCATCTGCTGAGACAAAGGACCCCGCAACCTTCCTTTCAATTCTTAATGGCTGAGACATTTAACAATCTCGGGGGCCCAGAGGAAGGATACACACCCTTTGTCAAAGACAATGTGAAGAAGTGTGAGTCATGTGACATGGACCTCCAGTTTCTGGAACCAGTAATATTGCCTTGCTGTACTACAAAGTCAGTCTCCCATTTTTCCATCTGACTAGCAGCCTCACAGACAAGGTGCTCAGACCCAGGCTGGTCACCTGGCCCCATCTACACTGCTTCCATTTGGAAATATTGTACCATTGCCCACAAGACTGATTCATCTCTGCATGCCTGTGTCATCGTGTGAAGTCAACATCACTGGAAATGTGAATTAACCAGCATCAGTTTTCAGCTCACCAACCTCCGTGAAGAAATACCTCATTAGACTTTGATTCTGGACTCTGGAGCCCACGTGAAACAATATTTCTTTCCTCTGTCGTCTCATTGCACTATAATTCTTTCTTTTCTCCATCCCTCTTTTTCCTATCTGAAGGTGAGGGGGACGTTGCAAACCTTCATTCGTGCTCTGAGTAAGAATTCGGGGATGAATGAAGAAATGCTGCCATGTCATTTCGAATCGACAGTTCATTTCAGGTCCAGGAAAATTGAAACATCTTCTCAGTATCTTGGCCCACAAGGAGTAAACTGAACAATTTAAAGAACAGACTATCTTTTTGAGTTTTCTTTTAAGTCTCCACCTTATTTTAATATTCCCTAGCGTGCCCCAATAACTGCCATGTAAACATAGGTATGAACAAGAAATGAAGCTAGCCGTTTCACACTGCTACCAAGCAGTAGCAACACGGGTAGGATTTTCCACCAACAGGATGCTGCCGTCAAGCCAAAGAGACGTTCTGCCCAAAACACAAATGAATTTCCGTGCCAGTGTGATGCCAGGTACGTAGGCCGTGGTCTCAACAACTGGAGATCGTATCAAACAGCGAGTCTCTCTGGCTGTTCATAACAGGCAGACTACTGACCTTACTCAACCAGCCTGTGCTTGCAAAGTTCAGAAAAATGTCCCCTGTTAGATGTGATTCCATGACTAGACAACACTTGCTGTAAAACCCCGAGTGTGCTAAGATATATTGGAATTGCAACTTCGTTGTTAAATTTAAATTTTAAAAAAAGACTAACTAACTGTTCAGGGTTCATCTTCCGCTGAAATAAACTCCAAATATATAATCTTAGTTTATTTTAAATTTTCAATTTCAATTATTTTCACGATGTGATTTCCCCTGTTGCCGGGGCAACAATCTGTCAGATCTCAGTCTAAGAGGTGGGGAGACCAGCTGTGGAGGGAAATCCTGGGGGAAGGGGACAGACAGGCTTATGGCGACAGACAGGGGCAGTTAGACACAGAAGGCAAAAAGAAAGACAGACCAGGGGAAAGCTGACAGGGCAGATGGGGGTGAAACCGAAGAGACAGAGAGAGACAAGGAAGATGGAAACTGAGACTTAGAGAGACAGAGTGGGGGTCACAACAGGAGGGAAGGCAACAGGCAGGAGATAGGGAGGGAGAGAAAGAGAGAGATAGTGGGCAAGAAGAGACAGAGAAAGAAACCAAGAAGGAGTCATACTTGGGGAGGAGACAGAGAAAGAGGCGCAGATAGATGGGATGAATCAGGCAGGTGGGAAACAAAGAAAGGGAGGCAGAACGGTGGAGACAGACTGGATAAACAGATATGGGAAACAGCCAGAGGGATTAGAGAGAGACCTGGGGATGGGGCAGAAAGAGAGAATCAGACGGAGTCAACTGGGGAGACAGACAGGAAGCGAAGGCAAATAGGGGAGATGGATGGGCGACACACAGAGAGAGAGAGAGAGAGAGAGAGAGAGACAGACAGACAGATGTAACATGTACCAGAGTGAGTGAGAATGATGGAGGGAGACAAAGAGAGAAGCATTGGAGAGAGATAGATGGAGAGATAAGCAGGAGGTATATGATGGGGAGCCAGGCAGAGAATAGACAAAGCCAGGGAAGATCAGGGCAGTTGAAAGACAGGCAAGGAAAGGGCAGAGAAGGAAGTGCATAGTGGTGAAAGATGGATACACCAATGAGGAAAGGGCAGAGAGAAAGAGGCAGATGTGACGGGGGGAGAGAGAATGAGGCATACACCTGGCAGACCGATGGGGGATGGGATATAACAAGAGAGAAATATGGGAGATAAACATGGCTCAGATAAGAGAGACATAGACAGAGATAGACAGCGAAAGAGAAAAATGAGGTGGACAGAGGGACAAATTGGCAAGACAACAAAAAACAAAGGCAAGAATCGCATAATCACAGCACATAAGAGGCCCTTCGGCCCATCGAGTCTGCACTGACACGTGAGAAACACCTGACCTACCTGCCTAATCTCATTTACCAGCACTTGGCCCATAGCCTTGAGTGTTATGACATGCCAAGTGCTCATCCAGGTACTTTTTAAAGGATGTGAGGCAACCCGCCCCCTCCCAGGCAGCGCATTCCAGACCGTCAGCAACCTCTGGGTAAAAACGTTTTTCCTCACATCCCCCTGAACCTCCTGCCCCTCACCTTGAACGTATGTCCCCTCATGACTGACCCTTCAACTAAGGGGAACAGCTGTTCCCTATCTATTCTCTCCATGCCCCTCATAATCTTGTACACCTCAATCAGGTCGCCCCTCAGTCTTCTCTGTTCCAACGAAAACAACCCAAGTATATCCAACCTCTCTTCATCACTTAAATGTTTCATCCCAGGCAACATCCTGGTGAATCTCCTCTGCACCCCCTCCATTGCAATCACATCCTTCTTATGATGTAATGACCAGAACTGCACACAGTACTCCAGCTGTGGCCTCACCAAGGTACTATACAACTCCACAGGACCTCCCTACTTTTGTAATCTATGCCTCGGTTGATAAAAGCAAGGGTCCCATATGCCTTTTTCACCACCCCACTAACATGCCCGTCCGCCTTCAGACATCTCTGGACAGACACGCCAAGGCCCCTTTGTTCCTCAGAACTTCCTAGTGTCATTGCCGTTCATTGAATACTCCGTTGTCAAATTACTCCTTCCAAAGTGTATCACCTCTCACTTTTCAGTGTTAAATTGCATTTGCCACTTATCTGCCCATTTGACCACCCCGTCTATATCTTCCTATAGCCCAGGACACTCAACCTCACTGTTAACCACCCGGCCAATCTTTGTGTCATCCGCAAACTTACTAATCCTCCCCCCCACATAGTCATCTATATCGTTTATATAAATGATGAATAATGGGGGACCCAGCACAGATCCCTGTGGTATGCCAATGAACACTGGCTTCCAGTCACTAAAGCATCCTTCTGTCATCACCCTCTGTCTCCTACAATGAAGCCAATTTTGAATCCACCTTATCAAATTACCCTGTATCCCATGTGCATTTGCCTTCTTTATAAGTCTCCCATGTGGGACCTTGTCAAAGGCTTTGCTGAAATCCATGTAAACTACATCCACTGCACTAAACTCATCTACACACCTGGTCACCTCCTCAAAAAATTCAATCAAATTTGTTAGGTATGACCTCCCTCTGACAAAGCCATGCTGACTATCCCCGATCAAACCTTGCCTCTCCAAGTGGAGATAGATTCTCTCCTTCAGAATTCTCTCAAATAGTTTCCCTACCACTGACGAGAGACTTATCGGCTTATCTCTGCAACCCTTCTTAAATAGCGGAACCATATTAGCTGTTCTCCAGTCCTCTGGCACCTCCCCCATGGCCAGAGAGGAATTAAAAATTTGGGTCAGAGCCCCTGCGATCTCCTCCCTTGCCTCCACAGCAGCCTGGGACACAAATCATCCAGACCTGGAGATTTGTCTACTCTTAAGCCTGCCAACACCTCCAATACCTTGTCACTCCCTAGAAACCAACTAGAGAAGGTATGAGACACGAGTTGGCTATGATGGATTGGGAAACGTTACTTAAAGGGATGACGGTGGAGAGGCAATGGCAAACATTCAAAGAGCGCATGGGTGAACTGCAGCAATTGTTTATTCCTGTCTGGCGCAAAAGTAAAATAGGAAAGGTGGCCAAACCATGGCTTACAAGGGAAATTAGAGATAGTATTAGATCCAAGGAAGAGGCATACAAATTGGCCAGAAAAAACAACAGACCTGAGGATTGGGAGCACTTTAGAATTCAGCAAAGGAGGACCACCGGATTGATTAAGAAGGTGAAAATACAGTACGAAAGTAAGCTTGCGGGGAACATAAAAACTGACTGTAAAGGTTTCTATAGGTATGTGAAGAGAAAAAGATTGGTGAAGACAAATGTAGGTCCCTTCCAGTCAGAAACAGGGGAATTTATAATGGGGAACAAAGAAATGGCTGACCAACTAAATACATACTTTGGCTCTGTCTTCACAAAGGAGGACACAAATAACATAGCAGAAATGTTGGGGAACACAGGGTTTAGTGAGAGGGAGAAACTGAAGGAAATCGGTATTGGTAGGGAAAGTGTTGGAGAAATTGATGGGATTGAAGGCGGATTAATCCCCAGGGCCTAATAATCTACATCCCAGAGTACTTAAGGAAGTGGCCCTAGAAATAGTGGATGCATTGGTTGTCATCTTCTGAGATCCTATAGACTCTGGAATAGTTCCTACAGATGGGAGGTTTGCTAATGTAACCCCACTATTTAAAAAGGGAGTTAGAGAGAAAACAGGGAATTATAGACCAGTCAGCCTGACGTCGGTAGTGGGGAAAATTCTAGAGTCCATTTTATAAGATTTAATAGCTGAGCACTTGGAAAACAGTGGCAGGATCGGTCAGAGTCAGCATGGATTTCCGAAAGGGAAATAATGCTTGACAAATTGACTGGAATTTTTCCAGAATGTAACTAGTAGAGTTGATGAGGGGGAGCCAGTGGATGTGGTTTATTTGGACCTCCAGAAGGCTTTCGACAAAGTCCCACATAAGAGATTAGCGTGTAAAATTAAAGCGCATGGGATTGGGGGTAGTGTATTGAGATGGATAGAAAACTGGTTGGCAGACAGGAAACAAAGAGTAGGAATAAACGGGTATTCTTCCAAATGGCAGGCAGTGACTAGTGGGGTACCACAGGAATCGGTGCTGGGACCCCAGCTATTCACAATATATATTAATGATTTAGATGAGGGAGCTAAATGTAATAGCTCCAAATTTGCAGATGACACAAAGCTGGGTGGGAGGGTGAGCTGTGAGGAGGATGCAGACATGCTTCAGTGTGATTTGGACAAGCTGAGTGAGTGGGCAAATGCATGGCAGATGCGGTATAATGTGGATAAATGTGAGGTTATCCACTTTGGTAGAAAAAACAGGAGGTAGATTATTATCTGAATGGCTATAAATTGAGAGAAGGGAATGTGCAACGAGACCTGGGTGTCCTCGTACACCAGTCGCTGAAGGGAAGCATGCAGGTGCAGCAGGCGGTAAAGAAGGTAAATGGTATGTTCGCCTTCAGAGGCCAGAAGATTCGAGTAAAGGAACAGGAATGTCTTGCTGCAATTGTACAGGGTATTGGTGAGACCACACCTGGAATATTGTGTGCAGTTTCGGACTCCTTATCTGAGGAAGGATGTTCTTGCGATAGAGGGAGTACAGCAAAGGTTAACCAGACTGATTCCTGGGATGGCTGGACTGACATATGAGGAGAGATTGGGTTGGTTAGGATTATATTCACTGGAATTCAGAAGAATGAGGGGGAATCTCATAGACACCTATAAAATTCTAACAGGACTAGACAGGGTAGATTCAGGAAGGATGATCCCGATGGTGGGGGAGTCCAGGACTAGGGGTCACAGTCTGAGGATACGGGGTAGACCATTTAGGGTTGAGATGAGGAGAAATTTCTTCACCCAGAGAGTGGTGAGCCTGTGGAATTCGTTACCACAGAAAGTAGTTGAGGCCAAAGCATTGTATGTTTTCAAGAAGGAGTTAGATATAGCTCTTGGGGCAAAAGGGATCAAAGGATATGGGGAGAAAGCGGGAGCAGGCTATTGAGTTGGATGATCAGCCATGATCATAATGAATGGCCTACTCCTGCTTTTTTCTATGTTACAATGAAATCACCCCTCACTCTTCTGAACTCCAGTTTTAACCCAGTCTGACCAACCTTTCCTCAAAAGACAGCCTGTACATTCCAGGTATCAATCGAGTAAACCTCCTCTGAACTGCCTCCAACCCATTTACATCCATCCTTAAAATGGAGAACAAAACTGCACACAGTATTCAAGCTGCAGGCTCACAAATGCCCTGTACAACAGAAGCATAACGTCCTTACTTTTGTGTTATATTCCTCTCCTAATAAAGGATAGCATTCCAGTAGCCTTCTTAATTACTTGCTTTGCCTGCATACTAACTTTTTGTGACTCACGGCTATGTGGAAAATTGCCCAGGCATATCCTGTACACAAAGAACAGGACAAATCCAACTCGGCCAATTACCTCCCCATCAGTCTACTCTCGATCAATAGTAAAGTAATTGGAGGGGTCAGAAACAGTGCTATCAAGCAACACTTGCTTAGCAGTAACCTGCACAGTGATGCCCAGTTTGAGTTCCGCCAGGGCCACTCAACTCCTGACCTCCAAGTCACTCACTATCCTGACTTGGAAATATGCCACCGTTCCTTCACTGTCACTGGGTCAAAATCCTGGAACTCGCTTCCTAACAGCACTGTGGGTGCACATATACAACATGGAATGCAGCAGTTCAAGAAGACAGCTCACCACCACCTTCTCAAGGGAAATTAGGGATGGGTAATAAATACTGGCCCAGCCAGCAAAGCCCACAACCCATGAATGAATGTTTAAAAATGCCAGCACTAACAGGAAACTGAACATCACCCTGGATGTCCAGAGTCTGAACAATCCCCACCTTTTCAATCTCGGCGTCATCCTTGACAGAAGTCTTACATACAAGCAGCACGTCATCAAGACAGCAGAAAAATAACCTGCAACAGGCTCACAGTAAACTGACAAGTTCCTCATGGGGATCACAGGCCAACATCCTGAGGATCTCTCCTCTTGCCATCATGTACTCAACTGCAGAATACTGCGGCCCAGTAAGATACCAATCTGACCACAACAAATGTACCAATGTACATCATGCAGGACTCTTTGACCAGATCACCTCCCCTGGTTCCCTGCTCGGAACAGGAGCAGCCCCGCCCCACACCATCCCCACCATCAGAAGGATAATTGCAACGGGCAAGCAATTGGCAAAAGTCTACTTTAACCCAGAATGCTCTAATTCAACAACTTCCTCAACCCACCAGCAGTATACCTTCCATCACGCCACCCCATATGGTTCAACACACGACAGCGAGAAGTAACATCTGTGGCGGAGGATTAGCAGGAGAAAACATCCATCAGAAACCACTCTTGTTGTAGAATGCAATGCTCATCCACCCAGCTTTGAGCTCCGAGAGTGGGTCTCTTAAACCATTTCTAGACTGACCAATGCTCTGTGCAGCACTCAACATTAGTGAGGTCGCCAAGACCATCCAGTATGCTGTGGTGTGGTCCAAACAATGACTCGTATTTTTGAGGAGTGTCCACTGACTAAACAAGAAGGCGGCTAAAAGAACTCCGTCTAGCCACTAACAAAGCTATTGCTTGGTTCTATGATTATACAAACATTAAATAAATAAATTTAAAATCTTAGATGAATGACAGGTGATCTCATTGAAACATAAAAGAATCTGAAGGGGCATGACCGTGTAGACATTGAAAAGCTGTTTCCCATGGCTGGGAATCTAGAAGATGGGATTACAGATTATTCAGGACTGAGATAAGGAGGAACTGATTCACTCAGAGTTGTGAATCTTTGGAACTCTCCACCCCAGAGATTGTGGATGCTCGTTTGATCTTGCATGGACAGCGGTGGTTCAAGAAGGAACCTCACCACCACCTTCTCAATTGGGGGTGGGCAATAAAAATGCTGCCTAGACAGTGACACCCACATCCAATGAAATAATAAAAGGAAGGGTATAAGGAGCAGGCAGGAAAGCAGAGGTAAGGCAGAAGAGTCATTATGATCAGACATAGTGCAGCAGACTCAAGAGGCCAAAGGGTCCACAGCTTATGTCCACAGCTACTTATGTTCCTGTGTTAAAATCATGGCATTGCCAGATCAGGAGCCAATGCAGTAACACACTAACAGAGACTTACAGCTCACTGCCCGGCAGACAGGAAGAAAGGACACTGATGTCTGTAGAGGAGCAGTCAGGGTCACAGCAGCAGTCCAGTTCACTGACTCTGCCAATCAGGCCACTGGTACAAATGGGAACAGCTGGAACAAGACAGAGAGAGAAATGTCTTACCACAGAGCACAGAAAGTATCAAAAACCATCTCCCTCCCATGTCTGAATCCACAATAATTTTCTTCTCCATTTCCCCATATCAATCTTTAAACTTATTCTCCCATTGCTTTCTACTTATTCAATTACTGGTGCCAGATATGCTCTCAACCCTTTGAATTAAAAATAATACGGTGAATTTGTGGTCCAATTTTAATCGTGATGCAGGACCAAAGAGACTTCAAAGAAAACACTCTCAGATTTTGAGACTTTTTTTTCTATGTTATAAACAGAGTTATAGATGACAAAAATGAGGAAGTTATGTTCAATTTTTATCAATCACAGGTTGGGCCGGAGCGAGAGTTTCCGGGTCCCACACTTAAAGAGCTGGAGCAGAATTAACAGAATGGGAGCAAGAATGAGAAACTTTACAAGATAGACTGCAGCAGTTCAAGAAGGAGGCTAACCACCAGCTTGTCAACGGCATTTAGGAACATGCAACAGATGCTGGCCTTGTCAGTGACTCCCAAATCCCATGAAAGAATTTTTTAAAAAACGTCAGTTATGTGAAGCCCTGGGAAAACTGGTGCTGTTTCCCTTAGAGCAGAGAAGGCTAAAGGGAGATTGAACAGAGGAGTTCAAAATGAGGAAGGTTTTGATCGTGAGGGAGGAAGTGTTTCCATTGGCAGAGGGGTCGGAAGCAGGAGGACAGATTTATGGAATCTGTAATTTGTAAAGGAACCAGAAGGGAGATGAGTTTTTATTTTAAACAGTGAGTTATGATGATCTGGAAGGAGCGATATGAAAGAGCGGGCGCAGAAGTAACTCCCCATCCTGCACCACCCATTCTCCCCACACCACCCTACCCCGCCCCCTGCCAACTACCTGCTCTGATTGAGGATCTTAGGAACGTGAAAAGAATTGATCAGTTGACAGAAACTTTAATGACTGGTGTGGGAGGCCAGGGCAAGGGGACAACTGTCCTATTATCAGAGTCACAATATTCAGGAGAGCAAGTTAGGAAACACTTCCTGACACAAAGCTGGGGTAAGTGGAGAACTCTGTCCCAGAAAATTTGCGCTCGAGAACATTCCGCACCATATCCAAGCTGTTCCAGTAAAGCTACAACAGCTACAGCTACCCGGCTTTGTGGAAAATTGCCCAGTTATGTCCTGTACACAAAGAGCAGGACGAGTCCAAGCCAGCTAATTACCGCCCCATCAGTCTACTCTCCATCATCAGTAAAGTAGAAGGAGGAGTCATCAACAGTGCTATCATGCAGCACTTGTTTAGCAATAACCTGCTCACTGACACCCAGTTTGGGTTCAGCCAGGGTCACTCAGCTCCTAAACTTATGACAGTGAGATGAGAGTGACTGCCCTTGAGATCAATTCTCCATTTGACTGAGTGTAGTATCAAGGAGCCCTAGCAAAACTGGAGTCAATGGGAATCAGGGGGAAAACTCTCTGCTAATTAGAGTCATACCGAGCACAAAGAAAGATGGTTGTTGGAGGTCAGTCATCTCAGCTCCAGGAGTTCCTTAGGGTCGTGTCCTCAGCCCAACCATCCTTAGCTGTTTCAATGACCTTCCTTCCACAAGATCAGAAGTGGGGATGTTCGCTGATGATTGCACAATGTTCAGCACCATTAGTGACTCCTCAGATACCGATGCAGTCCATGTCGAAATGCAGCAAGACCTGGACAATATCCAGGCTTGAGCTGACAAGTGGAAGTAACATTCACACCACACAGGTGTCAGGCAATGACCATCCCCAACAAGAGGGAATCCAACCATCGCCTCTTGATGTCCAATGGCATTCCCATCACTGAATCCCCCACTATCAACATCCTGGGGTTTACCATTGACCAGAAACTGAGCTGCACCGGCCAAATAAAAACTGTGGCTACAAGAGCAGGTCAGAGGCTGGGAATCCTGCAGCGGGTAACTCGCCTCCCTATCCCCCCAAAGCCTGTCCATTGGGCGGGGATTTGATGATGGGGGACGGGGTCTTTGTGAATGACGGTGAGAAGGTCAGTGTTTCTGGGGAATTTACAGTATTTCTAGAGAGTGAAAGCTTTGTATTGAAGTCAGATTGTTCAATAGAGGGGCGGCCCGGGATTAACCTGCAGCTTTGGAGAGAAAAGGGCACATTTGCGCCACTCCTGAGGAAAATGGAGCAATGAGAGGCGGGGAGAATGGAGAAAGGCGAAAGGCTGCTTTTCCCTCCTAGACCCAGCTTCACTCTCACTCTGAAGATCGTGTGTCCCAGCCCAAGGTGAAGAATGGGAACAAATCCAAACAACATAACCAGGGCTGAGTGAGGAAATTGCTGCCATGTCGGCAATGCCGTCTTTCCAAGGTCCCAGGAAGATGAGGGGATCCTCCCAGTCCCTGGACTCTTTTTTTTTTGCAAAAATATACTTTATTCATAAAATATCTTCAATCACATTCCAAACCATTCCAAAAACACCATTACAAGGGTACAATCCGGTTCAACTTTTACAAAATGTATCACCAGGTGCATCAGTACAAACAATATTACAATCATTTACAGCCTTTCATTTTGAGCTGTACAGCCCGAGGGGGTTTAAACAGTTCCCAGCCCCTCGGTGCGCTGTGGCAGAAAGGTCTTAGACAGCGACCCTTCCCCATTGCGCCTTTGCGGCAGCTGCCCCAAGCTTTAGTGCGTCCCTCAGCACGTAGTCCTGGACTTTGGATTGTGCCAGTCCGCAACACTCGGTCGGGGACAACTCTTTGTGCTGGAAGACCAACAAGTTTCGGGCAGACCAAAGCGCGTCTTTCACCGAGTTGATGATCCTCCAGCTGCAGTTGATGTTTGTCTCGGTGTGTGTCCCTGGGAACAGCCTGTAGAGCACAGAGTCCTGTGTCACAGAACTGCTCGGGATGAACCTCGACAGCAACCACTGCATCTCTCTCCAGACCTTCTTTGCAAAGGCACAATCCACAAGGAGGTGAACAACGGTCTCTTCCCCACCACAGCCACCTCGAGGGCAGAGGGGGTGAGACTCCTGGTGTGTAGGAAGGATCTGACGGGGAGGGCCTTTCTCACCACCAGCCAAGCCACGTCTTGGTGCTTGTTGGAAAGTTCTGGCGATGAGGCATTCTGCCAAATGACTTTGACAGTCTGCTCGGGGAATCATCCCACAGGGTCCACCCTCTCCTTTTCCCTCAGGGCCTCTAAGATGTTACGTGCTGACCACTGCCTGATGGACTTGTGGTCAAAGGTGTTTTTCTGCATAAATTTTTCCACCAGGGACAGGTGGTATGGCACGGTCCAACTACTTGGAGCGTTCCGCGGCAGCGTGGCCAGACCCATCCTTCGCAACACCAGGGACAGGTAGAACCTCAGCACATAGTGACACTTGGTGTTTGCGTACTGAGGGTCTACGCACCGCTTGATGCAGCCACACACAAAGGTGGCCATCAGTATGAGGGTGATGTTGGGCACGTTTTTTCCCCCTTTATCTAGAGGCTTGTGCATCGCGTCCCTGCGGACACGATCCATTTTTGACCTCCAGATAAAGCGGAAGATGGCTCGAGTGATCGCCACCACGCAGGAGTGTGGAATGGGCCAGACCTGCGCCACGTACAGCAACAGCGAGAGTGCCTCACACCTGATGACCAGGTTCTTACCCGCAATGGAGAGGGAGCGTCGCTCCCACATGCCCAGTTTCCTTTTCACCATAGACACTCGCTCCTTCCAGTTTCCAACGCATGCCCTGGTCCCTCCGAACCATATCCCCAGCACCTTCAGGCCGTCAGCCCTGACAGTGAAGGGGACAAAGGATCGGTCAGCCCAGTTCCCAAAGAACATGGCCTCGCTCTTCCCACGATTTACCTTGGCTCCCGAGGCCAGTTCGAACTGGTCGCAGATGTGGATCAGTCTGCGCACCGACGGCGGATCCGAGCAGAAGACGGCGACGTCGTCCATGTACAGGGAGGCTTTTACCTGAGTGCCTCCACTGCCTGGGATCGTCACTCCTCTTATGCCCGGATCCTTCCTGATGGACTCGACAAAAGGTTCTATGCAACACACGAAAAGAACAGGCGAGAGAGGACAGCCCTGCCTGACTCCAGATTTAATCGGAAAGCTATCTGTTTCCCACCCATTGATTGAGACTGCGCTACTGATGTTAGTGTAGAGCAGTTGGATCCAATTTCGAATTCCCTCCCCAAACCCCATTTTGGAGAGCACATCCACCATGTAGGTGTGCGATATTCTGTCAAAGGCCTTCTCCTGATCCAAGCTGATGAGGCAGGTATCCACACCCCTGTCCTGTACATAGGTAATCGTATCCCTGAGCAGCGCGAGGCTGTCAGAGATCTTCCTGCCTGGCACAGTGCAGGTCTGGTCAGGGTGAATCACCAATTCCAGAGCGGATTTGACCCGATTGGCTATGACCTTGGACAGAATTTTATAGTCCACATTCAACAGTGAAATGGGTCGCCAATTTCTAATTTCCTCCCTTCCCACCTTGTGCTTGTAGATGAGGGTGATAATGCCTTTCCTCATGGATTCTGACATGCTGCCGGCCAGGAGCATACTCTCGTACACTTCTAGCAGGTCTGGGCCGATCAAGTCCCACAGAGCCGAATACAACTCCGCCGGCAAGCCGTCGCTTCCGGGAGTTTTACTCTTCTCGACGGACTCAAGGGCCTTAGTCAGTTCATCAGGAGTTAGCGGTTTGTCAAGGCTCTCCCGTGTACTGTTGTCTATGACCTCCGTGATAGAGGACAGGAAGGACTGGGAGGCCGTGCTGTCCATGGGCTTCACGTCATACAATCTGGCATAAAAGGATTTGCTGATCCTCAAAATGTCGGACTGCGATGACTTTACTGAGCCGTCTTCTTCCTTCAGGCTGCTGATCACAGAGCTCTCTCTGTGTACCTTTTGGAAGAAGAAATGTGAGCACGTCTCATCCTGCTCCACGGACCGGACTCTGGAACGGAAAATGATCTTGGAGGCCTCCGAGGCGAAGTGCAAGGCTTGCTGGCTCTTCACCTCTTGGAGTTCCTCCTTGACATCGACCCCCATCGACTGCAGCCGGAGCAGATTCTGCATGTTTTTCTGGAGTCGAGACATTTCCCTCTGTTCCTTTCTAGCTTTCTGGGTGCCTTTGAGGATGAAAAACCTCTTGATGTTTCCCTTGATCGCTTCCCACCAGTGTGTCAGGGACTCAAAGAGGGGTTTCACGGTTCTCCAACCTTTGTAATCCCTCTTGAGCTCCTCAATGTTCTCTGGGGTCAGCAGTTGCACATTTAGCTTCCATGGCCCCCTGCCCACCCTCAGGTCCTTCTCTAAGTGGCAGTCCGCCAGTAGGAGGCAGTGGTCAGAGAAAAACACCGGCTTGACGTCAGTGGATCTGACTGTGAATGCACGGGACACAAACAGGAAGTCTATCCTGGAACGAATGGACCCGTCTGGCCGCAACCAGGTGTACCTACGCTGCGCTCCGTCTGCAGGGTTGCTGAAGACGTCGTGCAGCTTGGCATCCTTAACTGTTTCCATCAGGGATCTGGACGTAGCGTCCAATCTGCTGTCGGCCCTGCTGGATCGTCCAGCCGCATCGATAATGCAGTTGAAGTCACCGCCCAGAATGACCGGCCTGGAGGTCGCCAGCAGCAGTGGGAGCTGCTGAAAAACCTCCAGCCGCTCGGCCCCTTGTGACGGGCCATACACGTTAATTAACCGGAGTGGAGCGTTCTTGTACATTACGTCTGCTACGAGGAGGCGCCCGCCCACCACCTCCTTAACCTCGGAGACGGTGAAGTTGCCTCCCCGCAGCAGAATACCCAGGCCGGAGGAACGAGAGTCGTTTCCGCCCGACCAGATCGATGGCCCATGGGACCACCATCGTGACCATTGCCTGTAGGAGCTGAGGTGCGGTATCGCACACTCCTGCAGAAACAACAGGTCAGCTTTGACCTTGGCAAGGTAGTCCAAGGTCGCAACACATCGCGTAGTAGATTTAATGCTACGCACATTTATGGATACAATCTTTAAACCCATTTTAAAGCATTTATTCTCCTACCAAACCCGTTGTCTCTGAGAGTCCCAGACCTTTAGTCTGCTCCTTCATACCCGTCGTGAGCTCAAATTGCTTCACTTTGGATGGGCTGAGGTAGTTCTCCTTGGCAGTGTTCTGCTCAGGTGGCATCTGGGGGTTCGCGTAGAGAGCGGGTTTTGAGATGACTTGTGCTGGAGAAGCTTCTCCAAAACTCACCCCCTCTGGGGTGTTGCTGTTCCCGGCTTCCCGGAGCTGGGGTGCGATGATTGCCTCACTGCTCCCAGATTCCAGGGTCTGTGGTGCACTGGCCTCCTCAGGTTGCAGGCAAGGTTGGGGTGCAAAATCCACAGTATTTTGCTTTTATATCTTTCAAAGAGCTGGAATACACAGTACTCTGATGTAGGCCTCATTTAAGTTTTTTTTTATCAACAGTCACAGATTGCAACTCTTTCGAGTACGATCACAGTTCTTGGTTTCCGGGAGTGGGACGTGAACCCACAACCCTCTGATTCAGAGGCGAGGGTGCTATGAACTGAGCCACAGGAGGCCTCATTTAAGTTTGATACCATCACATTATTACCGGCGCCCTCTGTTGGATGCTCTTCCTCGTTTTGAGTGCAAGAGTCCTTCTCCTCGATTCCCCCCTGAGTCGCGGTGGCTGTGGTGATTTCTCTCAGAATGCTTCAGTCACTTCTCACCGGCGCCATCTGTCAGATGCTCTTCCTCCTGTTGAGTGCAAGAGTCCTTCTCCTCGATTCCCTCCTGAGTCGCGGTGGCTGTGGTGACTTCTCCCAGAATGCTTCAGTCACTTCTCACCGGCGCCATCTGTCAGATGCTCTTCCTCCTGTTGAGTGCAAGAGTCCTTCTCCTCGATTCCCTCCTGAGTCGCAGTTTCCCGAAAGAACATTAGTGAACCAGACGGGTTTTTACAACAATCGACAATGGTTTCATGGTCATCATTGGACTTTAAATTCCAAATTTTTCTTGAATTCAAATTCCACCATCTGTGTGGCAGGATTAATGGGTCCCCAGAGCATTACCTTGGATCTCAGGGTAACTAGTCCAGCGACAGCACCACTACACCATCACCTCCCCCTGTTTAACATAAAACAAAATCCTAAAATAGTTTAATACAGACCAACAGTAACAGGGTAGTAAAAGGGAGAATGATACAGATGAGGGACCAAAACACATGTTTTTTTATGGGGTTAAAACCAGAAATTACTGTAAAACCTCAGCAGTATCTGTGCAGAGAGAGAACCTCGACAGTTTAGGTATTAAATTATAAATTTGTATCTGTCTTCACTGAAGAACAGACTGCTTCCAATGTTCCGGTGAAGTGGGAGGTAATAAAACAACTGGAAAGATGAAAATAGATATAGATAAATCACTTAAATAGTTGCACTACTCAAATTAAAAGTCACTTGGCTTGGATTGGATACATCAGAGGTTGTGGGCGGAAATAGGGGTGGACATTGCGGACTCTCGGCCTCCAATCTTCCAGTCCTCCTTGGATATAAGGCTGCTGACAGCGGACTGGAACAATGCAAATTTACAACCTTGTTTAAAAAAGTGCTGAGGGAGGAACCCGGAAATGACAGGTCCATCAGCTTAAACTGAATGGTGGGGAAAATATTGGAAGAACAAAATTAATTGGCACTTGGTTTAAATATAGATTAATAATTGAAAGCCCAATCTTTATTAAGAGGAGATCGCAGTTTAATAACTTGACGGAATTATTTTATGAAATAACGGAGAGATTGAATGATTTCAATGAAACTGAAGTTGCATGCATGAACTTGTAAAAAGTATTTGATAAAATCCCACTTATCAGACAGATTAGCAGTGCTTTGGTGGATATGAAATTGGTCAATAACAGAAAACAGGGAGTAGTGGTGACCAGTTTTTTTTTCATACAGATGGCTATCCTATAGTTCTTTCCCTCAGGTCTTGGGATCTTTCTGATATATTGTGGAAGAATAAAATACATCTACAGGACAACTAAGGGTTAAGCGGTTAAAACCATAGTGGAATACTACAGCACAGTTCCCTCTTTTCAGCTAGCAGGCACATACCTGCAACTGCCAGCTAATTGAGCAGGAAAGGAGGAAAGGAGTATAATAAACAGGCATCCTGGAGTCCTTGAGACGGGGCTTGGATGTCTGCCCCCAGGATCAAGCAAGGGTTATCTATTCTCTAGTGTGTACACCCCCTAGCACTAAAGATAAGGTCAAGCATGGTTATCTATTCTCTGTCTCACTTTTTATTACTACGTGAGCTTCCCCTAATGTCCTGTATAGTCATAAATTTAGAGTAGACTAATTGTGTGTTGCATGCCAAAGCTCAATGTAATTGATCATTGAAAGTTAGACAGTCTTATCACCTTCAAGCTCTTTTGATATGTACAACTTCTACTATAAGTATTTGTGTAAGTCTGATGCTTTTTCAGAGTGTCAGCTAGCTACCTTGTATGCTACTGGGCTCTCCGTGATATCACGATTAATAAAGGCTTCCAAGACAAACCTCCTGGGTCTGGGTGTTCACTCCGATTTCCGCGACAAATATATATATATATATATATATATATATAAATGACCTGGTCTTGGATTTCAGCATCATTTTGAACTTTGAAAAGTAGTAAACATTCAGGAGGGAATTGGCTGATGTCTAGAAGACAGACTGTCTGTTGAAACGTGCAGTCACATGTCACGTGCAATTTAATTAAAAGCCGAGAAATGTGAAGTGTTGCGTTTTACCAGAAATATGGGGAGACAATATGAACCATAACGACACAATTTTAAAGGGGATGCAGGACGCGGGAGTCTTGGGGGGTTTACATACAGAAATCATTGAAGATGACAACGCAACTTGATAAGAATGTTGCAAATGCAATGGCGATCCTTTTTTTAATAAAGAGAGGCGTAGGACAGGAGTAGGCCACTCAGTTAAATCAGTATTTTAACACCATTGACCTATACTGATATTAAAAACCTAAACACAGTCGCCTCAAAGAAAACATATTTGAAACTGTTAATTGACCTATCTGATGCTTGTCTCATTCCCCATCCACCACAAAGGAAACATCAAAGTTATTGTAAATACTCATGTCACACTACTTCAGTGTCCATTTTCGCTCCATGCGCAGCCCAACTCATGTTTTTGTCACTGATACAAACTCGATAAATAGAACCTAAAGTAATGAAACAACTAATTACTCCCCTCTCTTATTTTTTTCTGTTTTATCAAGCATCCCTATGGCAAAATGTAATAAGCACATAAATAGCAAAAAGACGAGGGGTGGTGAGAATAAAAGGAGACCCACACATCAGGCAGAAGGCATAGCTGAAGTGTTAAATGACTATACTGCGTCCGCATTTACCACAGAAGATGCTGCCAACGTCATAATTAAACAGTGGGATAATTGAGGGAAGGCGATGTGGATTTCTTCAAGGAAATCATGTTTAAGTAATTGGATTGATGTTTGAAGAGGAGTGAGAGAGAGTTTGACGAAAACAATGCGGTTGATGTGATGCCTGTTGTCTTCAGAAATGATTCACCCTATCAGCTTCCGCATTCAGAAGGTCATCGTCTGCCATTTCCGCCAACTCCAGCAACAAAGTGCCACGTATCACCGATGTCAGGAAAGTTGATGCCCATGAAACAATAGGGACATTGGCAGCATGAATACAAAGTTGGCTTCGTGACAGCAAATGGAGAGTGGTGATGAACAGTTGATTTTGGGACCAGAGCAAGGTACGCAGTAGGGTTTCCCAGGTTCAGTACTAGGACCACCGTTTTCATAATTTATATTAATGCCTTTGACTTGGCTACTTGGTTGTACAGGCACAACTTCAAAATTTTCAGATGACATACAACTTGGAAGTATTGCCAAAAGGATATTGACAGGATTTCAAATTGAGAGAAACAATTGCTTTCCTGGAAGGATTGAGAACCTTTCATCCAATTTCACTAAGATTTTCAATAGAAAAAGAATAGATACTTGAAGAAAACAAATATAGGGTCACAAGAAAAAGTTGGGATTGTGGAATAAATGGACATATGGCAGATGAAATATAAAGCAGAAAAGTGCCAAGTAATACACTTTGTTAGGGAGAAATAGGAAAGGAAATATAAAATAAAGCATACAATTCTAAAGCAGCAAGAGGAACAGAGATACAGCTTGAAAAGGTCGTTAATAAGATTAGGGGATTCAGGGCTTTACAGATAGAGGCATAGAAAACAAAGTTAAGGAAATTATGATGAGTCTTCATAAAACATTGGTTCAGCTTCAAGCAGGATTATTGTGTTGAATTCTGGGCACCGCACTCAAGGAAGGATTCCACAGCTTCAGACACAATGGAGAAAAGATTTATGGGAATGGCACCAGGGATGAGGGACTTCAGTTACATGGGTAGATTTCAGAAATTGGTGTGGTTCTCCTTAGAAAGGGGAGGTTGAGAGTTTGAAGAGCTGTTCAAAATCATGAGCGGTCTAGAGGGCAAACAGAGAGAAATGGTCACATTCCTGGAAGGATCAAGAAACTTTTCTCCAATTCCACCAAGATTTTCAAAAGAGAACGAATAGATAATTGAAAAAAAAAACATGTAGGATTATAAGAAAAAGATGGGATCATGGGACTAACAGGGTTGTTCTTACAGAGAACTAGCACAGACTCGCTGACTTCCTTCGGTGCTGTGAACCATTCCATTTGTCTACTGTGTCACAACACAAAATGCTACAATGGCTCAGGTTTTCTGTACTAAAACATTATACTGGTGGTGAGTGTATTCTGTGTCCTTGCCTTGTGCTACAGCTTCCGATTCTGATTCCAGAGAGACTAGATAAATTAGTGTAATAGGTTCTTCAGTTTGTTGAGTGCACCCTTGGTAAACGGTAGTTGCACATCCCTGTCATAAACAAGACCTTCAGCCTGATCAGTACAATCGCTCCCATCCTGTTTTATTTTTTAATTAATTCGCATTATGTGGGCGTCACTGGCTAGGCCAGCATTTATTGTCCAACTCTAATTGCCCTTAATAAGATGGTGGTGAGCTGCCTTCTTCAGCTGCTGTCGCACCTGTGGTGTAACTCTTTTCGAGTCAAAACAATTAACTAAATTAACAATAACAAGGGATAAATCAAGCACAGCCCCTAATTCAGGTCAGCTGTAAAACCAAGGACAAAGTTTAAAGGAAACTTACAAACATTAAACCAAAATGTGATTAAAGGGGTCAACAAAACACCACAGTCCCCGCGGTGCCCACCGGGCACGGAAGGCCTCGATGGTGCCGGCAAACACCGCGTGCTCCCTCTCCAGGGACACCCGGCCGCGAACGTAGCCGCGGAAGAGGGACAAACAATCGGGCGGGACTCCCCCCTCGATCGCCCGCTGCCTGGACCTGTTAATGGCCAACCTGGCCAGGCCCAGGAGCAGGTTCACGAGGAGGTCCTCCTCCTTCCCGACCCCCTTCCGCACCGGGTGTCCGTAGATCAGGAGCGTGGGACTGAAGTGCAAACAAAACAGCAACAGAAGGTTTTTTAAATAACTAAAAAGGGAATGCAGCCTACAACACCCTATATAAACGTGGTCCACGGACTCCACAAGACCGCAAAAAGAGCAGGTGTCTTGGGAGTCCGTGAACCTACACATTCTACGGTTGTAGGGGACTGCTGCAAGCACCTGTGGTGTAGGTGCCGTTACGGAAGGAGCTCCAGGATTTTGACCCATATGGAACTGGATCCGAATTACACACAGTCTCATTTAGACTGAATCGTTGTGATTAATTACCAATCGTCTTAGACAACGTATTTAATTGTGTGCGTGGTAACAGTGACTATATATCCAATGTTCTTTCATGTGAGGCTCAAAAGACCCCTCAGAGAAGCCACGTGCTGTAGCTAGATGCAATTTGTGTTCAATTTATTGCCCACTGTATAGGTTATTTATAATTTGATTGTAAAAAGCTAGAGACAGCAATGTGCAATGACCATTGTTCATTTATGGGGTTCAGATACAGAGGAAAGGGCACACTGAGCTCTCTTCAATCACTAGCTTATTTTTTTGCTCTGATTCTAATGGTGTAAGTGTAAAATATTTGGCTCTTAGCTCTATTAATCTCGGTATCTAGGCTTCTATAATTCTAATCAGATTCTACTGCCCTGAATTTGCACAATTTCACGTATAGGTTATTTTCCTTTAGCAGCACAAATTAATTATATCTCCTTGAGATAGTTCTAGTCAATAATTAACAATCCAAGCTGTGATTTTTTTATCCCCTTTATTCTTTCATGGGATGTGGGCATCACTGGCAAGATCAGCATTTGTTGCCCAAACCTAATTGCCCTTGATATGAGGGGATTGTTAGAGGGCATTTCAGAGGGCAGTTAAGAGTTTTCACTTCCAGATTCTACTAACTGGATTTAAATTTCACCAGCTGCCATGGTAGGATTTGGGATTCCAACCTGTGATTATGATGTCCACACTCATGACTATCAGATTCTTCAAAAAAATATTTTTTAAATATGAAAATAAAAAAAAAGTAAATACTCAGCTCAACAGGTTATAGCAGCTGCAATATTTGCTAATTGTGCTTGTGGCCAGGTTTCACTTACTGAACTGAATTGTAAATGTGTTAGGTAAACAAATTATTTTTCCTCAGTCTGTTGACTTTCAATTATTGTAATGTAATTTCAATTTGATTTAAGCTTTGTTGTAACAGCTTATCAGCACATTCACTTAATTCTGAACATTAAATTCATTGTCTGCTCCGTTTGTTATGCCTGAGCTATTGGAATAAGCCTGTGTCTATCTCTCCTGTCCCATCGTTCCATATTTTAAACATATTTATCATATTGCTTCATAATATCTTTTGTTGCAATACAAGTTGCTTCCTATGCCTATTATATTTTTTCCATGATATCAGGCAGCATCCCAATGAGACGGATTTGTATACTTTCCATAGCTTCACTATCCTTCTTATAGGATTGAACAGATAGGATTCTTGCAGGTCTTAGTCACATTTCTTACATTTGCATTACTGTTTCTTAACATCTTTGTTCTTTAACTCACCATTATCCCTAGGCTTACATTGGATTTTCTACTTAGCTACTTTAATATTCTTTAGAATTATACCCTCCAAATCGCTCAGCTTCTCCACAGCACCAATACTGACAGGCCTGCATTTACTTGGCTTCTGTAACACACCCATCTTACATTTTGGAATTAATATAACAATTGTCCAGTCTGCTGGCACAATTCCAGAGGTTTGGAGGCTCAATAAGTTAGGTAGAAGGATGGAAATAATTGAATTGGAAGAAAAGAAAAAAAGAAGAAAAACTCGGGTTAGAAAGAAAGGAGAAAGATTGAAAGAAATAGAAATGAAAAAACTTCAATGGGAAATAGAGGAGCAAGAAAAAGAAAACAAACAGAATGCAAGACATGGAATTGTAAAAGCTTGAGCCTGAGTATCAGAAAGACCAGGTGAGGATGGCAGATTTCTTTCCCTAAAGGGCATTTGTGAATCAGATGGTGTTTTACTAGAATTTCTATTCCAGGTATTTTATTGAATTCAAATTTCACCATCTGCCATGGTCCTCATAGCATTTCCCTGGGTCTCTGGATTACTAGTCCAGTGACAATACCACTACACCATCACCTCCCCAAGTCATTAAATAATGTCCTTCATCTGTGTATCCTCAGAATATAATTAACATACCATTAACTGATTCTCCTTTCTTTCTTTAAACAACAACTTTATAACACGCTCAAATAATTTGAAAACAAATGAAAGAAAGAAAAACGATTTTCCACATTTTGTAGAACCCATCATAATACAAGAATCCCTATTCTAGGACCTCCATCTATTTCTTTAAATAAGAATTCCTTTTTGGAGAAAAGTCCAATAATTCATGACTAACAACAACCCATTCTATCCTAGAGATATCCTTTCTAACACTTTTTTTATGCAAGCAAGGTCAATCCTTAAAGTTTTCTCAGTCACACTCTTTGTTTCATGTACATTCTCCCATAGAGAACGGTTATCCACATAATATTCAACAGGAAAGCTTTTCTCAGAATGCCCATTGTATAGGATTTCCCTCAAAATGTTTGATAAGTAAAATCCCATATCTATCTCATTCTACTATTGCCAGTGTTTCTGCAGCTAAGGTGCTTTTAACTACCCTTTTTATTTCCTTCGCTCCCAGACCAATGAACAGTATTTTTTATTGAGGTCATGCACTTTGGTCGGAAGAATAGAGGCATAGACTATTTTCTATGTGGGGAGAGAATTCAGAAATCTGGAGTGCAAAGGGACTTGGGAGTCCTAGTCCAGGATTCTCTTAAGGTTAACTTGCAGGTTGAGTCGGTAGTTAGGAAGGCAAATGCAATGTTGGCATTTATTTCGTGAGGACTAGAATATAAAAGCAGGGATTTGCTGCTGAGGCTTTATAAGGCTCTGGTCAGACCACATTTAGAATATTGGGAGCAATTTTGGGCCCGATTTCTCAGGAAGGATGTTCTGGCCCTGGAGAGGGTCCAGAGGAGGTTCACGAGAACAATCCCAGGAATGAAAGGCTTAACATATGAGGAACGTTTGAGGACTCTGGGTCTATACTCGATGGAGTTTAGAAGGATGACTGAAACTTATAGAATACTGAAAGGCTTGGATAGGTGGACATGGGGAAGATCTTTCCAGTAGTATGAGAAACTAGGACCCGAGGGCACAACCTCAGAGTAAAGGGAAGACCTTTTATAACAGATGAGGAGAAACTTCTTTAGCCAGAGAGTGGTGAATCTATGGAATTCATTGCCACAAAGGCTGTGGAGGCCAGGTCACTGAGTGTATTTAAGACTGAGATAGGTAGGTTCTTGATTGGTAAGGGGATCAAATGTTATGGGGAAAAGGCGGGAGAATGGTGTTGAGAAACTTATCAGCCATGATTGAATGGCGGAGCAGACTCGATGGGCCGAATGGCCTAATTTCTGCTCCTATGTCTTATGGTCTTATGGTCTTATTCTTCCCGAGCAGGAATATGATAAACCCTGCTTATGTGCATATGAAGCATCACTAAAAATGACTAACTTTATGTTTTCTGGGTCACTCAAGGCTGGGAACTTGAGTGCACATTTCTCTGAATTTTATTTCATTAATGTTTTATTTGCTCTCATAATTTCCTCAACTGTAGCATGTTTCATCATAGTACTCAGTTCCAATACGTTATAACTAGCAACAGGTCTAGTCTGAGTGCACAACCAGTTCAACTGGTCCAAAGCTTCTTGACTGGTATATTTCTTCCTTGGCAGCAGGATCCCTTTATGTGGGGACCTGGCCCGATTTACTGGCATGTGATTGACATTTTCTAAATAACACTGATTTAAGGTCAGTCCCAACTTACTCTGCTTGATGCCTAACCCTATATATTTTAAGCCCCTGACTTCCAATCTTAAACTCTTTCTTTATTTTATCTGTCACCCATTGCTCAAATTCTGCAAAACCTCCTCACAGAAAATCATCAATGTGCATCATAAAGATGCCTGTCAGTTTCTCCTTGAGATGCCAGTAGAACATTGCTCGGTCTGCTTTTGGCTGAATACAACCCGTTTTCAGCAGGATGGACCAAACTAAGAAATACCACACCCTTGAGACATCATTCAATCCATAAACACACTTGTTTAATTTACAGTTTCGCTTCTGTATCGCCAGCTTCTTTTAGGTTTTTCTTTTTTTCAAAAACACACTTCCCTTTGAAATTTGTATTTGCCAGTGGCCTTTCCTGTTTTCCCTATAATGGTGGCATCCCTCCATTCACTGGCCACTAGTGGCATATATATTATTCTTGTGTCAACTTTGGATAGTTGTCTTTTGGGACAAATAGCTTTATTCTGTGTTTCAGTATCCCTTTGTCCATATTCAGTCAGCCCTCTATCTGCCATAATCTGCCTCTTGTAATTGTCCAGCATATGTGTATGTGAAGTGCATGGTGCCTCATCACTTTCTAATGCTTTCTATTGTTTAGATTCTGCACATGTATAATCAGTGCTAATTAGCCTCAAAGAATGTACTCTAACAGTTTGATTGCCATGTTATAAAACGACTGATTTACCATCACTGCCTATAACCTTACCTGGGTCATTCCGCTCTTTCTGCCCTTTTGTAATATACCATGTCCCCTGAAATTAAATTTATTTCTGATCACCTTATGCGGTGCTGTAAGGCTTGCTGAATTTTCTCTGAAACCTCAGCCTTGATAAATCGTCTTCTCCCTGCATGTAGAGCGTTCAAGTGCTCAGGATAAAATTAATTAATTGAAGTGCCTTCCAAGGCTGGGGGATGATCCCACATCACCAAAGGTATTTTGGGATTTCTCCCATGAACTAATTGATAGGAACAGTAACCCCCAAACATATAAAGTGAATTCTTCACACGGACTGCCCATGCCAGAGCAGAAGTCAGTTTATAGCTTGGTTGGTCAGCTAAGATTTTGTGAAACATATCATCAATTAAATGCAAGTTTTTTTCACAAACCTCATTACTAAAGGGCTTTTCTGCTGCTTGTTCATGACTGCAGTGCTCATGTTTTCAGTTAGCAATTTAGCCAGTGCTTCCAACCCAGTTCCGATCCATTTTCCCATTTCTTGTCCACAATTACCTTTTCGTCTTTACTATACATTACTGTGAACAGACTGAATCTAGTTGCCATGTCTATGAAGTGTAAGAGAAAAATGATTTTTTCCTTGTTACTTATCTTCAAGTCCATTGCTGGAATTTCATTGAAGTCTCTTGCTAATGGGAGACTCACTACAGGCCGTGATGGGGTCCTCCTATTTTTTTTTTACATACATTGCATTTCTCACTGATCTCTCTATAAGTTTAATATATTGATCATCCACTGCCTCTGCAACCTTTAGTAGGATTTTTAACCTATGACAAGATGCATGGGCAAACTGCCAAAGTAATTTTAAAACAATTTGCCTTTTTCCCTTTAAAATCCTGCCATCTGATGTCATCAACACTTCTTTAACATCGTGATTTGAAATGTTAGGTCTTGTTAAGGGGATTCAATAATGTCCTGATTGCGAAAACTGTAAGCCTACAGATTTATCAAAAACAATTGCCTTATCGTGTTCCATGTCTAATTTCATTTGAGTCTTTTTCATAGTCGGCTTACTGAACAGTAATGGTATTTCACTGGAAACTACATCTGTGCTGTAAAATGTTTTATCCCGGCTATTTTACAAGGAATCATCACCCTCTTTAGTAACTTTAATGTGTTATCGACCCCGATCCTGAAGTAAGTAGAGCTTTCATATTCCTTAACCTTACCTCAGTCTTTACTGTTTAGAGAATCCAGGTAATATGGATGGTTAACCAATCCACTCCACATACTGTGGGACATGCACCCGCTGTCTAACACAGCACAACTGAATGAGTTCACAACTGGAACATCCATCACCGGACTAAAGGTTCTGGTGATCAGTTCAATTCCTTCTGATTGATCAGTATCATCATCTTCCCCTTCCACACCTTCTATGTCATGTGTCATTCAAAAGCCCTGTTATTTTATTTCAGACAATTGATTGCATAATGATATTTCGAGTCACATCTGAAACACTTGTTTACTATTCCTTGGTTATTCCTAGGGTTCATTCTTCAGCTAAATTAACCCAATTCCTGTCATCCGATAGAGCTACCAAAAGGGTTTGTATCCTCATTCCTTTTGTTTGTGGTTCTTCTTTCATATTGATGTTTGCACCCCATACATAAACAGTCTTGAAATGCTGCCAGCATTGAATTCTCCATCTTTTGTGCTCCTGCTGAATGTCCCATGGATGCCATGAAAGTGACAGCAAATGAATGTTTCTCCAGAATTTTTTTTAAGCTTCAGTAATCTGTTCCAACAGTCTATCTCTCTCTGAGAACCTAACTCCATTCCAAAGCCTATCCATGCTGGGTACTTTAGCACAATCCAACAATTTGAAAGCAAATACTGAAATAGGGATCTCCAAATGGAATTTCTGCAGTTTTGCACCTGACTTGTTAAATTCCATGATATATTCTTCTTTGGAATAGCCATACATACTTCTAAATTTGCCAGTGTCTGACCATGTCTCATATGCATTTTACAGATCACTATTCATATACATTTTGGCCATAATTTTTTTAGAGTTTTTCCAAACCTTCCTCAATGTCCAAATGATAAGCCTCTAAATCTGAAAATACTTTGCCCTGATCCTGCTTCTGGTGGGAAGTGAAAATGCCAAGGCCATACTTTGTTCTTGCTTTGGTAAGGACGTAATCCATATCCAGAGGTCACTTCACTCTTTCATTGGTCATGAGGTTCAGTTTCATAGAACAATGGTGCAAAATCATACCCTGACACCTTATACTTGGTTTCAGCCATTCTTCTCCAAAGTAACTCCAATTCCAACCTTCTGTCTGAAAATAAGTCTTAGTTTCAAATCTTCACCTTTAGGCCAACCAATCTCTGCTACCAATGTCTCTAGAATCCAAGCTGGTTGGTGGGGTCAAACTAAGACACAACATGTTTTTTACTGAGAGAGTTTAATGACTTTGTTAAGTCTCATAACTCTCCTCTCACACCCAGTGTCCCAGCTATCCCCCGTTTAAATGTGCTCAAACTACTTAATTAAACACACCCTTCACCTGTGCATCATAACAATATCATTAACATATCATTAACAACGGATTTGGGTGGCAAAAACATGTTAAAGAACTTTGGAGAGAAAAGGTAGACTGGAGATGGGGTGGTTGTTTGAAAGGAGAGGTCAAGATGGATTTTCGGAGGAAAGGAATTATGGCGGAATATTTGAAGTGTGAGAGGGACAATAACTGACAGGAAAAAATTGTGAATAATAGAGTCAGGAAAGGAAATTGGTGATCATCAGTTTGGAGGAAATGGAGTAGAAGATTAGTCTCATGGACAAGTTGAGCTCAGAGACAGCAAGAAGGGAGATGGGATAGAATCTTGGGCTAGATCAGGGCTGGGTCAGCAGGGAACACGAAAGGAAATGTTGCCAGTGGGGCTAGGGGAAGGGGGTGTAACAGAGGTGGCTGAATGGATGGTTCTCATACTGAGAACAATAAAATCCATGGGTACATCCCACTTATCACTGGAGGCGAGTGTGGAGAAGGCACAGGATGTTGAGTAAAGAGCACGGGTTTTGGTGGTGACGAGAAGCTGTGAGTTATCTTTGCTTTCCAGCAAAATCTTTAATTAATGGGCTGTTTTGGAAAAGGAGATGAGGACCCAAAAGTCCTATATATGGTCCAACCAGATGTGGCAATAGATAGTTGAAGCAGTTAGCCAGCAGAGACTTTCAATTCAGTGTTCCTGGGACTTAAGAGAATGGAAATGAACGTAACACAGGAATGGGTCATGCTGAGAAAGAATAATGCTTTTAAGAGGGACAATGGCATCAAAAATGGATCAGATCAGTGGCTGTGAAAATGTGATGATGAATGGGAGGGCCAAGGACTAGACCATTGGGAAATATAAAATGCAATTTTAGGTGAATTAGGAGAGAGTACCTGTTTGGTGTACAGACACAGAATGAAATGGTAATGGTAGGAAGAATAGGGAAATAGTTTGAAAGCGACATAAGCAAGTGATCAGAGATTACATGATAGGAACAGTGAGGTCACATGAGACGAAGAGGTTTATAGGGCGGTCCTCAATATTGGTATGGGCAGTTTATATGGAGGGTGAGATTTATGGAGGCAATGAGCAAGTGAACTCAGAGAAGACAAGAGTGTGATTTGAGATAGGGATTGAAATCACCCAGGATAAGAATTGCTTGATGTAGACATTGAGGGGAAAAGAACAGTGACATTATTTCTGGGAAACCTGACATGGCTTTTGTGTGGGTGGCTGAGAAAAGGGGTTTTAAATAAGAAGTGTGAGGGGTGGAATAAGGTGAGACACTCAAAGGAGGGAAAGTTGCCAGCGGATTAGCGAGGCAGACCAAGGTCTGATTTAGAGATAAGGGCTACAGCATTACTGGGGCAGATTGAGAAGGGAAAATAATGAACGGCCTCATTAAAGAGAAAGTAAGGTTTTCGCGCTCCCCAGTCTAATCTCACTAATGGCCATTATTTTGTTGTGATCATTCACAATAAACTCATTCTTGTTTTTTTGAACACTCTCCTCCAATTGCACTGCTACTCTTAGTTGTAAAATAGTTTCTGTTGTTTCTTGAGGGATACTGCTGATATCCCACCATGATACAGAGAGGTTAGGGTATCTATCAGGAAACTCTATCCAAGTTAATACAAGAACAAGGTTGGGAATGTTGGACCTAATTTCATCACAGGAGGCAACCGTTAAAAGACAATGGAGATTATTGTTATGCGATTCAGAGTTGCTTTGCTCCATCACAGTTTAAATCTTCTTAGCTGAAAGATCTGTAACTTGTTCTTATTTTTTGCTTTCACAGAGCATTGATCCTTGCTCTGCTATTAACACATTCTGCTATCTTACCTTTGTACCATTATTAGCAGCTGATTTAGTCTTTAACACTACCATTGTCATGGGGCCATGACATCTTTGTCAATCTCTCCTGCGATACCACTTATCCCTGACTTTCTATTTTACTCCTCTTGTTCCACCCCTTCTTCAACAACATAAACTCCATCATGTTTCTACCTCTCTTCAGCTCTGAAGGAGAGTCATGCGGGCTCAAAACGTTAACTCTGTTTCTCTCTCTACAGATGCTGCCAGACCTGCTGATTTTTTTCCAGCGTTTTCTGTTTTTATTTCAGATTTCCAGCATCCGCAGCATTTTGTTTGTATTTTAACTAAATTTGATGTCAAGAAGCTGTCCCTGGAATATATGAACAGACTGGAATGATTTATCCCTCAGAGACAGTTCTGACATTTTACTGTCCTGGACAGCATTTTTGCTTGAGCTTTTTCCACTTCAGTGTCCCTGACGCCGGCTGCATCTCTCAGTCCCTGGTTTTCCATTCACTGATTTCAATGTGAAGAAAATGACAGACTGGCATTGGGCAATAGCTCCCGTGCCATTGCAGGACCATTACTGCAGTGCTCTAGATAGTCTTTACTAACGTGGATGTTTAGAGCACAGGATTCAACCAGAAGGGCTCTTTGTGAGAACAAATTTCAACTAATCTCACTGTCAGATATTCCACCGAGGATCTGTATCTGCAATTATTTATACAATTTTGCATAAAAGATGTAATGGTCTTTTTTGAACTGTTTCCCACCAACCCATTGCAATGTACTGTTAGATCCAACAACTTCCACTTTGTGATACCACAATTAATCTATCCTGTATCGCTGAGTGGGTAAGAGCTCCACAACTGCACAACACTTTACAACACAAACAGCATTTTTTCTTTTATCAGTTTTTAACTGTTATCATTTTAATATTCCATCCATTTTCTCTTGTTTGTCCAAACAGGGTCAACAATCTTTACCTGCTCATGTTTAACATGAAGGGAATTGACAGAATATTACAGACAAGGAATTATCAGTGCAGGTAAATCAGAACAAGGGGGAAATAATAAATTAAACACCGATTTATCTCTGGAAATATAATTAAATTGACCGAATCTATGATCATAGGTCAGTCCCTTCATCTCAGGTATTAACCTAAACAATTACAAATGGGCTCCTTCCAGAGCCCCTATCTTCTTCCTGGGACAGACATCCAAAGCTAAACACACCGAGTTCCAATTAACATAACTGCAGTGGACCTTTGAGAATTAGTTTAGAATTTGAATCTAATGTTTAATGATTTCTGCATCGAGAGTCAAACTCAGTTTGACCATCTCCCAGTAATTCTCCACTAACCCTGTATTTCCAATCTGTATATTTTAAATTCTAGTGCATTGTCTCATATTGAGCCACATGAAACTACTTCCAGTCTCATCACTATCTGCCTTAGTCGTCTCTGACTGGCGGAATCTCTGCACTCTGTGTCCCTGGATAATCTTCTACGATCTCTTTTAAGAAGGAGAGGAATGGTAGAGAATAGGGGCAGGTTGAGCCGCAGGCCCCTGCATTGAACAGACCATTTCTCGGTCACTGTCCGAGCACACAGTTAGACAATGACCATCGCTGCAAAGGGATGGATTTGACACAGGAGGTCTGAGCAGATAATCGTCCTGGGAGAAGACAGCTTTAAATGGAAAGAGGAAAGAATGAACACAGAGAGACTCACAATCAGGTTCAGAAACGATATTCACTTTGCTTCAATCCCAATGACTTTTCTGTAACTCTGCACATTCTGTCTTTGTCAATTCACTGCAGCAATTCCTGGTTATCTCAGGGTAAATCACATTCTGATCATTTCAGCCTATCCCTGTTTGTCATTCTTCTGCCTGAGTTTCACCCACTGGTGAGATTGACTTTATCTGAAGATACCTTTATTTAGGGCGGTATTTCTGGTAAAAAAAACAAACTGAACAGGTTGGACAAGTCCTCACCCGCCCAGTTTAGCTGTAAACAAAATGTTCAAATGTTTTTTTTTATCATTCCCTGTTCCGGCTTTTCAGTAAAATAGATAAAATAAGGAAATAATTTCCATCTGGAGCATTGTCAAAAGTCCTACTGATTACTTCTTTTCTGAGTTTTAGTCAAACTCTAGAGACCACTTTCAGGACTTGAAATGCTGAGCATTGAGTGGAGCGGGGAAATACGCACGGCTAAATTCTGTGGGTCCAGGCTGCCAGAGTCCCTGAACTTGCTCCACTATAACTTTTTAAAAATCACTAAAAGATTCAGTATGTGTCATGGTAAACATCCAGAGAGTGGAAGAGGAGCCCATGGTTCATCCCCATCAGAACTGTCTAAGATGGGGTAATATTCGGAGTCTGATTTGTCTCACTCCATTCCTCTTAAAAAATGTAAGAAAATGTAAAACAGGAGCAAGCTGATTCTAGGATCTTCAGATCATCTTTAGTCAATGTCTGAGCACACACTTAGCGAATGGCCATAATCACAAGGAAAAGCAATGGCTACAACATGTGCAACATAATCTCATCACGGGAAATAGGCTTTCAAAGGAAGATTAAAGAAAGACCTAGAATATAGGCTTGGAAACAAAATTAACCTTACCTTGACCTGCAGATTCTCTGTTAATGACTGGATCCTCCAGTTCTGTCCTTGTAAACTCGTTACCACCAATTCCGGGGTTGTTCCTGATTTTGTTTCAGCAAATCACAGTTTGGTAATTGGAGCTGAGCATTGTAATTTGAGATTTGTGTCACAACTTCACCCTCTGACTGGAAGCTGCTTTTTAAAAAATATACAGAATTGAACCGGTTTAACAACTCAGTCAACTGTGAACAAAGTTAGTTACAAACAATTCGATAAGTACTGTTTCATGACCAGTTCAATAATGGAGACAATTCTAGAAATGTAATTTTACCTTTCCCTCTGAAACTGTATGAAGCTGTCCATGTTTGGACTTAGAGGCTTAAAGGTCAGTGTGTGATGTTTCAATATGGTGAGAGCAGTTGCCACCTCAAAAGGTGAACACATTAATCATTTAAACTGTTGAATTAAGTGCTGTTGAACGGACAGGATATTATATCTCCATGGTCGTTCCTATCATGTGACCAGATCATTTGCAGTCCATCTGTCTGTTCAGCCTTCACCCATGTCCTCACTAACTGGTCCCATTCTCGAAATGTCTCAAATTTAAAGTTCTCATTCTCGTGTTTAATTCTTTCAATGGTTTAGATTATCTCTAAGTAACCTCATTGCGCTCCAAGATCGCTGCACTCCTCCAATTCTGCGTTTTTCTATATCCCTGATTTCCTTTGCCCCTCCATTGGCAACTGTGCCTTCAGTTGCCTCAGCCTTAGCTCTGGAATTTGTGCTCTTAGGCTCACCGCCTGATCCAACCATCCCTTCGTTCTTGAAGATACTCTTTAAAATCTACTTCTTTAAACAAGCTTTTACCCACCTGTCCTAAAGTCTCCATGTGATTCCGTGTCAAACTTGTCTGTTTATACAACTGTAAAGGATCCTGGGATGTTTTAATACATTATATGGACTACAGGAATGCAAGTTGTTCTTGATGAAGCTGAGTGCGTGTCACCTGGGCAGCACCAGGGCCTCCAGACAGACTTAACCCTTCACTGGTCGATGCTTTGTGTTGGATCTGTGCTGCTCCCTGGCCTTTAAACATTTTGAAATGAATTGCAACTGGTCCCAAACACGGCGAACAAACAGAAAAATTTGGACACACAGCAAGAGTCCGATCCCCACCACCCCACAACTAAACTGGAAAGAAATGGTGAGGAATGGACACAAAGATAAAAGCAAAAAACTGCAGATGCTGGAAATCCAAAACAAAAACAAATATACCTGGAAAAACTCAGCAGGTCTGGCAGCATCTGCGGAGAGGAAGACAGTTAACGTTTCGAGTCCGTATGACTCTTCAACAGAACTAAGGAAAAATAGAAAAGAGGTGAAATATAAGCTGGTTTAAGAGGGATGGGGGGGGGGGGGCGGAGGTGGGACAAGAAGAGCTGGATAGAGGGCCAGTGATAGGTGGAGATAACCAAAAGATGTCATAGACAATAGGACAAAGAGGTGTTGAAGGTTGTGATATTATCTAAGGAATGTGCTAATTAAGTGTAGAAAGCAGGACGAGCAAGGTACAGATAGCCCTAGTGGGGGTAGGGTGGGGGGAAGGGATCGAAATAGGCTACTAGGTAGAGATAAAACAATGGATGGAAATACACTTAAAAGTAATGGAAGTAGGTGGGAAAAGAAAAATCTATATACATTATTGGAAAAAACAAAAAGAAGTGGGAAAATCGGAAAGGGGGTGGGGATGGAGGAGAGAGTTCATGATCTAAAATTGTTGAGCTCAATATTCAGTCCGGAAGGCTGTAAAGTGCCTCTTCGGAAGATGAGGTGCTGTTCCTCCAGTTTGCATTGAGCTTCACTGGAACAATGCAGCAAGCCAAGGACGGACATGTGGGCATGAGAGCAGGGTGGAGTGTTGAAATGGCAAGCGACAGGGAGGTTCCAGGATCCGTGTATTGCAGGTTGCGAAGAGAAGCTAGGGAAGAAATAGTGGATGCTCTGACCATCACTTCCAACTGTTCTCTGGCGAGAGTCAGTGGACTAGAACTGCTCATGTTGGACTGTTATTTGAAATGGCAGGAAGGAATCGATTGAGTAATTCAAGCCAGTCAGCTTGACCTTAGCAGTGGGAAAATTGGTAAAACAATTCTGAGAGACATTATAAATCATCATATAGAAAAGCATTAATTTGTTAAAGGAAGGTGATGCCTCACTAACCTCACTGATTCTTTTTTCTGAGATGGTAAAACAGAGAGTCACTGTGATAACATTTTTAATGCAGTCTACAAAGATTTTAGCAAGGCTTGTGACAAGGTTCCACATGGCAGACTAGTCATAAAGCCCATGGGATCCCACAAAAAGTGGTAGGTTGGATCCAAAGTTGGTCCCGTGTCCAGCGGTAAAATGCAATGGTGGATGAATATATTTGTGCCTGAAAGGCTATTTCCAATGGGGTTTCACAGGGCTCAGTACCCGGTGCCTTGCTGCTTGTGGTATACAACAACGATCCAGACTTAAACACATTAGTAATCTACCCAAGGAGAGGTCCTCTGCTCATTTCTTCACTCTTCACAGTCTTGCATATTCCTCTTCAGTTGTTCATAAGAGACTTCCATTTCCAACTTCAAAGTAATCTGCCGAGGGAGAAAAATCCATGAGGTGGTTTCCTTTTGCCTTCATGTCTTCATACAGGAACGACAAATCCTCTTCCAGAAGAATCCTCCACCGGTAAGCACCTGTTCTCCCTCTAGCTCTTCCACCATCACCACCTTGGTTCCATCGCCACTGACCATTCAACATGGGACACTTAATTGGGCCTGGAAGTAATTGCACTCCCACTCCCTGAGTTCTCAAGTGATCCTGCTGCCCTGAATTAAATGTAGGAGGCATGATTAAGAAGCTTGAAAATGATATGCAAATTGGCTGAGTGAGGAAGTGAGGAAGAAAGCTGTAGAATGCAGGGAGGTGCCAATGGACTGATCAACTGGACAGAAAAACGGCAAATGGAAATCAGGGTGACCAACTCTGGCCAAAAAAATAAGGGACACATCACCCTGGGGGTTGCTGACAAGACCTTGGGAACTGGGAGTGGCGGGGTGGTGGAGCGGCGGGGAGGTTGCTGCCGATAGATTGGGTGGAGGTGGGGGTGCTAATGGGGGCAGGGTTGCTCGTGGTGTCTTGAGGTCAGGGAGGGGCTGTGAATTGATTCTTGAGTCATGCATGAGACTTCTGCTGTGCGACCCACCCCAAGGATGCTGGCACGGACGCCATCACACAAACACCCTCAGAACCTGAAACCACCGACCTGATGAGGCTGAGGCACAGACACAAAGCATGCAGAGGCAGGAGAAATCCTGGACAAATCCCATCCTGAGAAGGGCTGATCCAGGATATGGGGTGAAAAGCCAAATTACACGACAAATTTACAGAGAATCCAGGACGGTTGCTCACCCTGCTGGAAATCAATCCAAAGAAGTGTGGTGACAAATTTAGCAAGGACCAACAAGCCAAGGAAATACACAACAAATGGTAGGATTAGAAAAATAGGGAACAAAGGAACAAAGGCATGTTGGAGTGCAGGATGGGTGGCTAAGAAGACAGACAGGATACCGGTAGGATTGGTAAAAGAGGGAACTCAGAGGGGCAGAGAGATGTTGGGGTCCAGGACAGGTGGTTAAGACGACATTTGGGAAACTGGACGAGGCATAAACTGTAAGAAGTTACATTAAACTTAGCTCCAACCTGCAAAAAAATTGCTGCTTCTTCATTTCAGTGTAGATCATGCACATTATATCCTTGTTATTCCACTACCTCAATGAGGATGAAACTACTTATTTTATTTTAGCAAGTTATGAATTGGGAATGTGATCATACCCTTATTCTGTGAGAGTTAGAGCTCAGCCCTCTGTGTGAAAGCTGCGGCCCATCCTCAAGATGATTTCAATTCAAACATTCCTCACTTGCTTCAGAGCAGGGAGGTGCCTTTCTAGTGAAATCAAATCCAACCAGTTCAACAACTTATGGCCAATTCAACCGTGAACGAATTTTGTTAGAAGTTTTACTTTAACTCTTCTTGTTCCAGAGATGTTCAGTAAAGTAGACAAATGGTTAGGAACAAATTGTTGCTTTCCATCAGGGACATTGGAAACTTTAACAAATATCAATTTCCAGATATAAAAGCAAAGTGCTACGGATGTTGGAAATCTCAAATAAAAATAGAAATTGCTGAAAGAACTCAGCAAGTCTGGCAGCATTTTTGGAGAGGAGCATAGCGTTAACATTTTGAGTCTGTATGATGCTTCTTCAGAATATATTGATTTTCTGAAGTTTGTGTTTGGACCTAGAGCCAAGGAGCCAGTGCCTGTCAATCAGCTGAGGAAAAGGTTGTTTCTGTACATGAGGTAGTTAACCATGTAACCACCAAATTAAATTGTTTCTGAGCAACAATGGCTGCAGTTGTTGGGGGAATTAGTACTAACATTCCACAGTTACATTTATCATTGTAAATCAGCAGCAGGTACACTGAAAGGGTGGATTCTGGCCCATTGAATTATTCAGGAAGGAGATGCTCAGATTTTCATTAGTTCAGGTTAACAAATGAAGTGAATCAAAGGCAGGTCAGCGTTGGCTGTCCTTTGATTCGAGGATGACATCTGCTCACGGTAGATGGAGTTAGCTTACAGATCAGGCCTACATTAATTAAATAGGGCAATGAGTTCAAAAGGCAGATTGACAGCCCAACCGTTGCTACATTTAAACATTGCCTGAATAGTAAATTGCAGCATTTAATAAATATAAAGTTCCTGGAAAATTTGAATGTCCCTTTTAACTGGATGACATTGGCCTTTTTTTATTTCAGGTTGATTAGCATTTTTGTGAAATTCACAGAATTCCAATGAAGATCAGATAATCCATTCAAGAGGGCAAACTTGGTAAATTACAGTTTACCAAAACATGTCAAATGCTCCATTCTGTGTCCAGATTTAAAGAGCAAAGCCACAAAACGTACCGATAGTTTTATTTCAGGATCGACCAAAATCTCTGAACAAGAGATTCTCCATTGAGAGACTTTAATTATAAATATTCTAAAAATGATGATTTCTGCCCAGAAGCGGATCCAATGTGTGCAGGAATCTGGATTGCAAGCTATACCCCGTCACGTTTAAAGAATGATCTTGTTGTAAAATTGATCTGAGACAGGACAGAGCAATCTGCACTCTGACACTGTTTTGAACGCTCTGCCTCTGCCAGGCGAGTTCCAGCCATTCTCCTGCACCCACTTTACACAGAATGTTGTTTCTCTATGTGAGAACTGCAGACACACTGCACTCCTATTAACTGATCGACTTTAACCACAGCAATACACACAAGTAAGGTCCGCCTGTTCCAAATACTTTACTTGTGCAATGTTAAAATTCACTATGGCGTTATGACCTGTGCCTAGTTTTCTTTTCCTTAACTTAATCTGATCCTTTGGGAAGATGTCACGATCTCGGTGTTCCGTTCTGGCATTTAATTCCTTTCACTGCTGGCCTCGTTTTATCAATTCACTTTAGTGGCTCAAGAGTCACTGACACCGTTAATCATAAGAACTCATTAAATGTATCCATTACAAACAGAATTAGTTCAAACCTCCTCTGTAACAAAGAGGGCTGTCAGAGATTAAAAGACCATCCAGGATCCTGCTTCCTGCTACTGCCAGGTGTGAATGGGGTTTTCACAGTGTATCAGGATCCTGCCTGGTGTGTACAGGGTTTCACAGTGTATCAGGATCCTGCCAGGTGTGAATGGGGTTTTCACAGTGTATCAGGATCCTGCCAGCTGTGTACGGGGTTTCAGTGTCTCTGGATCCTGCCCGGTGTGTACGGGGTTTCAGTGTCTCTGGATCCTGACAGGTGTGTACGGGGTTTCAGTGTCTCTGGATCCTGCCAGGTGTGTACGGTGTTTCACAGTGTATCAGGAGTCTGCCCGGTGTGTGCGGGGTTTCATAGTGTGTCAGGATCCTGCCAGGTGTGTACGGGGTTTCAGTGTCTCTGGATCCTGCCAGGTGTGTACGGGGTTTCACAGTGTATCAGGATCCTGCCAGGTGTGTACGGGGTTTCATAGTGTCTCAGGATCCTGCCAGGTGTGTGCGGGGTTTCATAGTGTATCTGGGTCATGCCAGGTGTGTACAGGGTTTCACAGTGTATCAGGATCCTGCCAGGTGTGTACAGGGTTTCATAGTGTATCTGGGTCATGCCAGGTGTGTACAGGGTTTCACAGTGTATCAGGATCCTGCCAGGTGTGGACAGGGTTTCATAGTGTATCAGGGTCATGCCAAGTGTGTACAGGGTTTCACAGTGTATCAGGATCCTGCCAGGTGTGTGCGGGGTTTCATAGTGTATCAGGATCCTGCCAGGTGTGTACGGGGTTTTACAGTGTATCAGGATCCTGCCAGGTGTGGACGGGGTTTCACAGTGTATCAGGATCTTGCCTGGTGTGTACGGGGTTTCACAGTGTATCAGGATCCTGCCAGGTGTGTACGGGATTTCATTGTGTTTCAGGATCCTGCCAGGTGTGTACGGGGTTTCATTGTGTTTCAGGGTCCCTCCAGGTGTGTACAGGGTTTCACTGGGTATCAGGATCCTGCCAGGTGTGTTTGAAGTTTAACAAGGTATCAGGATCCTGCCAGGTGTGTACGGGGTTTCATAGTGTATTAGGATCCTGCCAGGTGTGTACGGGGTTTCACAGTGTATCAGCATCCTGCCAGGTGTGTACACGGTTTCATAGGTATCGGGATCCTCCCAGGTGTGTACTAGGTTTCACGGGTATCAGGATCCTGCCAGGTGTGTTTGAGGTCTAACTATGTATCAGGATCCTGCCAGGTGTGTATGTTTTTACATGGCGTATCATCTCAGCCCCAGGATATCGCTGAAGCAATTCCTCAATGGCAGTGACCTCAGCATCACCATCTTCAGATGGTTCATCATAAAGTCAGAAGTGGCGATGTTTGTTGGTGGTTGCAGTGTGTTCAATTCCATTCACAAAACTTCAGAAAATGAAGTAATAAATGCTGGCATGCAGCAAGACCCAGACAACAATTTACTGATACTCGTACCACACAAGTGCCAGCTAATTGCCTTCTCCCATCCGAGCATTTACAGTTCCCTTTGTAATTCAGTGGAATTACCCTCACTGATTTCTTGTGTCAAAAATGCTCTAACTACATAAAGTTTGTGATTACGAGAGCGGGCCAGAGGCTGGATATTCTGTGGCTCATCTTCTGACTCCCCAAAGTCTGTTCAACATACTGCCCTGTGTCAGATGGAATACTCCCCAGTTGCCTGGAAGCTTGCAACAGTGACACTGAAGAAAATCTACATCATTCAGGACTCATGGGCGTTTACAGCACAGAAGGAAGCCATTTGGTCCATCATGTCCATGCCAGCCAACAAAGATCTGACTACACTAATCACATTTTCCAGCGCTTGGCCCATAGCCCTGGAGGCTATGGCAATGTAAGTGAATATTTAAATACTTCTTAAATGTTACAATATTTTCAGACTCAACCACCCTTTCAGACAGTGAGTTTCAGATTCTCACCACCCTCTAGGTGAAAAATTTTCTCCTCAACTCCCCTCCTAAAATCTATGCTCCCTGGTTATTGACCCCCCTAATAATGGAAAAAAATGCCTTCCTACCCACCCTATCTATGCCCCTCATAATCTTATACACCTCTATCAGGTCCCCTCATAACCTTCACTGCTCCAAGGAAAACAACCCCAGACTATCCAATATTTCCTCATAGCTCAGACCCTCAGTCCAGGCAGCATCCTGGGCTGGTAAAACAATCCATTTTATCAGCAGCCTATCCACCAGTTTAATCATCCACTCTCTCCAACACAGGTGAACACTGGCTGCAGTGTGTACTATCTACGTAATGTACTGCAGCAAGTTGCCACAGGTTCTTTGACAGCATTACCCAAATCCACAAAGGATAATGGTAGCAGACTCACGGGTCCATCAACATATCCAAGTTACAAACCATCCTGACTTGGTAATGGATCGCCATTTCTTTATCATCGCTTTATCAAAATCCTGGAACTGACTATCAGCACTCTGGGGGTACTTTCATTATTCAAAATCCAGCAGCATAAGAGATGTTTCAGCATCACCTTCACAAGAGAAACTAGAGATGGACAAGTGGGCAATAGATGTTGGTCTTGTGATGCCACTGTCCTGGGAAAGAAAAACAAAAGAGAAAGCAAAAGATATCAGTCAAAGAATCTGTGAAGTATTGCAGTAGTGTATTTTGCAGATCGCACACACTGTAGACATGGTGTACCTGTGGTGGAGAGGGTGGATGTTTGAACTGGTGGATAAGCTGCTGATGAAGTGGACTTGCTTTCTCCTGAATGATGTAGATTTTCTTCAGTGTTGTTGCTGAAAGCTTCCAGACAACTAGAGGATATTACATCATTCACTGGGCAATACCGTAGAGAGGCTTTGGGAAGTCAGGAGATTAGCCACTAGTTACAGAATATCCAGCCTCTGGCCTGCTCTTGTAATCACAGCATTTATATGGTTAGAGCAGTTATCAGCAGATATTACTCAAGTGAGCAAAAACTAAATGAAAGTGCTAAACCTTACAGAGGAGATGAGGGCCAATGTGTCTAACTCGCGAAATCAAGGCTGTGTGGGCCTTCAGCAACTGGATGCTCTGATACCACTGCTGCAGTGAGGGGAGTACAAGAGCCCAGAGTCAAAGGACTGTTATAGGGCTGCAGAAAAGTTGGTTTGGGGAGTGTGGTGGTGGTTGGGGTGGGTGATGTGGAGTGGTTACCAGGTCATGAAGGAATTTAAATAGGAAGATGGGAATTTTAAATTGTAGACATTGAAGGACCAGGAGCCACTGGGTGAAAGAGTACACAAGTGAAAGCTCAGCAAGACCTGGGAAACTGGGACAGGATACACCGATCAGAGTTTTGGATGCGCTAAAGTTTGTGTCGGGAACAGCAAAGGAGACCATCCAGATTATCATTTAAATTACTGAATCTAGAAGATGACAAATGCACAGATGAGGGTTTCAGCAGTCAGTAAGCTGAGTCAGGAGAGCAGACATTTTATTTAATTGGAAGCTTGTTTTATTTGTAATGGAAGTGATAAGGACCCGAAAGCTCAGTTTGAGAGTAAATAGGAGGGGATAAGTTGTGAACAGTCAGGGTCAACCACATATAGTGGCCAAAGTTGGAGATGAAATGAAGTGGCGATGAGGCGGAGATTGTGACAGGAATAAAAGACAATGATTCCAGATTCTCAATGTTTAAGTAAAGGAAAATTCAAACTAAAAACTCTCAGCCTGTAACCAAAATGGATCAGAAATCCATCCAATAAAATTAATGGATGACCAAGTAGAGACTGAATGAGTTCACTTTGCTGATGGTCCCCCGGGGTAGTCACGTTCCACACAGAGCACAGGAGAAGAACATTTGTCCATTGTGTGATGTTTACGCACTCCATTATCAGAAGGAAGTAAAAGCAATGGAAAGACTGTCAGCAGATTCATTCGGCTATTAACAGTGATGTGGAGTTCCTACTATTATAGAGGGATTTGAGAACTTGGGACTCATTCCAGCAGAAGTGAGCAGATTAAGTGAGGAGTAGCTGCAAGTCTTCATATTCTGATCAAATAAAGTTTTGTCAATTATATCAACAAAGTAACCAGAATGCAAAGTTTAGGCTAATTTGAAGCATTTGGGTGAATTTGGATAGATTTCTTCACACACGAGGTAGCTAGAAAGCATAATTCACTCCTATTGACCACTTTGGGAACAAATGGACAATCCTTCATAAGAGATTATTCTATTATTGTGTGGATAAAAAGGAAAACTAAAGAATGGGGAATGAACAGAAGATTGGGCCTGAACTCTGTGGGATATTTACCGTGAAAGGGATGTCACAGGAAGTTCGTCTTTCATTTGTTGCCCATCCTTAATTGCCCTTGAGTAGGTGATGGTGAGCCGCATTCTTGAACATCTGCAGTCCTTGTACTGTCGATACACCCGACAGAGTGCTGTTAGAGAGGGAGTTCCAGACATTTGACCCAATAATAGTGAAGGATCGGCAATATATTTCCAAGACTGGATTCTCCGTGACTCAGAGGAGAAATTTCAGGTGGTGCTGTTCTCATGCATTCCCCTGCCCTTGTTCTTTTAGGTGGTAGAGGTCACAGGTTTGGAAGGTGCTGCTGGAGGCGGCTTGGTGGGTTGCTGCACTTCATGTTGTAGGTGACACGCACTGCTGCCATGTTGCTCTGGTGGTGGAGAGAGTCAAGATTTAAGTTGATGGATTTGCTGCAGATCAAGTGGCTTGTGCTATCCTGAATGGCACTGAGTTTCCTGAGTGCTTTTGAGGCTCCACTCATCCAGGCAAGTGGAGATATTTCACCACACTCCTGACTTGTACTTTGTAGATGGTGGAAAGACTCAGGAGAGTCAGGGGGTGATGTTCTCACCTCTGAACAACCAGCCTCTGACTGGGAGTAAATGGTGGCTGTCTAGGTTTCTGGTTAAAGGTTAGACCCAGGATGTCGATGCCTGATGATCCAACAAAAGCTTTGCTGTTCTGTGTCAAGGGGAGTTGGTTAGATTCTCTCTTCTTGAAGATGGAACTTGTGTGGCATGAATGTTTCTTGTCACTTATCAGCTCAAGCTTGAATTATATTCCTTCATGCAACCATGGATTGCTTCATTATTTTTGAGGAGTTGCGAAAGGAACTTAACGCTAAGAAATCACAAAAAATAGGAACAGAGGTAGGCCATTCGGCCCATCAAGCAAACTCCACCATTCAATAAGATCATGGCTAATCTGATTATGGCCTCAATTAAATTTCATTATCTCCCATTACCCATGGCTCCCTTGTCAATCAAAAATCAAACTGAGCCTTGAATATATTCATTGACCCGTCCTCCACTGCACTCTGTGAAAGAGAATTTCAAAAGATTAATGACCCGCTGAGAGAAGAAATTCCTCCTCATCTCAGTCTTAAATGGGCGACTCATTATTTCTAAACTGTGCCTCCTGTTTCTAGTTTCCTCCACATGGGGAACCATGCTCTCAGCAACAATCTTGTTGAGCCCCCTCAGAATCTTATATCTTTCAATAAGATCATTTCTCATTTTTCTAAACTACAATGAGTAAAGTTCCAACCTGCTCAACCTTTCCCCATAAGACAATCTTTCCCCCCCGACAGTAAGGCTTGTGAACTTTCTCTGAACTGTTTCCAATGCAACTATACCTCCCCCCCTTAAGTAAGCAGACTAAAACAACACAGTACACTAGGTGCTGTCTCACCAATTCGCTGTACAGTTGAAGCAAGGCTTCCCTACTTCTTTACACCATCCATCCCATTTACAAAACAGGCCAACAGACCATTTGTTTTCTTAATTACTTGCTCTACCTGCATGCATATTGTATGTGATTAATGTGCAATAACACCCATATATATCCCTTTGCACCACCGCATTCTGCAGCCTCTCACCAATTAAATAATATTCAGAATTTTGATTCTTCTCAACAAAGTGGGCCACCTCGCAGTTTCCCACATTATACACCATCTGTCAAATTTTGCTAACTCTCATAACTTAGCTATATCCCTTTGCACACTCTTATGTATTCTCCTCACAACTTGCTTTCCTACCTACCTTTTCATCATCTGAAAATTTGGCTACCATTGTAAATAGTTGAAGCCACAGCACTGATCTCTGTGGCACACCATTAGTTACAGTTTTCCAATGAAAATGAACAATTTATCCCGACTCTCTTGTTTCCTGTCAGTTAGTCAATCCTTTATCCATGTTATATATAACCCCCAACACCATGGGCTCTTATCTTGTGCAGTAGCATTTTATGTGACACCTTACCAAACGCCATTTGAAAATGCAAATACGCTGCACCTACTGGTTCCCCTTTATCCACCCTGCTTGGGATTTCCTCAAAAAGCTCTAATAAATTTGTCAAACACTAGTTGCCTTTCACAAAACTATGTTAACTCTGTCTCATTGTGTTATCATTTTCTCAATGTCCTGCTACTACCTCTTTCATATTGGATTTGAGCATTTTCCCAATGACAGATGCTAGACTAACAGCCCTCTGTTTTCCTGCTTTCTGTCTCTCCTTTCTTTCACTGGACCTTTCCAGAATCTAATGAATTTCGAAGATTACAACCGATGCATCTATTACACACGCCCGCTGGCTCGCTCACACACACACGCTCGCTTTCTCTCTCACACGCACACTCACTCACCCACTCTCTCACACGCACACTCATTCACCCAATCTCTCTCACGCACTTACTCTCACATACACTTACTCACTAACTCTCTCTCATGCACGCTCATACTCCCACTCTCTCTCATATTAGTCAATCACTGTCACACACAATTGCTCACTCACTTACACACATGCTCACTCGCACACACGCCCGCACACTCGCACACACGCCCGCTCACTCGCACACACGCCCGCTCACTCGCACACACGCCCGCTCACTCGCACACGCCCGCTCACTCGCACAAGCCCGCTCACTCGCACACACGCCCGCTCACTCGCACACACGCCCGCTCACTCACTTACACACATGCTCACTCGCACACACCCGCTCACTCGCACACACGCCCGCTCACTCGCACACACGCCCACTCACTCGCACACACGCCCGCTCACTCGCACACACGCCCGCTCACTCGCACACATGCCCGCTCACACACAATTACTCATTCACTCTTATTCACTCACACATGCTCATTCAATCACTCATTCACACACATGCTTGCTCACTCACACACATGCCCATTCACTCTCAGAAATGGCCATTCATTCACAAATATGCTCACTCACAAATAGGCTCACTCACTCACACACCCTCTCACACACACACTCACAATTACTCACTCATTCTCATTCACAATTACTCATTCACTCACATACTCGCTCACTCGCACACACTCACTCACTCTCACTCACTCTCACTCACTCTCACTCACTCTTACTCACTCACGCCCACTTTCTCACACATGCCCACTTTCTCACACACGCTCACTTTCTAACACACACACACCCTCACTCTCAAGCATACACACAATTACTCACTCACTCACTCTCATTCAATCGCACATGCTCACTCACTCGCACATGCTCACTCACTCTCAAGGGCAAATAGGGATAGAAAATAAATGCTGGCCCAGCCAGCGAAGCCCACACCCCATGAATGAATAAAATAAAATACGCTCACACACATTCGCTCACTCACACACGCCTGCTCACTCACACACGCCTGCTCACTCACACACGCCTGCTCACTCACACGCACGCCTGCTCACTCACACACGCCAGCTCGCTCGCAGACACGCCATCTCACTCGCACACACGCCAGCTCACTCACACACGCCAGCTCACTCACACACACGCCAGCTCACTCACACACACGCCAGCTCACTCACACACACGCCAGCTCACTCACACACACGCCATCTCACTCACACACGCCATCTCACTCACACACGCCATCTCACTCACACACGCCATCTCACTCACACACACGCCTGCTCACTCACACACGCCAGCTCACTCACACACGCCAGCTCACTCACACACATGCCATCTCACTCACACACACACGCCTGCTCACTCACACACGCCAGCTCACTCACACACACGCCTGCTCACTCACACACACACGCCATTTCACTCTCACACACGCCAGCTCACTCACACACGCCAGCTCACTCACACACGCCAGCTCACTCACACACGCCAGCTCACTCACACACGCCAGCTCACTCACACACGCCAGCTCACTCACACACACACGCCATCTCACACACACGCCATCCCACTCACACACGCCTGCTCACTCAGACACGCCTGCTCACTCGCACACACGCCCGCTCACTCACATATACACACTCACTCGCACATGCTCATTCACACACACGCTGTCTTACTCACACACAATTACTCAATCGCTCTCACTCACACAATTACTCACTCACTCTTATTCACTCGCACATGCTCTCACTCACTCACGCTCACTCACACGCACGTGCTCACTCACACACAATTACTCAATCACTCACACACACAATTATTCTCTCACTCATTCACAAGCACATGCTCACTCACACACACACACATTCGCTCACTCACATAAGCTTGCACGCTCTCTCACACAAGCTCGCACATTCTCTCACACACTTGTCTGCTCGCTCGCTCGCTCACTCTCTCACACACTTGTCCTCACTCACTCACTCACACACTCACACACTCACACACTCACACACTCACACACTCACACACTCACACACTCACACACTCACACACTCACACACTCACACACTCACACACTCACACACTACTCTTTTATGGCAGGGGTGCAGTGAAGGTTTACCAGACTGATCCTTGGAATGGCGGGACTGACATATGAAGAGAGATTGAGTAGGTTCGGATTATATTCGCTGGAGTTCAGAAGAATGAGGGGGGATCTCATAGAAACCTAGAAAATCCTAACACAACTAGACAGGGTAGATGCAGGAAGGATGTTCCCGATGGTGGGGGAGTCCAGAACCAGGGGTCACAGTCTGAGGATTTGGGGTAAACCATTTAGGACTGAGTTGAGGGGAAATTTCTTCACACAGAGAGTGGTGAACCTGCAGAATTCGCTACCCCAGAAAGTAGTTGAGTCCAAAACATTGTATGTTTTCAAGAAGGAGTTAGATATATCTCTTGGGGCAAAAGGGATCAAAGGATATGGGCAGAAAGCAGGAGCAGGCTAGAGTTGGATGATCGGCCATGATCATAATAAATGGCCAAGCAGGCTCAAAGAGCCGAATGGCCTACTCCTGCTCCTAGTTTCTATGTTTCTATCTCTGCAGCTACTTCTTTTAAGACCCGAGAATGCAGGCCATTAGGTCCACAATACTTGTCAGACTTTAGTCCTATTAGTTTTCCTCGTTACTTTTCCTTGATGATCGTCATTGTTGAAAGTTCCTCCCTCCTTTTCCCCCTGCTTTTCTGCTGTTCTTGCAGCTTTTTCACTGTTCTTACGGTGTTTCTGTGGCCTTAGACGTAACTCCAGGATAGTATGTTGCCTCCCTGATTGCAAGGTCAAGGATGTAACAGAGCGGCTGCAGGATATTCTTCTGGGGGAGGATGATCAGTTAGAGGTCATGGTCCATGTTGGCACCAATGACTTAGGTAGCAAAGAGGATGAAAGCAGACTTCAGGGAGCTAGGAAGGAGATTGAAAAGCAGGAACTCTAAAGCAGTAATCTCAGCTTTACTTTCAGTCCCACGTGCAAGGGAGTATAGAAATAGGAGAATTGAGTGATTAAACACACGACTGGAAAGCTGGTGTAGGAGGGAGGGCATCAGATTTCTAAGGCTTTGGGACTGGTTCTGTGGAAGGTTGGACCTGTACATGGTGAACGGTCCACACCTGGACAGGACCGGGATGAATATCCTTGCAGGGAGATTTGCTAGTGTTGTTGGCGGGGAGGGGAGGTTGATTAATCTAGATTGGTGGGGGATGGGAATCCGAGGGCAAATTCAGAGCAGGGAATGCGAGATGAAGAATTAGTGAGTGACTCAAAGACGGGAGCAGCACAGGTTAAAAAGCATACAGCGCAGGAATTTGGCAAGTGATATGTGTAAATTCAAGGAACTTGTAAATAAAGCCGATGATCTGAAGGCACAGTTAGGCACACGGCAGTATGATATCATTGCTACAAGGGATACTTGGCTTAAGGAGGAGCAAAAATGGCAGCTCAACATCCCTGGATATAGAATTTGCAGCTAGGATATGGAAGGGGATAAAAAAGGTGGGGGTGTAGCATTATTAGTTAAAGAATCAATTACAACTGAGGAGGATTGGTATACTAAATGAAGCATCAAATGAGGCCATATGGGTTGCGATCAGAAATAAACAAAAGAGGCAGCCACACTTCTAGAAGTGTACTATAGATCCCCAAAAAGTGGGGGGGAGATGGAAGAGCAAATATGTAGACAAATTTCCAAGTGGAAAAAACAATAGGGCAGTAATCGTTGGGGACTTCAACTACCCAAATATCAATTGTGAAGGGCACAGAGGGTGCAGAATTCTTCAACTGCATTTAAGAGAACTTTTTTTTAGCTAGCAGGTAACAAGCTCAATGAGAGGGTGTGGAATTCTAGATTTAGGAAATGAACTGAACAAGTGGATAAAGTGGTAGCGGGGAACCATTTTGGATTTAGTGACCATAATATAGTTAGATTTAGCATCATTATGGAAAAGGACGAAGATAGAACAGGACTAAAAGTTCTAAATTGGGAGAAGGCGAATTTTACAAAGCTGAGAGGTGAGCTGGCAAGAGTGGAATGGATACAGCTATTAGAAGGAAAAAACGTGTTAAATCAGTGAGAGGCATTCAAAGGCGAGATTCTATGGGCACAGTGTAGACATGTACCCACAAAGCAAAAGGTACTGCCAAATCTAGAGCCCCCTGGTTATCCAAAAGCATTTAAACTAAGATAAAGCAGAAAAAGAAAGCTAATGACAGTCACAAAAGACTTAATACTGTAGAAAGCCTAGAGGAGTATAGAAAGTACGGGGGTAATATAAAAAGAGAAATTAGGAAAGCAAAGAGAGGATACGAAAAAATATTGGTAGGTAAAATCAAAAGAAATCCTAAGATGTTTTACTAGTACATTAAGAGCAAGGGAATAACGAAGGAAAAGGTAGGGCCAATCAGGGATGTACATGGTAACTTGTGGGCTGATGCAGAAGATGTAGGCAGGGTTCTCAATGGGTATTTTGTCTCTGTCTTCACTAAGGAGAGGGATGACGCAGACATTTTCGTTAAAGAGGAGGTGTGTGAAATATTAGATAAAATAAGCATAGTGAGAGAGGAAGTTCTGAAGGGACTGGCATCCCCCGAAGGTGGATAAATCACCAGGGCTGGATATATTGTATCCCAGCTTGTTGAAGGAAGCCAGGAAGGAATAGCGGATGCTCTGAGAATGATTTCCCAATCCTCACTCGATACAGGCAATGTCCCAGAGGATCAAAGGCCTGCGAACATTGTACCATTATTTAAAAAGGCCAGAAAATTATAGGCTGGTCAGTCTGACTTCGGTAGTGGGCAAATTATTGGAAACAATTCTGAGAGACAGGATAAACGGTCACTTAGAAAGGTACGGATTCATCAGGGATAGTCAGCATGGTTTTGTTTGGGGAAGAACGCGTCTTAATAACTTAATAGAATTTTTGAGGAAATAACAAGGAAGGTTGATGAGGACAATGTAGTGGATGTTGTCTACATGGCTTTCAGTAAGGCACTTGACAAGGTCCCACACGGCAGACTGGTCAGGAAAGTGAGATCTCATGGGATACAGTGAAAGGTGACAGGTTTGATCCAACATTGGCTCAGTGACAGGAAACCATAGAAAAATTACAGCGCAGAAGGAGGCCATTCGGCCAATCTTGTCCATGCCAGCCCGAGGACACCCAGGTGACCTTTCTAATCCCACCTTCCTGTACCTGGCCCATAGCCCTGCAGCTTACAGCACTTCGCGTGCAGATCCCGGTGCTTTTTTAAAAGAGTTTAGAGTTCCTGCCTCTACCACCAACTTGGGCAGAGAATTCCAGACACCCACTACCCTCTGCGCAAAAAAGTTCTTCCTCATGTCCCCCTTGCACATTCTGCCACTTCTCTTGAGTCTATGGCCCCTGGTTCTAGAATTCTCCATCAAGGGAAACAATTTTATCCTGTCCACTCTATCTATACCCCTCATAATTGTGTACACCTCAGTCAAGTCACCTCTCTGCCTTCTTTGTTCTAAGGAAAATAACCCCAACCTATCCAATCTCGCCTCGTAGCTACACTTTTCTAACCCTGGCAACATTCTTGTAAACCTCTGCACTCTCTCCAGAGCTATTACATCCATCCTGTAATGTGGTGATCAGAACTGCACACAATACTCCAGTTGTGGCCTCACCAGTGTTTTATACAATTCCAACATTATATCCTTACTTTGCTTGTGGGAGAGTGTTCGCAAGGTAAAAAGTGCAGACAAACAGACTTCCTGTGCGGTCAGCAAGGTTCGTGTTGGCTTGTGTTATGTCGCTTTGGGTCAGGGACTTCCAGCACCAAAGGTCAATGTGGTTCAAAATAACTGCAGTTTTGCATGTGTTCACTTTTCAGATTTACGGATACTCAGCCTGTAGTTAACCTTTCTGAGGGCATTAGTCCCACTTCTATTGAGTTGCAACCCGTTCAACTTGAGTAGAACCCTCTTGCTCTAGAACTGGTCCCAATGCCACATGAATCTGAATCCCCCTTCCTACACCATTTCTCCAGCCCCGTGTTAACCTGTTTTATTCCAGTATTCTGAAAAACATCAGCACATAGAAATTGAGAGAAATACAGCAATTATTACCTTTTGAGTTCCTGCTTTTTAACTTATCTCCTAGCCCCTGAAACTGTGATTGTAGCATATGAACTCCTTCTATGTCAGGAAGATAGAATTAAGGTGTGGATCAGGCAAATGTAATTAAATGGAGGAATGGGCTTGATCAGCTGATGGTTACCTCCTATTCCTATCTTCCTACTTTTAAACATGGGCTGATTAATGAATGGCACAATTTTGAAAATCTGAAGGTTAACTGGAGTTTCTGGACAATCACTTTAGCGCTGGAGGTTTTGAAAATCCCCTTTAATCAGATGCCATTGGTCTTTTTTTATTTAAGACTGAGAAGTAACTTTTGTGAGCTGCACATAGTTTAAGGAAAGTGAAGATCAATGAGAGGAGAGAAAACTTTCTAAAATATAGCTTAGTAAGAACACACCAAATTCTCTGTCGTATATTTCATCAAGTTAAACAGTAAAGCTCCAAAATTAATGGTTTTAATTAAGGATTGATCAAACACTCTGAATAAAAGATTCTCCATTGAGAGATTTTAATCAGAAAGAGTCTGAACTTGCGAATTTATGATCTTCACAGAAGCAGAAAAATGAATACAGAATTTTCATCACAATCTATGTCCCCTCCCATGAGGTTAAGTGATGATCTTGTTGTCAAGTAATGAACACTGAGGCAGGTTAGGGCATTGTGCTTTCTGGCACCATTGAAGAGTCTCTACCTGTCTGGCGAGTTCCAGGAATTCTCTTGCACTCAGCTGGCAGGCAAGACAATACTTGCTCAAAATGTTGTTATTCTGTGTGTCGGCAACACACACAGAGCAATCCTCCTAACTGAGAGATTTTAACCACCGCAAAAAAACAGATATGGTCTTCTTGCTCCAACCATTTCATCCGTGCAGTGTTAAAAACCCAACTGTTTAGACCCATGTTTAGATATTTTTTTCTGCACTAATCTGGTACTGCAAGAGCGTTTCTAAACCTTGGAGTCAAATCCTGACAGTTTGCTTTCTTCACCTCCAGCCTCATGTTATCGTTACACTTCAGCAGTCCCATAATCAACACAGGTACTGACAGAAGTATTAGGCCAATAAATATGCTCCACATAAAAACTCTATGAGCTTAAAGCTCCAAAGATTTCCGTCGGAGACTTAAACAGGGTCGTACACCCTGTTCATGTTATAAATAAAAACAGAAAATGCTGGATACTCAGCAGAGTCAATCGAGGCCTTAGAATCTGGAATGCGCTGCCTGAGAGTGTAGTGGAGGCAGAGTCATTTGAGGCGTTAGAATCTAGAATGCACTGCCCCTGAGAGTGTGGTGGAGGCAAGTCAATCGAGGCGTTAGGATCTGGAATGCGCTGCCTGAGAGTGTGGTGGATGCAGAGTCAATCGAGGCGTTAGGATCTGGAATGCGCTGCCTGAGAGTGTAGTGGAGGCAGGGTCAATCGAGGCGTTAGAATCTAGAATGCACTGCCTGAGAGTGTGGTGGATGCAGAGTCAATCGAGGCGTTAGGATCTGGAATGCGCTGCCTGAGAGTATAGTGGAGGCAGGGTCAATCGAGGCGTTAGAATCTAGAATGCACTGCCTGAAAGTGTGGTGGATGCAGAGTCAATCGAGGCGTTAGGATCTGGAATGCGCTGCCTGAGAGCGTAGTGGAGGCAGGGTCAATCGAGGCATTAGAATCTGGAATGCGCTGCCTGAGAATGCGGTGGAGGCAGGGTCAATCGAGGCATTAGGATCTGGAATGCGCTGCCTGAGAATGCGGTGGAGGCAGGGTCAATCGAGGCATTAGGATCTGGAATGCGCTGCCTGAGAATGTGGTGGAGGCAGGGTCAATCGAGGCATTAGGATCTGGAATGCGCTGCCTGAGAATGTGGTGGAGGCAGGGTCAATCGAGGCATTAGGATCTGGAATGCGCTGCCTGAGAATGTGGTGGAGGCAGGGCTGCAGCATCTGTGGGGAGAGAAACAGAGTTAACTTTTTGAGTCCTATGACTTCTTCAGAGCTAAATACAATAGAATGCATCAAGATTTTGCAACATGTGTAGGGTGTTTCACACTATCAAGATCCTGCCTGGTGTGTACAGGGTTTCACAGTGTATCAGGATCCTGCCAGGTGTGTCAGGAGCCTGCCAGGGTGTACGGGCTTTCAGTGTATCAGGATCCTGCCAGGTGTATACGGTGTTTCACAGTGTATCTAGATCCAGTCAGGTGTGTGCACGGTTTGACAGTGTATCAGAATCCTTCCAGGTGTGTACAGGGTTTCACAGTGTATCGGGGTCCTGCCAGGTGTGTGTGGGATTTCACAGTGTATCAGAATTATGCCAAGTGTGTACGGGAATTTGCAGTGTATCAGGATCCTGCCAGGTGTGCCTGGGCTTCAGAGTGTATAATCTCAGCCTCGGGACATTGTTGGAGGTGCTCCTCAATGGCAGTGAGTTAGGCCTAACTATCTTCAGCTGGTTCTTCAATTACCTTCCCTCCTCCATAAAGTGAGAGGTTGGGCCGTTTTCTGATAGTTGCACAGTGTTCAGTTCCATGCACAATTCCTCAGATAATGAAGTGATTGATGCCAGCTTACAGCAAGACCCAGGCAACGTCGGATATTCGTACCACACAAGTCGCACAAGCGTTGGGCAATGATCTTCTCCAATAGGAGTCTTCTCAGCTCCCTTTGTAATTCAGTGGCATTACCCCCACTGACCTCCCCTTCTATCAACGTCTTCGAGGTTACCATTGGCCAGAAATTTAACTGCTCTAGCCACATAAATGCTCTGGTTATGAGAGCACGCCAAAGGCTGGGTTTTTTACTCCCCACAGCCTCTCCACAGCATTGCCCAGTGTGTTTGGAACATTCTCCAGTAACATGGAAGCTTGGAGCCATGACACTGAAGAAAATATACATCATTCAGGACAAAACAAATCCACTTCATCAACAGCCCATCCACCATTTTAACAATCTATTCTCTATCTGCAGAATGACCTGCAGCAATATGCCAGATTCTTTGACAGCATCACCCAAACCTGAAACCTCCAGAAGGATATTGGTAGTAGGCAAAGGGGTACATCACCATATTGAAGTCACAAACCATCCAGACTTGGACATTTGTCACCATTCCTTCATCATTGCTGGGTCAGAATCCTAGAACTGTCTCTCAGCATTGTGGGAGTACTTTCACCATCCAGCAGCATAAGAGGTATTTCTGCATCACCTTCTCATGGGCAACTGGGGTTGGACAAATGGAAAATAGATGAATCCCTTGTGCTGTTGATACACCCACAGTGCTGTTAGGGAGGGTGTTTCAGGTATTTAACCCAGCGACTGTGAAGGAACGCCAAATAATGCGTATGGTCAGAGGAGAACTTGCAGGTGATAGTGTTCCCATGTGTCTGCTGTGTTTGTTCTTGTAAGTGTACACACTGCTGCCACAGTGCGCTGGATGTGAAAGGAGTCAAGGTTTAAAGGGTCAGGTGCTGATCAAGGCTGTTGCTTATCCTGGACTGTGCAGAGTTTCTTGAGCATTGTTGAAGCTTCAGTCGTCCAGGTGAGTGGAAAATATTTCTTCACTCTCCTGACTTGTGCTTTCTAGATGGTGGAAATATTCCTGGAGACTGGGGGTTGATTTACTCACCTCTGAATGACGCCTTAAACTGGCTGTTGCAGCCACAGTAATTAGGTAGCTGGTCAAGATAAGTTTTTGGTTAATGATAAGCCCCAGGACATGAATGGTTAATGATTCCCCAGCAATGACACTGTTGTTGAGTGTCAACGGGAGGTTGTTGGTGCTCTCTTCTTGAAGATGGTCATTGTCTGGCACTTGTGGGACATGATTGTTTGTTGTCACTTATCAGCTCAAGCCTGAGTGTGCCCAGGTTTTCCTTCAGGCAGCATGGACTGTTTCATTATTTTTGAGGAGTTGCAAAAAGAAAACTGAGCAATCGTAAGAGCATAAATAAGATCATAAGAAATAGGAACAGGAGCAGGCCATTCAGTGAATCGAGCCTGCTCCACCATTCAATAAAATTATGGCTGATCTGATTGTGGCCTTGGCTCCACTTTTATACCTGTTCCCTTTAATTGTTCATTACTTTGTTGATCAAAAATCTGTCTAACTCAGCCTTGAATATATGGAGTGACCCCTCCACTGCTTGCTGGGGAAGAGAATTCCAAAGACTAAAAACCCTCTTAGAGAAGAAGTTCCTCTTTATCTCAGTCTAAAATTGGAGACCTATTTTTTTTTTAAATTGTGTCCCCTAGTTCTAGGTTCTCCTATCAAGCCCCCTCAAAATCCTACGTTTCAATAAGATCACCTCTCATTCTTCTGAACTCCAATGAGCATTGGCCCAAGCTGCTCAAGCTTTCCTCATAAAGCAAATCCTTCATCCCAGCAATCAGCCCAGTAAACATTCTCTGAACTGCTTCCAATGCAAGTTATCACTCCCTAAGTAAGAGAGCAAAACGGTAGGTGCGATTTCATCAATGCCTGTACAGTTGTAGTAAGACTTCCCTGCTTTTATACTCAATCCTCTTTGCGATAAAGGCCAAGATTCCATTTGCCTTCCAAAATATTTGCTGTATATCCATGCTGACATTTTGTGATTCATCTACAAATACATCTAGATCCCTTTATACCACAGCATTCAGCAGTCTCTCTTTGTTTAAATAATACTCTGCTTTTCTGTTCTTCCTGCCAATGTGGACAACCTCATATTTTCCCACATTATACTCCATCTTTCAAAAATTTGCCCATTCACTTAACCTGTCCATAACCTTTTGAAGACTCTTTGTAACCTCCTCACCATTTGATTTCCTGTCTACCTTCAGATCATCAGCCAATTTGGCAACAACACAGTTGGTCCCTTCATCCAAATAATTAATATAGATCATAAATAGTTGAGGCCTTGGCAGTGATCCTTGTGGCACTCCATGAGTTACAGTTTGCCAACCTAAAACTGAACCATTTATCCAGACTCTGTTTCATGTTTCCAGAATCTGGAGAATTTTGGAAGATTACGAACAATTCGTGCACTATCTCTGCAGCTACATCTTTTAGTACTCTCAGATGCAGGCCATCAGGTCCAGGGACACTTGTCAGCCTTTAATCCCATTAGTGTTCACTTTATTTCTTCTCCATTGATCATGATTGCTTGAAGTGGCTCCCTCCTGTTTTTCCCTGCTTTTCTACTATTGTTGGGATGCTTTTTGTGTTTTCTATAAAAATACTTCAAAGTCTCTGCCATTTCCTGTTTCCAATTATCAATTCCTCAATCTCACCCGCTAATTGTCCAATGCTCATTTTAGCTACTCTTTTCTAATTTATATTCTTGTAAAAGCTTTTATTGTCTATTTTTATATTTCTTGCTAGGTTTGTCTCTTACCCCAATTCCTCCCTCTTTATTATTCCTTTAGTCATCCTTTGCAAGTTTCTTCCATTTTCCCAATCTTCTGGCCTGCCATTAATCTTTGCAGCATTTCCTTGCAATTTAATACCATCCTTAACTTCACTAGTCAGCCACAGATGGTGCATCCTTCTCAGAGTCTTTCTTTCTCAATGGAATATATCTTTGTTCAGAGTTATGAAATACCTCCTAAAATGTCTGTCACTGTTTCTCTACCATCTTACCTTTATGACACTGGGAAGGACAACCCCAGTTTCTAGGAACAGGAGGAGGCCATTCAGCCCCTCGATTATCTTACACAGAAATAGCAGTGGCCATTCCGCCACTGAGCCTGTTCGAAAGCTACATATGGATGTTATACAAACCTATTAGACAGGAACATGAGGTAACCATTCATGCCATTAAGCCTATTCCAACATTCCATTACATCATTGCTATCTTCAGCTCAACTCCATCTGCCCACATTGGCTCCATATCCATTACTAATTGCTCAACAAAAGACTACGATTTCAAAACTACTATATTGTAACAGAATCAACATTTGACCCTATTCATTCCCTAGAAATAAGGGAAATAGAAAGAATAATTGAGTCAGTAAAATTATGATAGATCAAGTTTAATGTGGGAAAGTGTGAAGCCATTCACTTTGGTTCTGAGAAAGATGGATCAGAGGATTTTCTCAGTGGGAAGTTAAGAGGAACAATGGATGAGCAGAGTGATTTGGGTGTCCATGTAAGGGAGGTGATAAAAGTAGAAAGCAGAGGTTAGGGAAGGAATTCCAGAGCTTAAGGCCTTGGCAGCTGAAGGCATAGCAGCTGATTCTGGTGTTGAAGGGTGTGGAGATACACAGGAGGCCAAACTTGGAGAAATGCAGTGATATTAGAGGGTTGTAGGGCTGCAGAAGATTGCAGAGATAGCGAGGGGAAAGGCTATACAAACATAGAGTATGAGTAGCCCACTCGGCCCCTCAAGCCTGCTCTGCTATTCAATAAGATCATGGCTGATCTGATTGTGGCCTCAACTCCACATTCCCAACTACCATTGATAACCTTTCACCCCTTTGCTCATCAAGAATTTATCGCAGCCTTCAGCAGTCTCTCTTCATTTAAATAATACTCTGCTTTTCTGTTCTTCCTGCCAAAATGGACAACCTCATATTTTCCCACATTATACTCCATCTTCCAAAATTTTGCCCACTCACTTAACCTGTCCATAACCCTAAAAAACATTCAAAGGCTCTGCTTTCACCATCTTTTGAGGAAGAGGGTTCCAAAGACTCACAACCCTCTGAGAGGAAAAAAAAAGCCTCATCTCCATCTTATATGAGTGACCTTTTACTCTTCTAAACTCCTATGGATATAAGCCCAGCCTGTTGAACCTTTCCTCATAAGACAAATCTGCACATTCCAGATATTAATCTAGTAAACCACCTCTATACTGCTTCTACTGCATTTTCATCCTTCCTTAAATAAGGAGCCACTACTGTACAAAGTACACCAGATGTGATCTCGCCAGTGCCTTGTACAACTGAGGCATAATCTCCCTACTTTTATATTCGATTCCCCTCGCAACAGACGATAACATTCCAGTAGGTTTCCTAATTACTTGTTGTACCTATATACTAACCTTTTGTGATTCATGCACAAAACCAGATCCCGCTGAATCTCAGAGCTCTGCAATCCCTCACCGTTTAGCTAATATGCTTCTTTTTTATTCTTCCGCCAAAATGGACAATTTAACATTTTCCCACATTATGCTCCATTTGCCACATCTTTACCCACTCAGTTAATCGATCAATAACCCTTTGTAGCTTCCAAAATTTGATCCCTTGCCGCCATTATTTAATTTCAAACCCTCTCAAATTCCCTAGTTGTGTGGCTTGCTAAAACAGCATGGTTCTGGTCTAGACCGTCCCAACGGTACAGATCCTACTTTCCCCGATACTGGTGCTAGCGCCTCACGAACCAGAACCAGTCTTTGAGCCACATATTGATTTCTCTAATCTTATTTGCCCAATGCCAATTTGCATGTGGCGCAGGTAAATAATCCAGAGATTATTACCTTTGAGATTCTGCTTCATATTTTGATGTATAGGTGCCATGCTCAGTCAGCGCATCCACCCTGCAGCCCCCACTCTCATCCAAACAAGCTGAGAGAACCTCAAACCTGCTGGACAATTGCAAAGGCTGAGCCCCTGCGTTCAGGGTTCCCTTACCTTCCTCATTCGCAGTCACACTCTCCTGTCCCTGACCACTGCCCAAATCAGAAGACCCTGTCCTAAGAGATGTGACTCCCTCCAGGTAAAAAGTATCCAGGTAACTCTCCCCCTTCCTAATGTGTTACACTGCCTGCAGTGCGGCCTGCAGCTCAATGACTCTGAGCAAAAGTTGTTCGAGCCGCAAACATGTACTGCAGATGTGATTGCCATGGCGTTATGCGTTATGGAAGAGGTTACAAGGATAAGGAGGAGAGGGGCTTTGGAGGGATGTCAACAGGATGATGAGAGGGTTGTCCTATGATGGCAGGTTGAGTAAATTGGGCCTATTCTGAGTTGAGAAAAATGAGAAGTGATCTCATTGAAAGATACAAGAGTCTGAAGGGGATTGACAGTGTAGACGCTGAGAGGTTCTTTCCCCGAGTTTGGGAATCGAGAACAAGGGGCCACAGTGTCAAGACAAGGAGTGGATCATTTAAGACTGAGATAAGGAGACTCAAATGTAGTGAATCCTTGGAATTCTCCACCCGAGCGGTGGTGGATGCTGCATTGATGAGTATATTCAAGAATGAGATTGAGATGTTTGATCTCTCATGAAATCAAGCGAAATGAGGATCGGGCAGGAAAGTGGAGTTGAGACAAGGGAGCAGCCCTGATCATATTGAATGGCAGAGCAGACTCAAGGGGCCATATAGTCGACTCCTGCTCCTAGTTTTTACATTCTTAAGTTAAAATCCAGGGATCTCCTGGTTCAGAGCCAATATAGTAACACTCTAATAGACACTTACAATTCACTGCCTGGTAAACGGAAAGGGAAGATATTGATGTCTGTGGAGGAGCAGTCAGTGTCACAGCAGTAATTAAGTTCGCACACTGGGTCAATCAGATTACAGGTGCAAATGGGAACAGCTGGAACAAGACAGAGAGAAAGAGAAATATATTATAATGGAGCACGAACAGTCTCAAAAACCACCTCCCTCCCTTGTCTGAATTTACAATCACCATCTTCTCCATTTCCCAAAATCAATCTGCAAACTTATCCTGCCACTGCTTTCTACTTATTCAATTAGAGATTCCAGATATGCAACTGAACCCTTCAAATTAAAAATAATGTTAATTTGAGGTACAATGTTAATGGTATTGAAGGAACAGCGACACCTGGGGGGATAACAAACACAGATGTTTAAAGATAACACGACAAGTTGAGACAAGTGTTTTAAAAGCTAGGAATCTTCAGCTTCATAAACAAATATATAAATTACAAACACGAGGAAGTTATGTTAAAAGTTATGTTACCAGTCATCGGTTCCGCCGCAGCTGCATCCAATTCTGGGTCCCTGGACCGGATTCCCACAACAGTACCAGGAATCGAGAACATTACCAAATGAACTGCAGGGGTTCAAGAAGCTGGTTGAGCACTACCTTCTCATGGGAAATTAGGGATGGGCAACAAATGCTGACCTTGCCAGTCACATCTCATAAAAGAGAAAAAACTTCAGTTATGTGAAGACCCTGGGGAAACTAGTGCTGTTCTCCTTAGAGCATAGAAGGGAGATTGAACAGAGAAGTTTAAAATGAACAATGTTTTGATAATGAGGGAGAAAGGATTTCCACTGACATAAGTGTTTCGAATGACAGAGGGTGGGAGGCAAAGGACCACAGATTTATGGTATTCTGTAATTGTGGTAAAAGAAGCAGAGGGAGGTGAGTTATTATTTTAAGCATTGAGTTATGATGATCTGGAAGGAATTATCTGAAGGAGTGAGGGCACAAGTAATTCCCCATCCTGTCCCCTCTCCAACTGCCTGTTCTGACAGAGGATTTTAGTGTGTTTAAAGGGATTGGTCAGGAGACAGAAACTTTACTCACTGGTGGGGGAGCCCAGGACAAGGGAACAAATATCTTAATATCAGAGTCAGGATATTGAGGAGAGAAAGTTAGGAAACGCTTCCTCACACAAAGGCTGGTGGAAGTGGGGAAGTCTCTCCCACATAAAGCAGCAGACATTAGCTGAGTGAATAATGTTCAGCCTGAGATGGGGATATTTTTGCTGCCCGAGGCTGTGGATATGAAGCCCAGGCGGCCGGATGGAGTTTGTCTCCCAGATCAGTCATGATCTGAGTGAATGGGCGGCTCAGGCTGGAGGGGCTGAATGGCTCCTCCTGTTCCCGCTGCCAGAGCTCAGAGCCCGCTTTACCTCCGGGGGGCCTGGCCGGGCCGGCGGGCGGGGGGGACATTGCCGGGTCCTGGAGCTGGGGGTGGCCATTCGGCCGCTTTGATCCGGGACAGCCCACCTTTCAGATACTTTACCCCTTGTCTGATATCGGTTACCTTTATGTCTGTTATTTTTATTTTAGGGTCAGGAACAATGCCCAGGTTCACAGAGACTCAGCCCTGGACCGTGTTGCTGGTTCCCCGCCGCCGCCGAGCGCGGACACTCTCAGTAACGGGGCTCCCGACTCCCCCGACACCGAAAACAAGGCGGCTCATCAGCCGGACCCGGCCCGTTGCTAAGGGAACACGGCTCAGTGGCGGCAGGGCGCAGGCGCGGCGTCTCAGCTCGGAAAGGGGGTGTGACGCTGCGGCGGGTCACGTGGGAGAGAGAGCGAGCTGTCAATCAAAGGAGCTGCTGTGGGTTCCCAGTGAGCTTCCAACACAAAATCTGCAACTCTGAAATCAAATGAGAAATTTACAAAAATGAAGGGGGGAAAATGCAAATATGTCAGTGGAGAGGAAGATCAGATGAAACTTTCAGCTCCAAGGAAGCTGAAAGCTGCTGTGTTGATAGACTGTCCACCAATATTCATTCCAAGCTCACTGACTCCCACAGCTACCTTGACTACAGCTCCTCACACCCCGCTTCCTGTAAGGATTTCATCCCATTCTCTCAGTTCCTTCACCTCCGTCGCATCTGTTCTGGTGATTCCACCTTCCAAAATGGGGCTCCTGACATGTCTCCCTTCTTGCTTAACTGAGGTTTACCCCTCACTGTGTTGACAGGGTCCTCAACCGTGTCTGACCCATCTCCAACGCCTCTGCCTTCACACCTTCCCCTCTCTCCCAGAGCCATAATAGGGCACCCCTTGTCCTCGCCTTTTTCCCTATCAGCCTCCGGATTCAAATGATCATCCTCCACCATTTCCGCCACTGAATCCCACAGCTACCTTGACTACAGCTCCTCACACCCCGCTTCTTGTTAGGACTCCATCCCATTCTCTCAGTTCCTTCACCTCCGTTGCATCTGTTCTGATGATGCCACCTTCCAAAATGGGGCTCCTGACATGTCTCCCTTCTTGCCTAACTGAGGTTTACCACTCACTTTGTTGACAGGGCCCTCAACCTTGTCCGACCCATCTCCCACGCCTCTGCCTTCACACCTTCCCCTCTCTCCCAGAACCATGATAGGGCCCCCTTGTCCTCGCTTTTCACCCACCAGCCTCTGCATTCAAATGATCATCCTCTACCTTTTCCACCAGTTGCAGCATGATGCCAACACCTAAAACATTTTCCCCTCACCCTCCCTGTCAGCATTTTGTAGGGACCATTCCCTCCATGAGACCCTGGTCCACTCTTCCATCACCCCTAACACCTCACCCCCTTCCCACAACACCTTCCCATGCAATTGCAGAAGGTGCAACACCTGCCCATTTAGCTCCTCCTTCCTCACCATCCAAGGGCCTAAATAATCCTTTCAGGTGAAGCAATGCTTCACTTGCACCTTCTTCAATTTGGTCTACTGTATTTGCTGCTCCCAATGCACTCTCCTCTACACTGGCGAAACCAAACGCAGACTGGGTGACTGCTTTGCAGAACACCTTCAGTCTCTCCGCAAGCATGATCCTGACTTTCCTGTCACTTTCCATTTCAACATGCCAGCCTGCTCTCATGCTCACATGTCCATCCTTGGCCTGCTGCAATGTTCCAGTGAAGCCCAATGCAAACTGGAAGAACAGCATTGGATCTTCCAATCAGGTACTTCACAGCCCCTGGACTTAACGTTGTCTCCCACAACTTCAGACCATGAACTCTCTCCTCTATCTTCACCCCTTTGTAAATCCCTTTTTAAAAAAAAATCTTTTATTTACTTATTTTCATTTTCATTCTTGTTTTAACCTTTTTTAACCCCCTTTTAAAAAATCCTTTTCCCCCTACCCTCACACCTCATTTCCTGCCAGTACATGTCCCCACACTTCAGAACAATGAAGTTGACAGGTTAGATTTCTGGGAATGGTGTGATTTTGGATATCAGCACTCTTAGTGAAAGATTAACAATTCGCATTTGAGTTTATTGAGTGTTAAACAGCAGCTGGTAGCTGGAAAGTAACATCTATATACTCCATATCAATAACTGCTAATTTTGAAGTCCCAAACATTTTGCAGAGACATCGCTATTCACAATTCATTTAGGATGGGTTTTTTTCTGCTTAGTGTCTCTGCATAACTTCAAAAAAAACAAGCAACCTACAAACTGTGACTGAAGAACTGATCCAACAAGGACACAACATACAATAATTGTTCATATTTAATAGGACTGGGGAAAATTGAGAGTTATGGGGATGGAGATGAGATCTAAGTGCATTTTGTCAGATTAAACAGTTATAATATTATTTAAACTTTTCCATCTATTTTACAGTATTTTCCTCTTATATTTTACCAGTTTTGTACAACAAAAACTGACTGTCTCAGACATTAATATTTCAATGGTTGTGGAATGATGTTTGTAGAGATTGTCTTGTATGTGGTACATGACTCCGATTTAGTGTAAATTGTCAATCTCTGCACTCTCTCCAAGTGTGAAATTCATTCTGAGTCATACGGACTCGAAACGTTAACTGTTTCTCTCTCCACAGATGCTGCCAGACCTGCTGAGTCTTTCAGTATTTTCTGTTTCAATTTCACATTTCCAGCACTCGTAATATTTATAATAAAATGTTTATAATAAAATAAAAGCAAAATACTGCAGATGCTGGAAATCTGAAACAAAAACAAAAATACCTGCAAAAACTCAGCAGGTCTGACAGCATCTGCGGAGAGGAACACAGTTAACGTTTTCAGTCCGAATGACTCTTCATCAGAACTGAGTGAATATTGAAATGAGGTGAAATATAAGCTGGTTTAAGGTGGGGGGGAGGTGGGAGGGGTAGGTAGAGCTGGATAGAGGGCCAGTGATAGGTGGAGATATCCAAAAGATGTCATAGACAAAAGGACAAAAAGGCGTTGACGGTGGTGATATTATCTAAGGAATGTGCTAATGCTGACATTAAGGGTAGAAAGCAGGACGAGCAAGGTACAGATAGCCCTAGTGGGGGTGGGGTGGGGGGAAGGGATCAAAATAGGCTAAAAGGTGGAGATTAAACAATGGATGGAAATACATTTAAAAATAACGGAAATAGGTGGGAAAAGAAAAATATATTTAAACTATTTGAAAAAGGGGGATTGGAAAGGGAGTGGGGATGGATGAGAGAGTTCATGATCTGAAGTTGTTGACCTCAATGTTAAGTCCGGAAGGCTGCAAAGTGCCTAGTCGGAAGATGAGGTGCTGTTCCTCCAGTTTGTGTTGAGCTTCAATGGAACATTGCAGCAGGACAAGGACGGACATGTGGGCATGAGAGCAGGGTGGAGTGTTGAAATGGCAAGCGACAGGAAGGTCTGGGTCATGCTTGCAGACAGACCGAAGGTGTTCTGCAAAGCAGTAACCCAGTCTGCGCTTGGTCTCTCCAATGTAGAGGCAACCTCATTCGAAGCAGCGAATGCAGTAGACTAAATTGAGGGAAGTGCTGCTTCACTTGAAAGGAGTGTTTGGGCCCTTGGACAGTGAGGAGTGGGGAAGTAAAGGGGCAGGTGTTAAACCTTCTGTGAATGCATGGGAAGGTGCCGTGGGAGGGGGTTGAGGTGTAGCGGGTGATAGAGGAGTGGACCAGAGTGAACCGAAGGGAATGATCCCTGCGGAATGCCGCCAGCAGGGTGGAGGGAAGATGTGATTGGTGGTTGCATCATGCTGGAGTTGGCGGAAATGGCATAGGATGATCCTTTGATTGCGGAGGCTGGTAGGGTGATAAGCGAGGACAAGGGGAACCCAATCATGGTTCTGGGAGGGAGAGGAAGGTGTGAGGGCAGATGCGCAGGAGATGGGCTGGACACGGTTGAGGGCCCTGTCAACCACAGTGGATGGAAAACCTTGGTTACGGAAGAAGGAAGACATGTCAGAGGAACTGTTTTTGAAAGTGGCATCATCAGAACACATGCGACAGAGGCGAAGGAACTGAGAGAATGGGATGGAGTTCTTACATTAATCAGGGTGTGAGGAGCTGTAGTTGAGGTAGCTGTCAGAGTCGGAAGGCTTGTAAGACTCAGATAAGGAGACTCAAATATAGTGAATCCTTGGAATTCTCTACCCGAGAGATGGTGGACGCTCCATTGTTGAGTATATTCAAGACTGAGATTGAAATGTTTGATCTCTCAGGAAAAAAAAGCGAAATGAGGATCGGGAAGGAAAGTTGAGTTGAGACAAAGGAGCAGCCCTGATCATATTGGATGCTTGCGGACAGAACAAAGGTGATCCGCAAAGCAGTCACCCAGTCTGCGTTTGGCTTCCCCAATGTAGAGGAGACTGCATTGGGAGCAGCAAATACAGTAGACCAAATTGAAGAAGGTGCAAGTGAAGCATTGCTTCACCTGAAAGGAGTATTTAGCCCTTTGGACAGTGAGGAAGGAGGAGATAAAGGGGCAGGTGTTGCACCTTTTGCGATTGCATGGGAAGGTGTTGCGGGAAGGGGATGATGTGTTAGGGAAGAGTGATGGAAGAGTGGACCAGGTTCTCATGGAGGGAATGGTCCCTACAGAATGCTGATTAGGTGGTTGAGGGGAAGATGTTTTTGATGTTGGCATTGTTGTGGTCACTTTGACAAACAGACCACAGGAGTCTCAGGTACAGGTCACGATCATTTATTCGAGCAATTGCAAGGAGAGAACCATCTCAATGCAGCTTGAGATAGCACTCTGCTAAATTACAAGTGTTCAATATATTTATACATTATTGGTCACATACAAGAACAGTTTCCAGATTCCGATCTCGTTAACATATAGGTTTACATTAAACAGGCATCTCTGGTACATGCATCGTCTGTGCATATTTTCACCCAGGCAGAGAGCTTCCCTCCCATCTAAGCTGGGACCATCTGTCCTTCCCCTATCTGTTGAAGAGCACACTTCATCTTGGTTGTTTTCCAACCTAAGTCTCCAGTCTAACTCCCAGGACCTTGCTGGTGATTGCAAACCCTGAGGGTGCACAAAGTTTGAGGGTGTATAAGGTTCATCTGGTCTAACTGTTTAATTGTTGATTTACTGGTTTGCACTGGCCTGCCTATAGATTCTAATTTAAGCAATTCATTCCCTTTTAATGAATTCTCCCTTACCATAAATTCTCATTTACTTTCTTCCCCCTAACAGTCCCCCCTTTTGGCGCTTGGCCTAGCCCAAGGTAGCCAACTACAGTGGTACGGTCTGTCCCTTTACACACCGCCGCCCATTGATGGTGGCCAGCCATTCAGCTTTGGGTTGGAAAAGGTATCGTCAGACGATCTGTATCATCTGGCCCTTCAATTCAGGCCTCTGGCTTCTAAAACTCCCCCATCACCACCTCTTTTGCCACCTTTGGGTGCAATGAATCAAGTATGTTAAATATATAGCTAGTATCAGCTGAATCACAACCAGGGCATAGGAGATCATCTGAATCCACGGGTGTATTTGTACATTTGAGCCCCAGTTCCACCACCACCATGTGGAGGAAATTATTTGCTTGATATCCTCTTTTAAGGCTCTAACCTGTTGTTGCAGTGTATAGTAAGTTCAGTATATCTGCTGAGCCTGTCTCTGAATCGTGGTTAGGTGCTTGGGTAATAAGGGAGTTTCATAGGACAACTGGTTCAAATACTGGGTCAGGTTATCTTTAAGGCTTTCCTTGACCTGAATAGTCGTCGTTCCTCTCCTGTATGTTTCGACCAGTTCCACCTTCCCTCCCCTTGCCATCACCTGTGGGTATAGGCACACTGAATGATTGTGGATCGGGCACATGCGGTTGCTCCCGTACTGCGGGCACATGCGGTTGTTCCCGTACAGGACCTTTTCCTGCAGCGTGGTAATACAATATCTCCCATTCCCCGTATATACAACATGGGTCGGTTCTTTTGTAGCCCATATACTTTCCATTGTACAATTTGTTGCTGTTTTAAATCGGCACTTAGCTTCTTCCGTCTCATATATTGGGTGCGCATACGACTGCGGTGGTCTCTATCCTACACTCTTCTAATGTGGTATGAACTATATTTCCTTCTATATATACTGCGTATGGTGGAATGTCAATATACCTAATATAATAATGCCCCCGTATAACCCCAATATTTTCTACTCTATATAATGTCCTGCTGGGTGTTGACAGAGGTATGACAGGTATTACTAATACAAAGCCTATTAGCATATTACTAGTCACTATACATTCAACATTCATTTTATATATATGCATGCTAAACCTCAGAGCTGGCAACCGGTCAAGTCATGATCCTTATGTCCTGAAAAATTAAATACATGCTCATTAGTAACCCATAAAGGAACTACCCCTTCATTAATCGGTCTTAAATTCTCTCAGGCCTGTTCCAGTGCCCAGGATCCACATGTGTTGCAAACATCATTTCTGCTTGCTTTGTCTGAAATATTTTCCCCTATGTTAATCAGTTTATTGATAGTCCCTGCATGACTTTCGAGCACGGTAGCCAGGTTTTGGATTAACCGTGTCATGTCCTGGTCTGTGTTTAATTGGGTGTTATGAATTCTCTGTCCCCGATCTAAAATTTCCTTAAGCTTAAAGCTCAAGGTCCGGACCTTCTGGTCAACAGTTGCCAGGTTCTGAATTAACCACTGATGTCCCTGTATTGAATATCGTAGCGGCAACATTTATCAGGCTGTGCTTAACGCGGTTCCCTCCCAAGCCTGATCGCATCCCGCTGTTGAACTGAGATGCTTCAGTCATCAGCTGGCCCATTAGAGCCATATATGGTGCTCGAATATGAGTTGAGCACCACTGGGGCGGGGCAATTCTGGATATATTCAAGACCACGGGTACCAGCTCGAGGTGTACATTATCCATACAAAACTTCTGATTAACCAGTACCAAACCATTCGTCGGTCCTGGATGCATAGTTGGACAAGGTGGATCAGTCAGTGTGGTGTGAGAAGTTTTAATTATCTCTACTCGGACTGTGGAAATAGAGGTGGAAGGTGGCTCGATAGTGGCTCTTTTGGGCGGACCTCCCACGCCCGATCTGAAGCAAACCCTTACTACAATTCGAAAGCATTTGTTCTCCTACTGTTATATTTATCATTCCGCGTTGCGTGTCGCATTCGGCACTGTCCAAGCTGTACCAAAGTTCCTCCTGTGGTGTGGGATGAGCAGTGATGATCCCCGACCTTGTTGCCAGTACTGATATGCCCACGACCAGGATTGTAGATCTGTGGAGACATTAACATCGGATCCCGTTCTCCAGGTTACCGCTTGGTCAATTGTCATGTATCTTTAACTGTGTGTAATGCCTCCATTTACTTCCCATTCTCATATCTACAAGTGCGCATGTATCACCTGTCATAATTTCCTCGAATGGTCCATGCCTGTTCGCTCCGGGCTCACCTTGACGATCAGCTTATCCTCCACTTGGTCCATTGTTGCTCTTTAGATTTACCTGTTTCCATATCCTTAATCACCTGTCGGTCTCTGACTTCCTTCCTTAATTCATGCAATTGCTGACTTATTTCCCTCACATAGTCTCACATCCTTCCTTTTAGTGGTCCTACATCTCCCACTCCTACTATGATTCCCTTAGGTAACTGCATTGCTCTCCTTGTCATTATTTCAAATGGGGTGAACCTGGCGGTCCTGCTTGGGGTAGCCCTAAGACGCATTAGAATATTGGGCTATTCCCTGTCTCTTGAATTGCTTTTACTATTGATGTTTTTTTTAAGTTAGGTTCATCCTTTCCACCATCCCCGAGGTTTGTGGCTGGTAGGGAATGTGGAATTTCTGTTTAAATTTAAATTTATACATTTCTTTAATGACTCTTCCTGTGAAATGAGTTCCCTGATCTGAATCCATCTGGATAGGCACCCTCCACTCCTTCCAATCTACTGTCTCCTGCTGCTGCCCCACGTTGGACCTCAATTCCTTAAACTGCCAGCACAACTCTACAATTCACCTTCTTATCCTATCTTTCAATGGCTCAGTATCTTCACTTCCAGTGATGGTTCTCTCTGGGAGCCGCTTAACTCTGTCTGTCATCATAGTGTTAAACCTGTGATCTTACTTTTTGCAGCTCACAGGCACATTAATACAATCAGTAATACATCTATTTAGCCTTTTTCCAGCTTTCCCTTTACCTATCTTGTGGTAAATTGTTGTTAAGTATTATTTCCCCTTACATTTCAATTCCTGAACTACAGATTCCACATAGTTATAACTCTAAGTTTTTTTCCCCTGACCATGATCATCCTAAGATTCTCTTGGTGTCAGTTTCTCTATTGCCTTGATCGTTTATAATGTTTCCTTGCTCTTTAGGCCATATTAACTATTCCATGTCAATGAGGATCTCTGTCTCTAGATCCTTGCTTATCTCCCCCTCTGCGTTTCCAATGTGTCAGTTGATGGCCAGATTATCAAATTCACTTCCCTTGAAACAGTTTGTATATTGTGTCCCCTTGCCCTAACTCTTTCTCCTATTTGCCTCATAAGATTTTACACATGCAACAGCTACCATCTTATCTTGCTCAGGTTGCCTGGAGAGACTTTAAAATAAATAAAATAGTCTCATAACAGTTTTAAAAACAGAAATCAGGCATTGACATGCTCCTTATCTTCTTCTCAAACAACATTTTATTGTCTCAAAGGTAACCCACTAAATTGTGTCTGACCCATTTCTTTTAGAATTATCCCAGATTCATTAACTCAGCCAAAAATTGGATTTCTGCCAAACTTTGTCAAGGTCTTGAGCTTAGCTTCATATTTTGGGAACAGACTTACAAATACAAAAGCTTGCAGCATTTGAATTAATGCCAATTGTTGTGAAAAACCCTTTAAAATGAAAAATTCCTTTTGAGAACTTTATCACGAACCAAACCTCAAAATTGTAAACTTTGAAAGAAATGTAATTTACGCCATCAAAATTAAAACTACCTCTTTCTTATGTGTATTGATTTGTATCCAAGTTATAATTCCCATATGTTTATCGACACATTCTCTATCGTTGGATAGCATCCTCGTTATTCAAAGTAATCTTCTAACTACACTGCACTTTACACCTCAAGCCTTGTCCCAACTTCAAATAACAGTGCTGTTGGGATGCAGATTTCCTTTCATATTTAATTCATCTCTTCAAAATAAACCCCCTTTTATCCATTGGAACCACCTAAACTATGTGTTTATGCCTTTTGGTTTTCCTAGAATCCCTTGAAGTTCAGGTAATTTTTCCCCTCAGAATTTTAGAATACTAACTCGTATGAGTTAATGTAACTCGTATGTATCAATCCCAATCAGTTGGAAGCTGGTAATACTAGTCTGCAAGGGGGTGGTACAAAGGTTGGTTCATCTAACCCTGTTTAGCTTTATGATACCTTCAAATTGCGATTTTTTTATGCCAGAAATCTCAACTCAAAACTTTGGAATGTTTCAGTATACTTTTCCTTTAATCTAACATGGGGCTTTCAACCCTAAAGTGCTGAACTGCACACACAAATGACAATTTACGGAAGAAAACACATTAAAACTCACATACAAATGCTTCCTTGCACACAAAGAAACTTATATTTAGAGGTATGTATTTATATTCTTGTATCCTTAACTTAATGACTTAAAATTCTCATATTCTAAACGAAACTTCAAATAGCAGTGGGGGAAATAAAGGGATCTTGAAGGCTCCACCTATAGGGACCATCAAACTGACGAAAGCTCACATTTCCCCTGCTCCTGCCTGTCAGTGGTTATTAACTCCCTAGGGGTACCCCCCTTTTCTCTCTCTCTCTGTTCAGCTCAAGCTCTTGTAACTTAGATCACTTATACAAGGTAATAGTATCCATCACCCCTTTCTTTTCCTTATCCTTTTAGTTCTTAGTTCTACCCACCACGGTTTTAGTTCTCCGGGGGTTCCCTGTGGATTCCACCGCTCCTTCTGCATTTTTGTGATTAGTCTTGACTGTTTTTCCGCTATGAACCTCATAATGGAGTCTGTGGGTCCCCATTCGAGTTGCATAGCATGATTCTGTTTCCCTGACCGCCCTCTGTTCTTATTCCTGTCTATCTCTGCTCGGTACGCTCGCACGGCCCTTACAACTTAGTTACTTGCGGTATGTGCGGTTTCACTTATTTCACTGGGGTCTGGCCTTCCTGCGCGGCTTCGGTTATGGTTATATTTCAAACCGTTACCCGCCAGCACGGCTCCCCCTCTTAACTGGGGTCTGGCCTTCCTGCGTGGCTTCGGTTATGGTTATATTTCTGTAACCCGCCAACACGGCTCCGCCTCCTATTTTGGGTAGTGCTCTGGTCTCCCTGCGTGGCTTTGGCCCCGCTAGCCGCCTGCGTGTCTCCCCCTCCTCTCAGCGCCTTCTATCTCTGTCCTGTCCCGAGTCCTCCTCCTGATTCTTTGATACTCGGCCGGACTATACTCGGGTAGGCTTACTGCATTAACTACAGGTGGTAAATGAAATATACTCACACGCTTTGCAGAGCCTTCCTGAGTGTCCGATCCGAGTGTCCTGCCGACTATGCCAAACTGATGTGGTCACTTTGACAAACAGACCACAGGAATCTCAGGTACAGGTCACGATCGTTTATTCGAGCAATTGCAAGGAGAGAACCATCTCAATGCAGCTTGAGATAGCACTCTGCTAAATTACAAGTGTTCAGTATATTTATACATTATTGATCACATACAAGAACAGTTTCCAGATTCTGATCACGTCAACATACAGGTTTACATTAAACAGACATCTCTGGGACATGCATCGTATGTTCATATTTTCACTCAGGCAAAGACCTTCCCTCCCATCTAAGCTGGGACCATCTGTCCTTCCCCTATCTGTTGAAGAGCACATTTAATGTTGGTTGTTTTCCAACCTAAGTCTCCAGTCTAACTCCCAGGACCTTGCTAGTGATTGCAAACCCTGAGGGTGTACAAAGTTTGAGGGTGTATAAGTTTCATCTGGTTTAACCGTTTAATTGTTGATTTACTGATTTGCGCTTGTTTGCGCTGTCCTGACTATAGATTCTAATTTAAGCAATTCATTCCCTTATAATGAATGCTCCCTTACCATAAATTCTTATTTACTTTCTTTCCCCTAACAGCATCATGCTGCAATTGGCGGAAATGGTGGAGGATGATCATTTGAATGCGGAGGCTGGTGGAGAGAAATGCGAGGACAAGGGGCGGGGGCCCTATCATGGTTCTGGGAGAGAGGGGAAGGTGTGAAGGCAGAGGCTCGGGAGATGGGTCGGACAAGGTTGAGGACCCTGTCAACACAGTGAGGGGTAAACCTCAGTTAAGCAAGAGGGAGACATGTCAGAAGGTTTTGGAAGGTGGCATCATTAGAACAGATGTGACGGAGGTGAAGGAACTGAGAGAATGGGATGGAATCCTTACAGGAAGCGGGGTGTGAGGAGCTGTAGTCGATGTAGCTGTGGGAGTCAGTGGGCTTGGAATGAATATTGGTGGACAGTCTATCACCACAGCAGCTTTCAGCTTCCTTGGAGCTGAAAGTTTCATCTGAACTTCCTCTCCACTGACATAGTTGCATTTTCCCCCTTTATTTTTGTAAATTTCTCATTTGATTTCAGAGTTGCAGATTTTGTGTTGAAAGCTCACTGGGAACCCACAGCAGCTCCTTTGATTGACAGCTCACTCTCTCTCTCTCTCTCTCTCTCTCTCTCCCTCCCCCACGTGACCCGCCGCAGCGTCACACCCCCTTTCCGAGCTGAGACGCCGCGCCTGCGCCCTGCCGCCACTGAGCCGCGTTCCCTTAGCAACGGGCCGGGCCCGGCTGATGAGCCGCCTTGTTTTCAGTGTCGGGGGAGCCGGGAGCTCGTTACTGAGAGTGTCCGCGCTCGGGGGAGGGGGAACCAGCAACACGGTCCGGGGCTGAGTCTCTGTGAACCTGGGCATTGTTCCTGACCCTAAAATAAAAATAACAGACATAAAGGTAACCGATATCAGACAAGGGGTAAAGTATCTGAAAGGTGGGCTGTCCCAGATCAAAGCGGCCGAATGGCCACCCCCAGCTCCAGGACCCGGCAATGTCCCCCCCGCCCGCCGGCCATGGCCGGCCCGGCCCCCCGGAGGTAAAGCGGGCTCTGAGCTCTGGCAGCGGGAACAGGAGGAGCCATTCAGCCCCTCCAGCCTGAGCCGCCCATTCACTCAGATCATGACTGATCTGGGAGACAAACTCCATCCGGCCGCCTGGGCTTCATATCCACAGCCTCGGGCAGCAAAAATATCCCCATCTCAGGCTGAACATTATTCACTCAGCTAATGTCTGCTGCTTTATGTGGGAGAGACTTCCCCACTTCCACCAGCCTTTGTGTGAGGAAGCGTTTCCTAACTTTCTCTCCTCAATATCCTGACTCTCTTATTGAGATATTTGTCCCCTTGTCCTGGGCTCCCCCACCAGTGAGTAAAGTTTCTGTCTCCTGACCAATCCCTTTAAACACACTAAAATCCTCTGTCAGAGCAGGCAGTTGGAGAGGGGACAGGATGGGGAGTTACTGGTGCCCTCACTCCTTCAGATAATTCCTTCCAGATCATCATAACTCAATGTTTAAAATAAAAACTCACCTCCCTCTGCTTCTTTTACCACAATTACAGAATACCATAAACCTGCCGACATCTGCCTCCCACCATTCTGTCATTCGAAACACTTATGTCAGTGGAAATCCTTTCTCCCTCATTATCAAAACATTGTTCATTTTAAACTTCTCTGTTCAATCTCCCTTCTATGCTCTAAGGAGAACAGCACTAGTTTCCCCAGGGTCTTCACATAACTGAAGTTTTTTCTCTTTTATGAGATGTGACTGGCAAGGTCAGCATTTGTTGCCCATCCCTAATTTCCCTTGAGAAGGTGGTGCTGAACCAGCTTCTTGAACCGCTACAGTTCATTTGGTCAAGTTCCTGATTCCTGGTACTGTTGTGGGAATCCGGTCCAGGGACCCAGAATTGGACGCGGCTGAGGCGGAACCGATGACTGATAACATAACTTTTAACATAACTTCCTCGTGTTTGTAATTTATAGATTTGTTTATGAAGCTGAAGATTCCTAGCTTTTAAAACACTTGTCTCAACTTGTCGTGTTAGCTTTAAACATCTGTGTTTGTTATCCCCCAGGTGTTGCTCTTCCTGCAATACCATTAACATTGTACCTCAAATTAACATTATTTTTAATTTGAAGGGTTCAGTTGCATATCTGGAATCTCTAATTGAATAGGTAGAATGCAGTGGCAGGATATGTTTGCAGATTGATTTTGGGAAATGGGGAAGGTGGTGATTGTAAATTCAGACAAGGGAGGGAGGTGGTTTTTGAGACTGTTCATGCTCCATTATAAGATCCTTCTCTCTCTCTGTCTTGTTCCAGCTGTTCCCATTTGCACCTGTAATCTGATTGACCCAGTGTGCGAACTCAATTGCTGCTGTGACACTGACTGCTCCTCCACAGACATCTATGTCTTCCCTTTCTGTTTGCCAGGCAGAGAATTGTAAGTGTCTATTAGAGTATTATTATATTGGCTCTGAATCAGGAGATGCCTGGATTTTAACTTAAGAATGTAAAAACTATGAGCAGGTGTCAACTGTATGGCCCCTTGAGTCTGCTCTGCCATCCAATATGATCAGGGCTGCTCCTTTGTCTCAACTCAACTTTCCTTCCCGATCCTCATTTTGCTTTTTTTCCTGAGAGATCAAACATTTCAATCTCAGTCTTGAACATACTCAACAATGGAGCGTCCACCATCTCTCGGGTAGAGAATTCCAAGGATTCACTATATTTGAGTCTCCTTATCTGAGTCTTACAAGCCTTCCGACTCTGACAGCTACCTCAACTACAGCTCCTCACACCCTGATTAATGTAAGAACTCCATCCCATTCTCTCAGTTCCTTCGCCTCTGTCGCATGTGTTCTGATGATGCCACTTTCAAAAACAGTTCCTCTGACATGTCTTCCTTCTTCCGTAACCAAGGTTTTCCATCCACTGTGGTTGACAGGGCCCTCAACCGTGTCCAGTCCATCTCCTGCGCATCTGCCCTCACACCTTCCTCTCCCTCCCAGAACCATGATTGGGTTCCCCTTGTCCTCGCTTATCACCCTACCAGCCTCCGCAATCAAAGGATCATCCTCCGCCATTTCCGCCAACTCCAGCATGATGCAACCACCAATCACATCTTCCCTCCACCATGCCGGCGGCATTCCGCAGGGATCATTCCCTTCGGTTCACTCTGGTCCACTCCTCTATCACCCCCTACACCTCAACCCCCTCCCACGGCACCTTCCCATGCAATCACAGAAGGTTCAACACCTGCCCCTTTACTTCCCCACTCCTCACCGTCCAAGGGCCCAAACACTCCTTTCAAGTGAAGCAGCACTTCCCTCAATTTAGTCTACTGCATTCGCTGCTTCGAATGAGGTTGTCTCTACATTGGAGAGACCAAGCGCAGACTGGGTTACTGCTTTGCAGAACACCTTCGGTCTGTCTGCAAGCATGACCCAGACCTTCCTGTCGCTTGCCATTTCAACACTCCACCCTGCTCTCATTCCCACATGTCCGTCCTTGTCCTGCTGCAATGTTCCATTGAAGCTCAACACAAACTGGAGGAACAGCACCTCATCTTCCGACTAGGCTCTTTGAAGCCTTCCGGACTTAACGTTGAGTTCAACAACTTCAGATCATGAACTCTCTCATCCATCCCCACTCCCTTTCCAATCCCCCTTTTTCAAATAGTTTAAATATATTTTTCTTTTCCCACCTATTTCCATTATTTTTAAATGTATTTCCATCCATTGTTTAATCTCCACCTTTTAGCCTATTTTGATCCCTTCCCCCCACCCCACCCCCACTAGGGCTATCTGTACCTTGCTCGTCCTGCTTTCTACCCTTAATGTCAGCATTAGCACATTCCTTAGATAATATCACCACCGTCTACACCTTTTTGTCCTTTTGTCTATGACTTCTTTTGGATATCTCCACCTATCACTGGCCCTCTATCCAGCTCTACCTACCCCTCCCCCCTCCCCCCCACCTTAAACCAGCTTATATTTCACCTCATTTCAATATTCACTCAGTTCTGATGAAGAGTCATTCGGACTGAAAACGTTCCTCTCCGCAGATGCTGTCAGACCTGCTGAGTTTTTGCAGGTATTTTTGTTTTTGTTTCAGATTTCCAGCATCTGCAGTATTTTGCTTTTATTTTATTATAAACATTTTATTATAAATATTACGGGTGCTGGAAATGTGAAATTGAAACAGAAAATACTGAAAGACTCAGCAGGTCTGGCAGCATCTGTGGAGAGAGAAACATTTAACGTTTCGAGTCCGTATGACTTAAAATGAATTTCACACTTGGACAGAGTGCAGAGATTGACAATTTACACTAAATCGGAGTCATGTACCATATACAAGACAATCTCTACAAACATCATTCCACAACCATTGAAATATTAATGTCTGAGACAGTCAGTTTTTGTTGTACAAAACTGGTAAAATATGAGAGGAAAATACTATAAAATAGATGGAAAAGTTTAAATAATATAACTGTTTAATCTAACAAAATGCACTTAGATCTCATCTCCATCCCCATAACTCTCAATTTTCCCCAGTCCTATTAAATATGAACAATTATTGTATGTTGTGTCCTTGTTGGATCAGTTCTTCAGTCACAGTTTGTAGGTTGCTTGTTTTTTTTGAAGTTATGCAGAGACACTAAGCAGAAAAAAAACCCATCCTAAATGAATTGTGAATAGCGATGTCTCTGCAAAATGTTTGGGACTTCAAAATTAGCAGTTATTGATATGGAGTATATAGATGTTACTTTCCAGCTACCAGCTACTGTTTAACACTCAATAAACTCAAATGTGAATTGTTAATCTTTCACTAAGAGTGCTGATATCCAAAATCACACCATTCCCAGAAATCTAACCTGTCAACTTCATTGTTCTGAAGTGTGGGGACATGTACTGGCAGGAAATGAGGTGTGAGGGTAGGGGGAAAAGGATTTTTTAAAAGGGGGTTAAAAAAGGTTAAAACAAGAATGAAAATGAAAATAAGTAAATAAAAGATTTTTTTTTAAAAAGGGATTTACAAAGGGGTGGAGATAGAGGAGAGAGTTCATGGTCTAAAGTTGTGGGAGACAATGTTAAGTCCAGAGGCTGTGAAGTACCTGATTGGAAGATCCAATGCTGTTCTTCCAGTTTGCGTTGGGCTTCACTGGAACATTGCAGCAGGCCAAGGATGGACATGTGAGCATGAGAGCAGGATGGCATGTTGAAATGGAAAGTGACAGGAAAGTCAGGATCATGCTTGCGGAGAGACTGAAGGTGTTCTGCAAAGCAGTCACCCAGTCTGCGTTTGGTTTCGCCAGTGTAGAGGAGAGTGCATTGGGAGCAGCAAATACAGTAGACCAAATTGAAGAAGGTGCAAGTGAAGCATTGCTTCACCTGAAAGGATTATTTAGGCCCTTGAGGAAGGAGGAGCTAAATGGGCAGGTGTTGCACCTTCTGCAATTGCATGGGAAGGTGTTGTGGGAAGGGGGTGAGGTGTTAGGGGTGATGGAAGAGTGGACCAGGGTCTCATGGAGGGAATGGTCCCTACAAAATGCTGACAGGGAGGGTGAGGGGAAAATGTTTTAGGTGTTGGCATCATGCTGCAACTGGTGGAAAGGCGGAGGATGATCATTTGAATGCAGAGGCTGGTGGGAAGAAAAGCGAGGACAAGGGGGCCCTATCATGGTTCTGGGAGAGAGGGGAAGGTGTGAAGGTAGAGGCGTGGGAGATGGGTCGGACAAGGTTGAGGGCCCTGTCAACAAAGTGAGTGGTAAACCTCAGTTAAGCAAGAAGGGAGACATGTCAGGAGCCCCATTTTGGAAGGTGGCATCATCAGAACAGATGCGACGGAGGTGATGGAACTGACAGAATGGGATGGAGTCCTTACAGGAAGCGGGGTGTGAGGAGCTGTAGTCGAGGTAGCTGTGGGAGTCAGTGGCAGAAATGGTGGAGGATGATCATTTGAATCCGGAGGCTGGTAGGTAAAAAGGCGAGGACAAGGGGTGCCCTATTATGGTTCTAGGAGAGAGGGGAAGGTTTGAAGGCAGAGGCGTGGGAGGTGGGTCGGACACGGTTGAGGATCCTGTCAGCACAGTGAGGTGTAAACCTCAGTTAAGCAAGAAGGGAGACATGTCAGGAGCCCCATTTTGGAAGGTGGAATCACCAGAACAGATGCGACGGAGGTGAAGGAACTGAGAGAATGGGATGGAATCCTTACAGGAAGCGGGGTGTGAGGAGCTGTAGTCGAGGTAGCTGTGGGAGTCAGTGGGCTTGGAATGAATATTGGTGGACAGTCTATCACCACAGCAGCTTTCAGCTTCCTTGGAGCTGAAAGTTTCATCTGATCTTCCTCTCCACTGACATATTTGCATTTTCCCCCCTTCATTTTTGTAAATTTCTCATTTGATTTCAGAGTTGCAGATTTTGTGTTGAAAGCTCACTGGGAACCCACAGCAGCTCCTTTGATTGACAGCTCACTCTCTGTCTCTCTCTCTCTCCCTCTCTCGCGCTCTCTCTCCCATGTGACCCGTCGCAGCGTCACACCCCCTTTCCGAGCTGAGACGCCGCGCCTGCGCCCTGCCGCCACTGAGCCGCGTTCCCTTAGCAACGCGCCGGGCCCGGCTGATGAGCCGCCTTGTTTTCAGTGTCGGGGGAGCCGGGAGCTCGTTACTGAGAGTGTCCGCGCTCGGGGGAGGGGGAACCAGCAACACGGTCCGGGGCTGAGTCTCTGTGAACCTGGGCATTGTTCCTGACCCTAAAATAAAAATAACAGACATAAAGGTAACCGATATCAGACAAGGGGTAAAGTATCTGAAAGGTGGGCTGTCCCGGATCAAAGCGGCCGAATGGCCACCCCCAGCTCCAGGACCCGGCAATGTCCCCCCCGCCCGCCGGCCATGGCCGGCCCGGCCCCCCGGAGGTAAAGCGGGCTCTGAGCTCTGGCAGCGGGAACAGGAGGAGCCATTCAGCCCCTCCAGCCTGAGCCGCCCATTCACTCAGATCATGACTGATCTGGGAGACAAACTCCATCCGGCCGCCTGGGCTTCATATCCACAGCCTCGGGCAGCAAAAATATCCCCATCTCAGGCTGAACATTATTCACTCAGCTAATGTCTGCTGCTTTATGTGGGAGAGACTTCCCCACTTCCACCAGCCTTTGTGTGAGGAAGCGTTTCCTAACTTTCTCTCCTCAATATCCTGACTCTCTTATTGAGATATTTGTCCCCTTGTCCTGGGCTCCCCCACCAGTGAGTAAAGTTTCTGTCTCCTGACCAATCCCTTTAAACACACTAAAATCCTCTGTCAGAGCAGGCAGTTGGAGAGGGGACAGGATGGGGAGTTACTTGTGCCCTCACTCCTTCAGATAATTCCTTCCAGATCATCATAACTCAATGTTTAAAATAAAAACTCACCTCCCTCTGCTTCTTTTACCACAATTACAGAATACCATAAATCTGTGGTCCTTTGCCTCCCACCATTCTGTCATTCGAAACACTTATGTCAGTGGAAATCCTTTCTCCCTCATTATCAAAACATTGTTCATTTTAAACTTCTCTGTTCAATCTCCCTTCTATGCTCTAAGGAGAACAGCACTAGTTTCCCCAGGGTCTTCACATAACTGAGGTTTTTTCTCTTTTATGAGATGTGACTGGCAAGGTCAGCATTTGTTGCCCATCCCTAATTTCCCTTGAGAAGGTGGTGCTGAACCAGCTTCTTGAACCGCTACAGTTCATTTGGTCAAGTTCCTGATTCCTGGTACTGTTGTGGTAATCCGGTCCTGGAACCCAGAATTGGACGCAGCTGCGGCGGAACCGATGACTGGCAACATAACTTTTAACATAACTTCCTCGTGTTTGTAATTTATAGATTTGTTTATGAAGCTGAAGATTCCTAGCTTTTAAAACACTTGTCTCAACTTGTCGTGTTATCTTTAAACATCTGTGTTTGTTATCCCCCCAGGTGTCGCTGTTCCTGCAATACCATTAACATTGTACCTCAAATTAACATTATTTTTAATTTGAAGGGTTCAGTTGCATATCTGGAATCTCTAATTGAATAAGTAGAAATCAGTGGCAGGATAAGTTTGCAGATTGATTTTGGGAAACGGAGAAGATGGTGATTGTAAATTCAGACAAGGGAGGGAGGTGGTTTTTGAGACTGTTCGTGCTCCATTATAATATATTTCTCTTTCTCTCTATCTTGTTCCAGCTGTTCCCATTTGCACCTGTAATCTGATTGACCCAGTGTGCGAACTTAATTACTGCTGTGACACTGACTGCTCCTCCACAGACATCAATATCTTCCCTTTCCGTTTACCAGGCAATGAATTGTAAGTGTCTATTAGAGTGTTACTATATTGGCTCTGAATCAGGAGATGCCTGGATTTTAACTTAAGAATGTAAAAACTAGGAGCAGGAGTCGACTATATGGCCCCTTGAGTCTGCTCTGCCATTCAATATGATCAGGGCTGCTCCTTTGTCTCAACTCCACTTTCCTGCCCGATCCTCATTTCGCTTGATTTCATGAGAGATCAAACATCTCAATCTCATTCTTGAATATACTCAACAATGCAGCATCCACCACCGCTCGGGTGGAGAATTCCAAGGATTCACTACATTTGAGTCTCCTTATCTCAGTCTTAAATGATCCACTCCTTGTCTTGACACTGTGGCCCCTTGTTCTCGATTCCCAAACTCGGGGAAAGAACCTCTCAGCGTCTACACTGTCAATCCCCTTCAGACTCTTGTATCTTTCAATGAGATCACTTCTCATTTTTCTCAACTCAGAATAGGCCCAATTTACTCAACCTGCCATCATAGGACAACCCTCTCATCATCCTGTTGACATCCCTCCAAAGCCCCTCTCCTCCTTATCCTTGTAACCTCTTCCATAACGCATAACGCCATGGCAATCACATCTGCAGTACATGTTTGCGGCTCGAACAACTTTTGCTCAGAGTCATTGAGCTGCAGGCCGCACTGCAGGCAGTGTAACACATTAGGAAGGGGGAGAGTTACCTGGATACTTTTTACCTGGAGGGAGTCACATCTCTTAGGACAGGGTCTTCTGATTTGGGCAGTGGTCAGGGACAGGAGAGTGTGACTGCGAATGAGGAAGGTAAGGGAACCCTGAACGCAGGGGCTCAGCCTTTGCAATTGTCCAGCAGGTTTGAGGTTCTCTCAGCTTGTTTGGATGAGAGTGGGGGCTGCAGGGTGGATGCGCTGACTGAGCATGGCACCTATATATCAAATTATGAAGCAGAATCTCAAAGGTAATAATCTCTGGATTATTTACCTGCGCCACATGCAAATTGGCATTGGGCAAATAAGTTTAGAGAAATCAATATGTGGCTCCAAGACTGGTTCTGGTTCGTGAGGCACTAGCACCAGTATCGGGGAAAGTAGGATCTGTACAGTTGGGACGGTCTAGACCAGAACCATACTGTTTTAGCAAGCCACACAACTAGGGAATTTGAGAGGGTTTGAAATTAAATAATGGCGGCAAGCGATCAAATTTGGGAAGATACAAAGGGTTATTGATAAATTAACTGAGTGGGTAAAGATGTGGCAAATGGAGCATAATGTGGGAAAATGTTAAATTGTCCATTTTGGCGGAAGAATAAAAAAGAAGCATATTAGCTAAACGGTGAGGGATTGCAGAGCTCTGAGATTCAGCGGGATCTGGTTCTGTGCATGAATCACAAAAGGTTAGTATAAAGGTACAACAAGTAAGTAGGAAACCTACTGGAATGTTATCGTCTGTTGCGAGGGGAATCGAATATAAAAGTAGGGAGATTATGCCTCAGTTGTACAAGGCACTGGCAAGATCACATCTGGTGTACTTTGTACAGTAGTGGCTCCTTATTTAAGGAAGGATGAAAATGCAGTAGAAGCAGTATAGAGGTGGTTTACTAGATTAATATCTGGAATGTGCAGATTTGTCTTATGAGGAAAGGTTCAACAGGCTGGGCTTATATCCATAGGAGTTTAGAAGAGTAAAAGGTCACTCATATAAGATGGAGATGAGGCTTTTTTTTTTCCTCTCAGAGGGTTGTGAGTCTTTAGAACCCTCTTCCTCAAAAGATGGTGAAAGCAGAGCCTTTGAATGTTTTTTAGGGTTATGGACAGGTTAAGTGAGTGGGCAAAATTTTGGAAGATGGAGTATAATGTGGGAAAATATGAGGTTGTCCATTTTGGCAGGAAGAACAGAAAAGCAGAGTATTATTTAAATGAAAGACTGCTGAAGGCTGCGATAAATTCTTGATGAGCAAAGGGGTGAAAGGTTATCAATGGTAGTTGGGAATGTGGAGTCGAGGCCACAATCAGATCAGCCATGATCTTATTGAATAGCAGAGCAGGCTTGAGGGGCCGAGTGGGCTACTCGTACTCTATGTTTGTATAGCCTTTCCCCTCGCTATCTCTGCAATCTTCTGCAGCCCTACAACCCTCTAATATCACTGCATTTCTCCAAGTTTGGCCTCCTGTGTATCTCTACACCCTTCAACACCAGAATCAGCTGCTATGCCTTCAGCTGCCAAAGCCCTAAGCTCTGGAATTCCTTCCCTAACCTCTGCTTTCTACTTTTATCACCTCCCTTACATGGACACCCAAATCACTCTGCTCATCCACTGTTCCTCTTAACTTCCCACTGAGAAAGTCTTCTGATCCATCTTTCTCAGAACCAAAGTGAATGGCTTCACACTTTCCCACATTAAACTTGATCTATCATAATTTTACTGACTCAATTAGTCTTTCTATTTCCCTTATTTCTAGGGAATGAATAGGGTCAAATGTTGATTCTGTTACAATATAGTAGTTTTGAAATCGTAGTCTTTTGTTGAGCAATTAGTAATGGATATGGAGCCAATGTGGGCAGATGGAGTTGAGCTGAAGATAGCAATGATGTAATGGAATGTTGGAATAGGCTTAATGGCATGAATGGTTACCTCATGTTCCTGTCTAATAGGTTTGTATAACATCCATATGTAGCTTTCGAACAGGCTCAGTGGCGGAATGGCCACTGCTATTTCTGTGTAAGATAATCGAGGGGCTGAATGGCCTCCTCCTGTTCCTAGAAACTGGGGTTGTCCTTCCCAGTGTCATAAAGGTTAGATGGTAGAGAAACAGTGACAGACATTTTAGGAGGTATTTCATAACTCTGAACAAAGATATATTCCATTGAGAAAGAAAGACTCTGAGAAGGATGCACCATCTGTGGCTGACTAGTGAAGTTAAGGATGGTATTAAATTGCAAGGAAATGCTGCAAAGATTAATGGAAGGCCAGAAGATTGGGAAAATTGAAGAAACTTGCAAAGGATGACTAAAGGAATAATAAAGAGGGGGGAATTGGGGTAAGAGACAAACCTAGCAAGAAATATAAAAATAGACAATAAAAGCTTTTACAAGAATATAAATTAGAAAAGAGTAGCTAAAATGAGCATTGGACAATTAGCGGGTGAGATTGAGGAATTGATAATTGGAAACAGGAAATGGCAGAGACTTTGAAGTATTTTTATAGAAAACACAGAAAGCATCCCAATAGTAGTAGAAAAGCAGGGAAAAACAGGAGGGAGCCACTTCAAGCAATCATGATCAATGGAGAAGAAATAAAGTGAACACTAATGGGATTAAAGGCTGACAAGTGTCCCTGGACCTGATGGCCTGCATCTGAGAGTACTAAAAGATGTAGCTGCAGAGATAGTGCACGAATTGTTCGTAATCTTCCAAAATTCTCCAGATTCTGGAAACATGAAACAGAGTCTGGATAAATGGTTCAGTTTTAGGTTGGCAAACTGTAACTCATGGAGTGCCACAAGGATCACTGCCAAGGCCTCAACTATTTATGATCTATATTAATTATTTGGATGAAGGGACCAACTGTGTTGTTGCCAAATTGGCTGATGATCTGAAGATAGACAGGAAATCAAATGGTGAGGAGGTTACAAAGAGTCTTCAAAAGGTTGTGGACAGGTTAAGTGAATGGGCAAATTTTTGAAAGATGGAGTATAATGTGGGAAAATATGAGGTTGTCCACGTTGGCAGGAAGAACAGAAAAGCAGAGTATTATTTAAACAAAGAGAGACTGCTGAATGCTGTGGTATAAAAAGATCTAGATGTATTTGTAGATGAATCACAAAATGTCAGCATGGATGTACAGCAAATATTTTGGAAGGCAAATGGAATCTTGGCCTTTATTGCAAAGAGGATTGAGTATAAAAGTAGGGAAGTCTACTACAACTGTACAGGCATTGATGAAATCGCACCTACCGTTTTGCTCTCTTACTGAAGGAGTGATAACTTGCATTGGAAGCAGTTCAGAGAATGTTTACTGGGCTGATTGCTGGGATGAAGCATTTGCTTTATGAGGAAAGGTTGAGCAGCTTGGGCCAATGCTCATTGGAGTTCAGAAGAATGAGAGGTGATCTTATTGAAACGTAGGATTTTGAGGGGGCTTGATAGGAGAAGTTCGAACTAGGGGACACAATTTAAAAAAAAAATAGGTCTCTCATTTTAGACTGAGATAAAGAGGAACTTCTTCTCAAAGAGGGTTTTTAGTCTTTGGAATTCTCTTCCCCAGCAAGCAGTGGAGGCTGGGTCACTCCATATATTCAAGGCTGAATTAGACAGATTTTTGATCAACAAAGTAATGAACAATTAAAGGGAACAGGTATAAAAGTGGAGCCAAGGCCACAATCAGATCAGCCATGATTTTATTGAATGGTGGAGCAGGCTCGATTCACTGAATGGCCTGCTCCTGTTCCTATTTCTTATGATCTTATTTATGCTCTTACGATTGCTCAGTTTTCCTTTTGCAACTCCTCAAAAATAGTGAAACAGTCCATGCTACATGAAGGAAAACCTGGGCACATTCAGGCTTGAGCTGATAAGTGACAACAAACAATCATATCCCACAAGTGCCAGACAATGACCATCTTCAAGAAGAGAGCACCAACAACCTCCCGTTGACACTCAACAACAGTGTCATTGCTGGGGAATCATTAACCATTCATGTCCTGGGGCTTATCATTAACCAGAAACTTATCTGGACCAGCTACCTAATTACTGTGGCTGCAACAGCCAGTTTAAGGCTGGTCATTCAGAGGTGAGTAAATCAACCCCCAGTCTCCAGGAATATTTCCACCATCTAGAAAGCACAAGTCAGGAGAGTGAAGAAATATTTTCCACTCACCTGGACGACTGAAGCTTCATCAATGCTCAAGAAACTCTGCACAGTCCAGGATAAGCAACACCCTTGATCAGCACCTGATCCCTTAAATCTTGATTCCTTTCACATCCAGCGCACTGTGGCAGCAGTGTGTACACTTACAAGAACAAACACAGCAGACACATGGGGACACTATCACCTGCAAGTTCCCCTCTGACCATACACATTATTTGGCGTTCCTTCACAGTCGCTAGGGTAAATACCTGAAACTCTCTCCCTAACAGCGCTGTGGGTGTATCAACAGCACAAGGGATTCATCTATTTCCCATTTGTCCATCCCCAGTTGCCCTTGAGAAGGTGGTGCAGAAATACCTCTCATGCTGCTGGATGGTGAAAATACTCCCACAATGCTGAGAGACAGTTCCTGGATTCTGACCCAGTAATGATGAAGGAATGGCGATCAATGTCCAAGTCAGGATGGTTTGTGACTTCAATATGCTGATGTACCCCTTTGCCTGCTACCATTATCCTTCTAGATGCTGGAGGTTTCAGGTTTGGGTGATGCTGTCAAAGAATCTGTGGCATATTGCTGCAGGTTATTCTGTAGATAGAGAATCAATTGTTAAACTGGTGGATGGGCTGTTGATGAAGTGGATTTGTTTTGTCCTGAATGATGTAGATTTTCTTCAGTGTCATGGCTACAAGCTTCCATGTTACTGGAGAATGTTCCAAACACATTTGGCAATGTTGTGGAGAGGCTGTGGGGAGTCAAAAACCCAGCCTTTGGCCTGCTCTCATAGCCAGAGCATTTATGTGGCTAGAGCAGTTAAATTTCTGGCCAATGGTAACCTCGAAGACATTGATAGAAGGGGAGGTCAGTGGGGGTAATGCCACTAAATTACAAAGGGAGCTATGAAGACTCCTATTGGAGAAGATCATTGCCCAATGCTTGTGTGACTTGTGTGGTATGAATATCCGAAGTTGCCTGGGTCTTGCTGTAAGCCGGCATCAATCACTTCATTATCTGAGGAATTGTGGATGAAACTGAACACTGTGCAACCATCAGAAAACAGCCCAACTAATCACTTTATGGAGGAGGGAAGATAATTGAAGAAACAGCTGAAGATGGTTACGCTTAAGTCACTGACATTGAGGAGCACCTTCAGCAATGTCCAGAGGCTGAGATTATACACTGTGAAACCCATACACACCTGGCAGGATCCTGATACACTGTGAAACCCATGCACACCTGGCAGGATCCTGATACACTGTGAAACCCATGCACACCTGGCAGGATCCTGATACACTATGAAACCCCGTACACACCTGGAAGGATCCTGATACACTGTGAAACCCTGTACACACCTGGCAGGATCCTGATACACTATGAAACCCTGTACACACCTGGAAGGATCCTGATACACTATGAAACCCCGTACACACCTGGCAGGATTCTGATACACTATGAAACCCCGTACACACCTGGCAGGATCCTGATACAGTGTGAAACCCTGTACACACCTGGAAGGATCCTGATACAGTGTGAATCCCACACACACCTGGCAGGATCCTGATACCCTGTGAAACCCTGTACACACTTGGCAGGATCCCGATACAATGTGAATCCCACACACACCTAGCAGGATCCTGATACACTGTGAAACCCTATACACACCTGGCAGGATCCTGATACAATGTGAATCCCACACACACCTGGCAGCATCCTGATACACTGTGAAACCACTTACATACCTGGAAGGATGCTGATACACTGTGAAACCCTGTACACACCTGGCAGGATCCTGAGACACTGTGAAACCCTGTACACACCTGGCAGGATCCTGAGACACTGTGAAACCCCGTACACACCTGGCAGGGTTCTGACACACTATGAAACCCCATACACACCTGGCAGGATCCTGATACACTGTGAAACCCTATACACACCTGGCAGGATCCTGATACAATGTGAATCCCACACACACCTGGCAGGATCCTGATACACTGTGAAACCACTTACATACCTGGAAGGATGCTGATACACTGTGAAACCCTGTACACACCTGGCAGGATCCTGAGACACTGTGAAACCCTGTACACACCTGGCAGGATCCTGAGACACTGTGAAACCCCGTACACACCTGGCAGGGTTCTGACACACTATGAAACCCCATACACACCTGGCAGGATCCTGATACACTGTGAAATCCTGTACACACCTGGGAGGATCCTGATACACTGTGAAACCCCGTACACACCTGGCAGTATCCTGATACACTATGAAACCCCGTACACACCTGGCAGAATCCTGATCCACTGTGAAACCCCGTCCACACCTGGCAGGATCCTGAAACACTGTGAAACCCCGTCCACACCTGGCAGGATCCTGATACACTCTGAAACCCCGTCCACACCTGGCAGGATCCTGATACACTGTGAAACCCCGTACACACCTGGCAGGATCCTGATCCACTGTGAAACCCCCTCCACACCTGGCAGGATCCTGATCCACTGTGAAACCCCGTCCACACCTGGCAGGATCCTGATCCACTGTGAAACCCCCTCCACACCTGGCAGGATCCTGATCCACTGTGAAACCCCGTACACACCTGGCAGGATCCTGATACACTATGAAATCCCGTACACACCTGGCAGGATCCCGATACACTGTGAAAGCCCGTACACACCTGGCAGTATCCCGATACACTGTGAAACCCTGTACACACCCGGCAGGATCCCGATACACTGTGAAACCCCGTACACACCTGGCAGGATCCCGATACACTGTGAAACCCCATACACACCTGGGAGGATCCTGATACACTATGAAACCCCGTCCACACCTGGCAGGATCCTGATCCACTGTGAAACCCCGTACACACCTGGCAGGATCCTGATACACTGTGAAACCCCGTACACACCTGGCAGGATCCTGATACACTGTGAAATCCCATACACACCTGGCAGGATCCCGATACACTATGAAACCCCGTACACACCTGGCAGGATCCTGATACACTGTGAAACCCTGTACACACCCGGCAGGATCCTGATACAATGTGAATCCCACACACACCTGGCAGGATCCTGATACAATGTGAATCCCACACACACCTGGCAGGATCCTGATACACTGTGAAACCCCGTACACACCTGGCAGGATCCTGATACACTATGAAACCCCGTACACACCTGGCAGGATCCTGATACACTGTGAAACCCTGTACACACCTGGCAGGATCCTGAGACACTGTGAAACCCTGTACACACCTGGCAGGATCCCGATACACTATGAAACCCCGTACACACCTGGCAGGATCCTGATACACTGTGAAACCCTGTACACACCCGGCAGGATCCCGATACACTGTGACTCCCCGTACACACCTGGCAGGATCCCGATACACTGTGAAACCCCATACACACCTGGGAGGATCCTGATACACTATGAAACCCCGTCTACACCTGGCAGGATCCCGATACACTGTGAAACCCCATACACACCTGGGAGGATCCTGATACACTATGAAACCCCGTCTACACCTGGCAGGATCCCGATACACTGTGAAACCCCGTACCCACCTGGCAGGATCCTGATACACTGTGAAAACCTGTACACACCTGGCAGGATCCTGATACACTGTGAATCACCCTACACACGTTGCAAAATCTTGATGCATTCTGCTGTATTTAGCTCTGAAGAAGTAATCAGACTCAAAACGTTAACTCTGTTTCTCTCCCCACAGATGCTGCAGCCCTCCCTCCACCACACTCTCAGGCAGCGCATTCTAGATCCTAATGCTTCGATTGAACCTGCCTCCACCACACTCTCAGGCAGCGTATTCCAGATCCTAATGCCTCGATTGACCCTGCCTCCACCACACTTTCAGGCAGCGCATTCCAGATTCTAATGCCTCGATTGACCCTGCCTCCACTACAATCTCAGGCAGCGTATTCCAGATCCTAATGCCTCGATTGACCCTGCCTCCACTACACTCTCTGGCAGCGCATTCCAGATCCTAATGCCTCGATTGACGCTGCCTCCACCACACTCTCAGGCAGTGCATTCCAGATCCTAATGCCTCGATTGACCCCGCATCCACTACACTCTCAGGCAGCGCATTCCAGATCCTAATGCCTCGATTGACCCTGCCTCCACTACACTCTCAGGCAGCGCATTCCAGATCCTAATGCCTCGATTGACTCTGCTGAGTATCCAGCATTTTCTGTTTTTATTTATAACATGAACAGGGTGTACGACCCTGTTAAGTCTCCGACGGAACTCTTAGGAGCTTTAAGCTCATAGAGTTTTTATGTGGAGCATATTTATTGGCCTAATATTTCTGTCAGTACCTGTGTTGATTCTGGAACTGCTGAAGTGTAATGATAACATGAGGCTGGAGGTGAAGAAAGCAAACTGTCAGGATTTGACTCCAAGGTTTAGAAACTCTCTTGCAGTACCAGATTAGTGCAGAAAAAAATTCTAAACACGGGTCTAAACAGTTGGGTTTTTAACACTGCACGTATGAAATGGTTGGAGCAAGAAGACCATATCTGTTTTTTTGTGGTGGTTAAAAACTCTCAGTTAGAAGGTTTGCTCTGTTTGTGTTGCCGACGCACAGAATAACAATGTTTTGAGCAAGTATTGTCTTGCCTGCCAGGTGAGTGCAGGAGAATTGCTGGAACTCACCAGACAGCAGTAGAGACTCTTCAAAGGTGCCAGAAAGCACATTGCCCTAACCTGCCTCAGTGTTCATTACTTAACAACAAGATCATCACTTAACCTCATGGGAGGAGATATAGATTGTGATTAAAATTCTGCATTCATTGGTTCAGCTTCTGGGAGAGTCATAAATGCGCAATTTCAGACGCTTTATGATTAAAATCTCTCAATGGAGAATCTTTCATTCAGAGTGTTTGATCAATCCTGAATTAAAACCATTAATTTTGGAGCTTTACTGTTTAACTTGATGAAATACAAGACAGAGAATTTGGTGTGTTCTTACTAAGCTATATTTTAGAAAATTTTCTCTCCTCACATTGATCTTCACTTTCCTTGAACTATGTGCAGTTCACAAAAGTTACTTCTCAGTCTTAACTAAAAAAAGACCAATGACATCTGATTAAAGGGGATTTTCAAAACCTCCAGCACTGAAGTGATTGTCCAGAAACTCCAGTTAACCTTAAGATTTTCAAAATTCTGCCATTCATTACTCAGCCCATGTTTAAAAGTAGGAAGATAGGAACAGGAGGTAAACATTCAGCTGATCAAGCCCATTCCTCCATTTAATTACATTTGCCTGATCCACACCTTAATTCCATCTTCATGACATAGAAAGGGTTCATATGCTACAATCAGAGTTTCAGGGGCTAGGAGGTAAGTTAAAAAGCAGGAACTCAAAAGGTAATAATCGCTGTATTTCTCTCAATTTCTATGTGCTGGTGTTTTTCAGAATACTGGAATAAAACAGGTTAACACAGGGCTGGAGAAATGGTGTAGGAGGGGGGGGATTCAGATTCATGTGGCATTGGAACCAGTTCTAGAGCAAGAAGGCTCTGCTCAAGTTGAACGGGTTGCAACTCAACAGAAGTGGGACTAATGCCCTCAGAAAGGTTAACTACAGGCTGAGTATCCGTAAATCTGAAAACTGAACACATGCAAAACTGCAGTTATTTTGAACCACATTGACCTTTGGTGCTGGAAGTCCCTGACCCAAAGTGACATAACCCAAGCCAACACGAACCTTGCTGACCGCACAGGAAGGCTGTTTGTCTGCACTGTTTACCTTGCGAACACTCTCCCACAAGCAAAATCACAGAAGGGTGGGAGCTTTTTACAGGTACCCTGTATTCATTATTCAGTGGTACATCTTACTTTTCTGGACATTTTATTTACTTTAGACTACAGCTAGTCTAGGCTTAGGCTTTTGCATGTAAGTAGGCCTAGTCCTATATGCGGTATATGAAAAGTAAAATGATTTGAAATCAGAAACGCAATCGACCATGAGGATTTCAGATAATGGATACTCAACCTGTAGTACTGTGGAGGATGGTTTAAACTACTCAGGAAAGATTAGAGAGAAGTTAAACAGAGGACTGGGAGGGGCAATTATTGCTAGAGTAAAGAATACCTCAGATCTATAAGGGATCAGACAAAATGCAAAGCAGTTTAAAATGAGTTTGGAGTTCATTCACATTAAGAGAATGTGTGAATAAGGTTTTCGGGCTGCATGCAGTGATCGCTACAATGGACTATGATATAATAGCAGAGGCCTAACTGAAAGGAAGGGAGGTTTGGGAATTTAATGTTTCTGGCTACAAGATATTAAGAAATATGTTTGAAGAGAAAACAAAAGCTGTGGGTAACAGTATTGATTTACAGCACCAGAGAAAACTGATGTCATTGGGGCAAGTTTAATAAATGATCTCAGAGTAAATGATCCCTAAGGAAACAGTGACCATAATATGGTAGAATTTAGCATTCAGTTTGAGAGTGAGAACCTTTGCTCAGAAACAACTGTGCTAAACTTAAATAAGGGTAATTACAATGGAATGAGGGCACAGTTGGCTGGAGTGGATTGGGAAAGCAGTTCAGCAGAAAAGATGGTTCATGAACAACGGCAAACGTTTAAGAAAATAGTTCATGACTCTCAATAAAGATATATCACAGTGAGGAAGAAGGATTCAAGGAAGGGAATAAACCAACCATGGTTAAACAAGGAAGTTAAAGTCCGTATCAAATTTAAAGAAAAATCATACAATATGGCAAAGGTTAGCCAAAGGATTGGGACAGTTTTAAAAACGAACAAAAGATGACCAAAAATAATAAAGAAGGAGGAAATAAACTTTTGAAGGTAAACTAGCAAGTAATATAAAAACGGACTGTAAGAGATCCTTTAAATATATAAACAGGAAGAGAGAGGCCAAAGTGATCATAGGCCCCTTAGAGAAAGAGGCTGGGGAAATAATAATGGGGAACCAGGAAGTGGCAGAGGAGTTGAATAAATACTTTGCTTCAGTCTTCATGGTAGAAGATCCTAATAGCATTCCAAAAATACTAAATGATCAAGGGGCAAAAAAGGGGGGAGGAAATAAATACAGTAACTATCACTCAAGAAAAATTACTAAGGAAACTAATGGGGCAAAATACAATACGTCCCCTGAACTTGACGGGTTACATCCTAGGATATTAAAGGAAGTAGCTACAGAGATAGCGGATGCACTGGTAGTAATCTTCCAAGAATCCTTAGATTCTGGATAAGTCCCAGAGGATTGGAGAATGGCCAATGCAGCACCCTTATTCAAAAAGGGAGGGAGACAAAAAATAGGTAACTATAGACCATTTAGCATAACATCTCTCATTGCGAAAATGTTAGAGTCTATTAAAAAGGATGTAATAGTAGAGCATTTAGAAATACATAATCTAATCAAGCAGAGTTGACATGGCTTCATGAGGGGGAAACCATGCCGAACAAATTTATTAGAATTATTTGAGGAGTAAATAAGCAGGATAGATAAAGGGCAACCAGTAGATACAACATATTTGGATTTCGAAAAGGTGTTTGATAAGGTGCTGCACATAAGGCTACTTAATAAGATAAGAGCCCATGGTGTTAGGGCTAGTATATTAGCATGGATAGAGAACTGGCTAACAAATAGACGACAAAGAGTTGGGATAAGGGGGCATTTTTGGGATGGCAGCCTGTAACTAGTGGAATGCCACAGGGTTCATTGCTGGGGCCTCAATTATTTACAATATATATTAATGACTTAGATGAGCGAAGTGAATCTACTATCGCCAAGTTTGCAACTGACACAAAAATAGGTGGGAAGGCAAGTGGTGAGGATGACACAAGGAGTCTACAGAGGGATATAGGCAGTTTAAATGAATGGGCAAAAACATGGCAGATAGAATATAATGTAGGAAAATGTGAGGTTATGCACTTTGGCAGGAAGAATAGAGGAGCTGAATATTATTTAAATGGAGAAATACCACAGAAGGCTGCAGCACAGAGGGAGTCCTTGTGCATGAATCCAAAAAGCTAACATACAAGTTCAACAGGTAATGGGGAAGGCAAATGGAATGTTGGCCTTTATTTCAAAGACAATGAAGTATAAAATAGGGAGGTCATGCTAAAGCTATACAAGGAAAAAGAGGGGAGGAGCAATAGTGGTAGGATACTTGATAGTAAGTGGAACAGACAGGCGTTTCTGCGGCTGTAGATGCAACTCCAGGATGTTATGTTGCCTCTTTGGTGCCAGGGTCAAGGATGTCACTGATCGGCTGCAGGGCCTTCTAAAGGGAGAGGGCAACAGACAGAGATTTTGGTGCATATTGGCACCAACGACATAGGTAGAAAGAAGGATGAGGTCCCGCAAGCAGAATTTAGGGAGCTAGGAAACAGATTAAAAAACAGGACCTCAAAGGTAGTAATCTCTGGATTACTTCCGGTGCCACATGCTAGTGAGCATAGAAATAGGAGGTTAGTCCAGATGAATCCGTGGCTAGAGAGATGGTGCAGGAGGGAGGGCTTAGATTCTTGGGCCATTAGGACTGTTTCTGGGGGAGGTGGGACCTGTACAAGTTAGATGGGTTGCATCTGAATCGGAATGGGACCAACATCCTTGCGGGGAGGTTTGCTAGTGCTGTTGGGGAGCGTTGAAACTAACTTGGCGGGGGGGTGGGATCCTGAGAGGAGGTTCAGCAGGAGGAAATGCACAGCCAAAATTAGAAGAGAAAGCAAATGAGTCTGGAATGCATAGAAATTAAGGCACAAAGGAGTTTGGTAAGGTTGGATGGCATTTATTTTAATGCAAGGAGTCTGACAAATAAGGCAGACGAGTTGAGGGCACAATTTAACACATGGAAGTATGATGTCATTGCTGTCACAGAGACATGGTTTAGAGAGGGGCAGGATAGGCACCTCAATATCTCCCTCCATTTTATAGATGGAGACGGTATCTCCCTCCATTTTATAGATGGAGAAGGGATCTCCCTCCATTTTAGAGATGGAGAAGGAATCTCCCTCCATTTTAGAGATGGAGAAGGGATCTCCCTCCATTTTAGAGATGGAGAAGGGATCTCCCTCCGTTTTAAATATTGAGGATGGTTCTTGCTCCTTTTGCCTTTTCTCGATTCGTCTTTCTGATTCTCTCTCACCCTATCTCTATTTTGGATACTCGCTCCCCTCTCTCTATCTCTCTCTCTCTCCCTCTTTCTCTTTCTCTTACACCCCATCCTACTGCCGCTATGTCCCTCTCTTCCTCTCGCTCCGTCTCTCTCTCTCTCTCTCTCTCTCTGTCTCTCAATCTATCTCACTGTCACTCTCTGACCCTCTATCACCCTGTCTCTCTCCCTATCGCCACGTCTCTCTGCCACTCTCTCTCTGCCTCGCTCTGTCACTCTCTCTCTGTCACACTCTGTCTCTCTCTTGCCTGTTTCTCTCTCTCTCACCTCGCCTTTCTCTGTCTCTCTCTCTCACTCCATCTCCCTGCCACTCTCTGTCCCTCTCTCTCTTGCCCTGTCTCTCTCTCCCTCTTGGTGATTTTTGTGTCTCTGTCTCACTCTGTCTGTCTCTCGCCATCACTCTCTCTCTGCCTTTCTCTCTCTCTCTCTGTCTCACTTCATCAGTCTCTCCCTCTCCCCACCAACCCCAGTCTCTTTTGAGTCAAAATTGGATGTGAAGCTGAAGGGAAAATATTTTCAGGGTTACGGGGAAAGGACGGACGAGTGAGACCAGTGAAATTTTTCTTGCAGAGAGTTGACAGTAGTTCGATGAGCTGAATGGCCTCCTGTGTTGTAACCGTTCTGTGGTAGACACACGAGTTAATTTTTCAAACTCGAATAAGCTTTCCTCTTTCCTCCATTGCAGGTTCCAGCACTTCCACATCACAAGTTGGGCAATGGATCTCCCTCCAATTTGAAGATATAGAAGGGATCTCCCTCCATTTTAAAGACGGAGAAGGTGTAGTCTACTTGGGACTTCAGCAAGGCTTTTGATAAGGTTCCGCAAGGCAGACCGAAAGTGAAGGTAAGAGCCCATGGGATCCAAGGCAATTTTACAGATTGGATCCAGAATTGGCTGAGTGGCAGGAAGCAGAGGGTGATGGTCAAGGGGTCTTTTCTGACAGGATGCCTGTGTCCAGTAGGGTTCCACAGGGATCGGTGTTGCTGTTTGTGGTATATATAAATGATTTAGACTTCAATGTTGGAGGGTTGATCAACAAGTTCGCGGATGACACAAAAATTGGTGGGGTGGTAAATAATGAGGAGGATAGCCTTAGATTACAGGAGGATATAGACGGGTTGGTCAGTGGCAAATGGAATTTAATCCGGATAAGTGTGAGATGATGCACTTGTGCAGGACAAACAAGGCATGGTGAATGGTAGGACCCTGGGATCTAATGAGCGTTAGAGGGGCCTTGGTGTGCATGTCCACTGGTCCCTTAAGGTAGCGGGACAGGTAAATAAGGTGGTTAAGAAGGCAAATGAGATACTTGCCTTCATTAGCCGAGACATAGAGTATAAGGGCAGGGAGGTCATGCTGGAACTGCATAAAATGCTGGTTAGGCCACAGCTAGAGTATTGCGTGTAGTTCTGGAATCCGCATTATAGGAAGGATGTAATTGCACTAGAGAGAGAGCAGAGGAGATTTACCAGGATGTCGCCTGGGCTGGAGAGTTTTAGTTATGAGGAGAGATTGGATATACTGGGATTATTTTCCCGGGAGCAGAGGAGATTGAGGAAGGACATGATTGAGGTGTATAAAATTATGAGGGGCATTATGTAGGGTAGACAGGAAGGAACTTTTCCCCTTGATGGAGGGATCAATAACCAGGGGGCATAGATTTAAAATTGGGAGCAGGAGGTTTTGAGGGGATGTGAGGGAGAATTTTTTCACCCAGAGGTTGGTGGGAATCTGGAACTCACTGCCGGAAAGGTTGGTAGAGGCAGAAACCCTCGTAACATTTAAGAATATTTGGATGTGCACATGCGATGCCATGGCATACAAGGCTGTGGGCCTAGTGCTGAAAAATGGGATTAGAATAGTTAGGTACTTGTCCGACCGGCGCAGATTTGATGGGCCGAAGGGCCTTTTTCTCTGCTGTCGACCTCTATGACTCTATACGGTCTTCAGGCGAGACAGGGAAGGAGATAAAAGAGGAGGGGGGTATCGCAATGTTGATCAAGGAATCAATTACAGCATTAAGGAAGGATGACACCTTAGAAGGCTCCTCAAATGAAGCCTTATGGGTAGAACTTTAAAACAAAAAAGGAGCAATCACATTGCTGGGAGTGTACTATAGGCCCCCAAACAGTCAGAGAGAAATAGAAGAACTGATATGCAGGCAAATTTCAGAGAAGTGTAAAAATAATAGGGTAGTAAGAGTGGAGGATTTCAACTTCCCAACATTAACTGGGTTAGTCATAGTGTAGTATGTTTAGAGGGAGCAGAATTCTTAAAATGCATCCAGGAGAGCTTTTTAAGCCAGTATGTAGAAGGTCCTACAAGAGAAGGGGCGGTCCTGGACTTAATTTTAGGGAATGAAGCCGGTAGAGGTATCAGTGGGGGAGCATTTTGCAGATAGTGATCATAACTCAGTTAGATTCAAGGTTGTTATGGAAAAGGACAAGGACGGGCCAGAAATCAGAGTTCTAAATTGGAGAAAGGCCGATTTTAATAAGATCAGGTATGATTTAGCCAGAGTGGACTGGGAGCAGCTCCTTTTAGTTAAATCTGCATCAGAGCAGTGGGGCTCATTCAAGAAGGAAACAGGGAGAGTACTGGGCCAACATATTCCAGTAAAGATAAAGGGTGGGCTCAACAAATCCAGGGAACCCTGGATGTCGAGGGATATACAGGATTGGATAAAGAGTAAAAGGAAGGCTTATGGCAGATACCAAGGGCTCAAAACAGCGGAAGCCCGAGAGGAGTATAGAATATGTAGAGGGGAACTTGAAAAGGAAACTAGGAGAGCAAAAAGGGGGTATGAAAAAAAATTGGCAGGTAAAATAAAAGAAAATCCAAAGTTACTTTACAAGTACATTAAGAGTAAGAGGATAACTAGGGAAATAGTAGGGCCCATTAAGCACCATAGTGGTAATTTGTGTTTGGAGTTGGAAGATGGAGGTAGGGTTCTAAATAATACTTTGTGTCGGTGTTCACAAGTGAGAGGGACGATGTGGGTTTGGAAATCAGGAAGAAGGACTGGGATGTAATTAAAGTAATTAGCATAGAGAGGGAGGAGGTTCTAAGTTGTCTGACAGGCTTAAAAGTAGATAAATCTCCAGGCCCGAATGAAATTATCCCAGGCTGTTGAGTGAGGCAAGAGAGGAGATAGCAGGGGCGCTGGCAATAATTTTCAATACCTCTCTGGCCACAGGAGAGGTGCCAGAGGACTGGAGGACAGCCAATGTGGCACCGTTATTTAAGAAGGGAGGAAGGGATAAACCAGGGAATTACAGGCCTGTCAGTCTAACCTTAGTGGTGGAGAAACTATTGGAAGCAATTCTGAGGGACAGAATTAATCTACACTTGGAGAGGCAGGGATTAATCAAGGACAGTCAGCATGGTTTTGTTAAGGGGAGGTCATGTCTGACCATTTTGACTGAATTATTCAAAGAGGTGACCAGATGTATAGTTGAGGGCAATGCATTTGACGTAGTCTACTTGGACTTCAGCAAGGCTTTTGATAAGGTCCTGCATGGGAGACTGATAACAAAGGTAAGAGCCCATGGGATCCAAGGAAATTTGGCAAACTGGATCCAAAATTGGCTGAGTGGCAGGTGATGGTCGAGGGGTGTTTTTGTGACCGGATGCCTGTGTCCAGTAGGGTTCCACAGGGATCGGTGTTGGGTCCCCTGCTGTTTGTGGTATATATAAATGATTTAGACTTGAATGTTGGAGGGTTAATCGGTAAGTTTGCGGATGACAGGAAAATTGGTGGGGTGGTAAATAGTGAGGAGGATAGCCTGAGATTACAGGAGGATACAGACGGGCTGGTCAAATGGGCTGATCAGTGGCAAATGGAATTTAATCCGGATAAGTTTGTGAGGTGATGCACTTGGGCAGGACAAACAAGGCACAGAAATACACGATGAATGGTAGGACCCTGGGAAGTACTGAGGATCAGAGGGATCTTGGTGTGCATGTCTACTGGTCCCTTAAGGTAGCGGGATAGGTAGATAAGTTGGTTAAGAAGGCACATGGGATGCTTGCATTTATTAGCTGAGACATAGAATGCAAGAGCAGGGAGGTTATGCTGGAACTGTATAAAACTCTGGTTAGACCACAGCTAGAGTATTATGAGCAGTTCTGGAACCTGCATTATAGGAAGGATGTGACTGCACTGGAGAGAGTGCAGAAGAGATTTACCAGGATGTTGCCTGGGCTGGAAAGTTTTAGTTATGAGGAGAGATTGGATAGACTATGGATATTTTCCCTGGAGAAAAGGAGATTGAGGGGGGACATGAATGAGGTGTATAAAATTATAAGGGGCATAGATAGAGTAGATATGAGGGAACTTCTCCTCTTGGTGGAGGGATCAGTAACCAGGGGGCATAGATTTAAGGTATGGAGCAGGAGGTTTAGGGGGGGATGTGAGGAAGAATTTTTTCACCCAGAGGGTATTGGGAATCTGGAACTCACTGCCTGAAAGGATGGTAGAGGCAGAAACCCTCATAACATTTATGAAGTATTTGGATGTGCACTGTGCTGTAGACATCTATGACTCTCTATTGCAAGTAATGTAAATACTCTAGTGTTGTAAAATCTCGATATGATTTTGGGGAAAATTGGCTGTGTACCAAAGCTTCTCATCCGCTTCTCTGATGACACCATTCACTGTATTGTGCAGTTTGACAGCACCACTCTCAAAAGTTTCAGAGTGAAAAATTGAGTAAATCAAGGCTTTGTGCTAGTCCCCCACTTGGTTTAATATTTTCTTTTCCAGGCTCCTGACCTTTTCCTTCCCTGCAGACATGGAAGGATATTACCTGCATACTGAGATAAAAGCAAAATACTGCGGATGCCGGAAATCTGAAACAAAAACAGAAAATGCTGGAAAAACTCAGCAGGCCTAGCAGCAACTGTGGAGAGAGAAACAGAGTTCATGTTTCAAGTCCATATGACCCTTCTTCAGAGCATACCTGCATACTAAGTCAGACAAGCTGTAAATTCACCTGGACTGAAAGCAAATACAAATAGACAGCACACCTTGATTGGTAAACTCCTCTACGCTGATGATGCTGCGCTGGTCACTAACACAAAAACTCAAGTACACAGATTCATGGATTGTCTCTCCCATGCCTGGAAATTGTTCTCCCTCACTATACATGTGAAGAAAAATGTGGCTATGGGACAGGGTGTCACATCTCCACCCCTAATCACACCACATAACACTGCTGGAAGTAATTAGCAGATTCTGCTGTCCTTAACAGAGTTTACCAATCTGTATTTTAATGCAGAACCCGACACACACAGGGAAAGCAGCTATCAGCTTTGGCTAGCTCACAAAATGTGCATAAAATAATGTCAAGCTCACTCTCAGGACCAAGATTCAACTTTATGAGGCCTATTTTCTTAGCACCTTTTTGTATGAATCATGAAATAGGGTTAGGGTTGCAATAAACTCCTTGCAATAATCAATAACATTTAATTTGCAGGCCTAATGACTTCCTGTGCCTGCATACTATATTTTTGTGATTCATGTACCAGGACACTCAGATCCCTCTGTAACACCGAGTTATATAAACAGTACATGTCTATACGATGACTTCCAGGAACTGTGCGTGATGGCGTGATATTGTCACTGGACTCGTGATTGAGAGACACAGGGTAATGCTCTGGGGACCGGGTTAGAATCCCGCCACGGCACATGGTGGAATTTGAATTCGATTAAAATCTGGAATTAAAAGTCTAATGATGACCATGAAACATTCCCGATTGTTGCAAAAACCCATCTGGTTCACTAATGTCCTTGAGGGAAGGAAATCTGTCATCCTTACCTGGGCTGGCCTACATGTGACTCCAGACCTACAGCAATGTGGTTGACTCTTACATGCCCTCTGAAATAGCCTAGCAAGCCACTCAGTTGTAACAAACCACTACAAAGTCACAAAAAAGGAATGAAACTGGACGGACCACCCAGCATCGACCTAGGCACCAGAAACGACAAAGGCAATCGCATCCCTCTTGACCCTGCAAAGTCCTCCTTACTAACGTCTGGGGGCTAGTGCCAAAATTGGGAGAGCTGTCTCACAGACTAGTCAAGCAACGGCCTGACCTAGTCATCCTCATGGAATCATATCTTACAGATAATGTCCCAGACACCACCATCATCATCCCTGGCTATTTTCTGTCACACTGGTAGGACAGACCCATCAAGTGGTTGGCAGGGCTGAGCAATCCCACAATCAACGGATTAGTCCTAGGTTCTGTAGTCCTGCCACATCCAATCATGTCTGGTGGTGGACAATTAAACAACTCCCTGGAAGTGGAGGCTTCACAAATATCCCCATCCTCAATGATGGAGGAGCCCAACACATCAGTGCAAAAGACAAGGCTGAAGCATTTGTTACAATCTTCAGCCAGAAGTGCCGAGCGCATGATCCATCTCGGCCTCCTTCGATGGTCCACAGCATCACAGATGCCAGTCTTCAGCCAATTCAATTCACTCCCCGTGATATCAAGAAATGGCTGAAGGCAGTGGACACTGCAAAGGCTATGGGGCCTGGCAATATTCCGGTAATACTACTGAAGACTTGTGCTCCAGAACTTGCTGTGCCCCTAACCAAGCTCTCCCAGAATAGCTACAACACTAGCATCTACCCAGCTATTTGGAAAATTTCCCAAGTATGTCCTGTACACAAAAAGGAGGACAAATCCAACCCGGCCAATCAGTCTACACTCGATCATCAGTAAAGTAATGGAAGGGGTCATTAACAGCGCTATCAAGTGGCACTTGCTTAGCAATAACCTGCTCACCGATGCCCAGTTTGTGTTCTGCCAGGGCCACTCTGCTCCTGACCTCATTACAGCCTTGGCTCAAATAGGGACAAAAGAGCTGAGCTCCTGAGGTGAGGTGTGAGTAACTGCCCTTGACATCAAGGCAGCATTTGACAGAGTGTGGCATCAAGGAGCCCGAGCAAAACTGGAGTCAATGGGAATCAGGGGGAAAACTCTCTGTTGTTGGAGTCACAAAGGAAGATGGTTGTGGCTGTTGGAGGTCAGTCATCTCAGCCCCGAAATATCACTGCAGGCCGAACCATCTTCAGCTGCTTCATCAATGACCTTCCTCCCATCATCAGGTCAGAAGTGGGGATGTTCGCTGATGATTGCATATTGTTCAGCACCATTCGTGACTCCTCAGATACCGATGCAGTCCATGTCCAAAGTCAGCAATACCTGGACAATATCTAGGCTTGGGCTGACAAGTGGCATGTAACACCACACAAGTGTCAGGCAATGACCATCTCCAACAAGAGAGAATCCAACCACCGCCCCTTTATGTTCAATAGCATTACCATCACTGAGTCCCCCACTATCAACATCCTGAGGGTTACCATTGACCAGAAACTGAACTGGACTAGCCATATAAATACTGTGGCTACAAGAGCAGGTCAGAGGTGAGGAATAGTGTGGGGAGTAACTCACCTCCTGACTCCCCATAGCCTCTCCACCATCTCCAAGGCACCAGTCAGGAGTGTGATGGAATATTCCCCACTTGCCTGGATGAGTGCAGTTCCCGCAACACTCAAGAAGCTTGACACCATCCAGGACAAAGCAGTCCGCTTGATTGGCACCACATGCACAGTCATTCACTCCCTCCACCACCGACACACAGTAGCAGCAGTGTGCACCATCTACAAGATGCACTGCAGGAATTCACCAAGGCTCCTTCGACAGTACCTTCCAAACCCACGACCACTACCATCTAGAAGGACAAGGGCAGCAGATAGATGGGAGCACCACCACCTGGAAGTTCCTCTTCAAGTCAATCTCCATCCTGACTTGGACATATATCATCATTTCTTCATGGTCATTGGGTCAAAATCCTGGAACTCCCTCCCTAACAGCACTGTGGGAGTACATACGCCATTTGGATTGCAGCGGTTCAGGAATGCAGCTCACCACCACCTTCTCAAGGGCAATTAGGGATGGGCAATAAATGCTGGCCCGGACTGGAAAGCCCACATCCCATTAATGAATAATATAAATCATATGAAGCAGCCGCTTTAGGTGGTCACAGACCAGTTGAACATTGAGCAAAACGGAAAACCTCCTGTTGATGGTTACTGGCTGGCCTGTGGTGGCTATATTTGTACAGTTGGGGTAATACAGCAATGGCCCGGAAGTCAATGGACCTCTCCTTCTTGATTGCCAGGTTCAGTACAATAGCACACACAGTTGCAGACACTCTTGAAAATGGCAACGATCACCTCCTTGATGCAACAGTGGATTGCAGACTGTCAGGTCTAACATACATCTCTTGTGGGTCCCTGGAAACATCTAGAGGCAGAGAATCTGAGAGCTGCAGTGATCTTCAGCGTCACTGTCACTGAATGACAGCCAATCACCAATGGTATCAGCTCACCTTGCAGCATAGAGCAGAGATCAGTGATGGCTTCTCTGGAGAATCAAATGCAGCAAACTGTTGGCATAAAACCAGACAGCCTTCTCTGATATGTCCTCTTGCTGGTTGTGAGGCTGCTGATAGATTCCCGCAAGTGTCCGCACCTCCCACCCTCTGAACTCCTCCTCCTCAGTCGGGATCCTGAAACCTAGATGGAGAGGAACATGGCATGTGACCTCTCTCTTCTTCCTAGGCCAACCTGTCCAGGTGCCCTCCTTTCCCTGCATTGGTCCTTAGAAGCAAGTGCTACTGCCCGAGCAGCACGCCCCTGTAGTGCTGGGACTTTATACCCACTTCTGCCATTGTGCGGCTGTGTCCTCTTTTGTACCATCCTCCCTGGCATGGTACACTGATGTTCTTGTTAAAGTTCTTGGCTTGCTCCTACAAGTATTTTCATATATATGCTCTTATGCTCAAAAAATCTCTAAGAGATTCTCTATCAGAACACAGATCAATTCCTGGACACTGTCAAGTTCACAAACTTAATCATTACCTGGACACTGTCAAGTTCACAATTGAATCATTACCTGGACACTGACAATTCACAAACTGAATCATTACCTGGACACTGACAATTCACAAACTGAATCATTACCTGGACACTGTCAGTTCACAAACTGAATCATTACCTGGACACTGTCAGTTCACAAACTGAATCATTACCTGGACACTGTCAGTTCACAAACTGAATCATTATCTGGACACTGTCAGTTCACAAACTGAATCATTACCTGGACACTGACAATTCACAAACTGAATCATTACCTGGACACTCAGTTCACAAACTGAATCATTACCTGGACACTGTCAGTTCACAAACTGAATCATTATCTGGACACTGTCAGTTCACAAACTGAATCATTATCTGGACACTGTCAGTTCACAAACTGAATCATTATCTGGACACTGTCAGTTCACAAACTGAATCATTACCTGGACACTGTCAGTTCACAAACTGAATCATTATCTGGACACTGTCAGGTCACAAACTGAATCATTACCTGGACACTGTCAGTTCACAAACTGAATCATTACCTGGACACTGTCAGTTCACAAACTGAATCATTACCTGGACACTGTCAGTTCACAAACTGAATCATTATCTGGACACTGACAGTTCACAAACTGAATCATTACCTGGACACTCAGTTCACAAACTGAATCATTACCTGGACACTCAGTTCACAAACTGAATCATTACCTGGACACTCAGTTCACAAACTGAATCATTACCTGGACACTGACAATTCACAAACTGAATCATTACCTGGACACTGTCAGTTCACAAACTGAATCATTACCTGGACACTGTCAGTTCACAAACTGAATCATTACCTGGACACTCAGTTCACAAACTGAATCATTACCTGGACACTCAGTTCACAAACTGAATCATTACCTGGACACTCAGTTCACAAACTGAATCATTACCTGGACACTCAGTTCACAAACTGAATCATTACCTGGACACTCAGTTCACAAACTGAATCATTACCTGGACACTCAGTTCACAAACTGAATCATTACCTGGACACTCAGTTCACAAACTGAATCATTACCTGGACACTGACAATTCACAAACTGAATCATTACCTGGACACTCAGTTCACAAACTGAATCATTACCTGGACACTGACAATTCACAAACTGAATCATTACCTGGACACTGACAATTCACAAACTGAATTATTACCTGGACACTGTCAAGTTCACAAACTGAATCATTACCTGGACACTCAGTTCACAAACTGAATCACTACCTGGACACTGACAATTCACAAACTGAATCATTACCTGGACACTGTCAGTTCACAAACTGAATCATTACCTGGACACTGTCAGTTCACAAACTGAATCATTACCTGGACACTGTCAAGTTCACAAACTGAATCATTACCTGGACACTGTCAAGTTCACAAACTGAATCATTACCTGGACACTGTCAGTTCACAAACTGAATCATTACCTGGACACTGACAATTCACAAACTGAATCATTACCTGGACACTGACAATTCACAAACTGAATCATTACCTGGACACTGTCAAGTTCACAAACTGAATCATTACCTGGACACTCAGTTCACAAACTGAATCACTACCTGGACACTGACAATTCACAAACTGAATCATTACCTGGACACTGACAATTCACAAACTGAATCATTACCTGGACACTGTCAGTTCACAAACTGAATCATTACCTGGACACTGTCAAGTTCACAAACTGAATCATTACCTGGACACTGTCAAGTTCACAAACTGAATCATTACCTGGACACTGTCAGTTCACAAACTGAATCATTACCTGGACACTGACAATTCACAAACTGAATCATTACCTGGACACTGACAATTCACAAACTGAATCATTACCTGGACACTGTCAAGTTCACAAACTGAATCACTACCTGGACACTGACAATTCACAAACTGAATCATTACCTGGACACTGACAATTCACAAACTGAATCATTACCTGGACACTGACAATTCACAAACTGAATCATTACCTGGACACTGAAGTTCACAAATTGAATCATTACCTGGACACTGTCAGTTCACAAACTGAATCATTACCTGGACACTGTCAGTTCACAAACTGAATCATTACCTGGACACTGTCAGTTCACAAACTGAATCATTACCTGGACACTGTCAGTTCACAAACTGAATCATTACCTGGACACTGTCAGTTCACAAACTGAATCATTACCTGGACACTCAGTTCACAAACTGAATCATTACCTGGACACTCAGTTCACAAACTGAATCATTACCTGGACACTCAGTTCACAAACTGAATCATTACCTGGACACTCAGTTCACAAACTGAATCATTACCTGGACACTGACAATTCACAAACTGAATCATTACCTGGACACTGACAATTCACAAACTGAATCATTACCTGGACACTGTCAGTTCACAAACTGAATCATTACCTGGACACTGAAGTTCACAAACTGAATCATTACCTGGACACTCAGTTCACAAACTGAATCATTACCTGGACACTGTCAGTTCACAAACTGAATCATTACCTGGACACTCAGTTCACAAACTGAATCATTACCTGGACACTGTCAGTTCACAAACTGAATCATTACCTGGACACTGTCAGTTCACAAACTGAATCATTACCTGGACACTGTCAGTTCACAAACTGAATCATTACCTGGACACTGACAATTCACAAACTGAATCATTACCTGGACACTGTCAGTTCACAAACTGAATCACTACCTGGACACTGAAGTTCACAAACTGAATCTTTACCTGGACACTGTCAGTTCACAAACTGAATCATTACCTGGACACTGTCAGTTCGCAAACTGAATCACTACCTGGACACTGTCAGTTCACATACTGAATCATCACCTGAACACAGTCAGTTCACAAACTTGTTTTCTTTTGCAACAGCACATAAAAAGATAAAATTATAATTCATTTTCTTTCCCAAGGGTGAGATTGTTGGGTTCCTACGGTGTGAAAATTAACTCAACATTGTATGTTCAAAATGTTATCGATTAAGACCGGAATTTTCCATTGAACAAAGAAAAATTAAGATGGCTGCTACTAGTCACCTGATCACAGGATTAAATCGCTCTCTGGGAGGTATCCCCCAGCAGCTTCAAGGACAAAATATTTTTTTCTCAGCTTCTGGAATTTCACACTTCATTCTACAAACCCCTTGTCATCAACAAAAGCAGAAATACAGACGAACTGGTTCCACCATTCTGAACAATTGCAAAACAGAAAGGTTGAAACATTTTTTCTTTAAGTGATGCTAATAACCTCTCCTAAGGAGGAACAGTGGAATCCTGGCCAAGAACACATAAACTACTTGTTGAGCTTCAATCAATCATTAATAGGCCATGTCACATGACCCAAGCCTTTGGCCTTTTGGACAATTTTAAAATTACATCTTGGGCCTTACAGTCAGTCTGTTGTTTTACTATTGATCTGGTGAGCCAAGAAGCAAGTTCCTCCGGGCAGAACAAAATCTGCCCCCTCCAGTCTGGCTCTGCTGCAAGATTTTGTTACATGGACTACAGAACCAATTCAATCCCAGAAGAAAAAAACAGTAAAAACTGGGAATTTAGAATATTGGTCCGAACTGTTTTCTCCTTCTGTGATCACTGCATACGTATATCATCTTGTGGTATCAACACCAACAGAAAAGTGAATCCGGTCTTCGACCAGCTGAAATGGAAAACCTATGTGAAGAAGTTCCTCATTGGACTCTGACTTCAGACGCTGGAACTCACGTGAACTAATATTTATTTTTCTGTGGTCCTTGTCATGTAAAAACCCCTCTGTTGCCCTCCGCGCGTGTGTGTGCGATTCTGTGTGCACGCGTGCAGAGTGGGATGTTGCTAAGACTCCTTTTTCCGGGTTTTGAATATGAAAAATAATCTAACCTCCTGAGTTAATCCTAATTCAAGATTGCTGTGGATTATTAGTAAAATTGGATCACAAAAAAAACAAGGGATTGGGAAACCACACCACTGCCTAATCTTTTAAAAACTTAATTCAAAATACCTTCTGCCTACAGACAGGTGATAAGAAGAAATCAGTGCAGGTTGACTGTCTCTCTCTTTCCTGTACCTAACAGTACATTTTAATAGTTTTATACTCTATATTAACACTGCACAATGTTGTAGCTGTGACTATTCATCACTGTCACTTTTTATGATCCTGGACCAGATCCCCAAGTTTTTAGTACGATCTGATTAAGGACAAGCAACTTTTTGTTTGAAGTAGACAAAGCATGAGATCCAAGGCACCAGCTAAAAGATGAAAGTCATAAGATTCCATGGTTTGTGAACAAACAAAATAAACTTTCCAGGTCAGAAAAATAAACCAATCTACAATATCTATCTTATACTCATTCAGATTAACATTCAGGGTTAATATGTGTTACATGTGAATTAACGGGCAACATATGTTCGAAATCACCACACTTCACATTAAATGGCAAATGTGACCCAGACAGATTCCGTGGATTTCTCAGCAACTCATCCAGACACCACAATAAACAGTAAGTCCACCTATCTCGTTGAAACTCTATCTCTCTCATGATGGATTCAGTCTTCACCTTCAAAGAACTTTGGAATTCTCTGCAAATGTTGCTCTGCCTCAGACTGTCTCAAAGGTTCACCCCTCAGGCTTTCAATTTCATCTCCCGAGACTCTGTTCTCCTGGAATCCTGAGCACGTCAGCACCAAGCCACAGGCACAACATCAGCTTTTCAGTCGTACCAGACAAAACACTACTGCTTCAAAGCATTACCTTTGCCCCAGTGGATGGCAGCAGGGAGTCTCCAATCTCCTGCTGCCTGCTCAGGTCTCAAGATATTCTTCTGAGGCCTCAGGTTTTGTAATCTGATGTGTAATATACCTCTAAGAAGAACGTTATAATGGAAGATCACATGATCTTAGTATCCAATAGCAGAGTAGCGTGGGCTACCTCAGTAGTCAGTAGCCTTTAGTTAGAGTTCGTGATGTAGAGACAGGGTTGTGTTGGAAGCACGCAAGTGTAGCTGCTGTGTCCCTTTGTAAATAAGCCAAATGTGTTCTACCTAAGAACCGTCTACTGATCTACTCTGTCTACTGTACCAACTCGGCCATCCCGAAACAAGCATGTAATCTGGATCCATAAGTCCGAACAAGCTAGTGACGAGGATCCAACAAACTGACCATGAGGCAAAAGTGAGAATAGGCAAAGAAGATGCAAAGAAAAGCCAAAGGAAACCAAGAGAAATGAAATTGGGTCGTACCTTGCATGATGATTGTAAGTAGACTTCCCGTCCTAATCGTCGAAGCAATCCCCTCAAATATCGCCACAATTTGGAAGAATTGACCCTTTCGATCTGACCACGGATGATCGGTTCCATTATATAGAACGCCTCACATTCTTTTTCCAAGCAAATGACATTGAGGGGGAGGAGAAGAGGTGAGCGATCCTCTTATCCACGTGTGGGAGTAAGACCTATGAATTGATTCACAGTTTGACGGCACCCAGTGCCCCAGATTCAAAGTTTTGATGACTTAGTGAACTTTGTAAAGAGTCATTACCAGCCAAAGCCCTCGGTAATGATGCAATGGCTCAAATTTAACTCAAGAAATAGATCCGCGGGGAAGATAGTTGCTTGTTATATGGCAGTCTGAAACAGTTAACAGAGCATTGCGAGTTTGGTACATCAATAACTGATATGCTAAGAGATCAATTGGTGTGTGGTATAAATAAAGACACAATTCAGAAGAGGTTACTGTCTGAGACAAATTTAGACTTTAAGAAGGCATCAGAGTTAACACTCGCTATGGAGAGCAGTGTAAGAGACTCGAAAGCCACACAGGGAGCGCAAAATGGTGCCGTCCTTCATGTTGGGTGGGAAGCCCCAGCCAAAAAGGGTGCAAAAATATAAGGCTCTGCTGGGAATCCGGCAGCAGCCACTGCTAGCAGGCAAGTAAAAATAACTGACTTAGCAGTGAAAACATGGAATAATGGGAACAGAGGTGGATGCAGACAACCTTGTAATGAATGGCAGTTTATTAAAAATCAAATGTTTTTACTGTTATCGAAACGGACACCTCATGAGACATTGCAAGGTTAGAATCAGGCAGACTTTCAAGCAAAAAAAAACTGTGAGATCTGCAACACAGAAGAGCCTGAAGTGACCGATTCAGACGTTTATTCATCGTATAATTTGAAGATGGGTAGATCAGAACTAATCTATGTAACAATGAAAGTGAATGATGGAGCCATTAGAATGGAAGTTGGCACAGGAGCTTCCGCTACGGTAATTGGTGAACATACCTTCAGATATCTGAACATTGGGGAACATAAATTAATATTTGGAAGAAACGGATGCCAAATTGAAAACTTACACCGGAGAAGACATTCAAGTCAAAGGTATAAGCAAGGTTACTCTTCATTACGGAAGCCAATCAGTAAAACTACCCTTGATGGTGGTAGCAGGCAGAAGACCAAGCCTCCTTGGGCGAAACTGGCTGAGGGAAATCAACCTTGAGAGACCGCTGAGATTCTAAAAGGAAGCAGGAAGTGTTTCTACTTTGGAAAAGAGTGTGTAAAGACTCAGCAACCTGAATAACTGCAGCCTGTCTTGAGCCAAAACATGGAAGAACAGCAGAAGGAAGTCAAAAAGACCATACTTAAGGACAGAGTTCGAGACAAGGTGAGCAACCTCCGAAAGGAAAGATAAAACCAGCTGAAAGACCTTTACACACGACAAGGTTCCCTCAGGTCAAAGTTTGTACCTCTGGAAAAATACGAAGAAAAACAAAGAATTCAGCACTTCTCTGAACAAAATGAAGGATGAGTTGGCAGAGAAGACACAACAATGCTTAATTTTCCAGGAAGCAGCAAACAAATACAAAAATGAAATGGAAGAGCTGAAGAATAGCTACATAAATCCAAAGAGGCTTTGGAGGCATAAGTCGCAGAATTCTCGAAGAAGCAGACGGATGATGAAATTCTGGGAGACTCAACCGCTGAATTCACTCAAGTTGAGCTTACATCTTAGATTATTCTGGCCAATATTGAAGAGAAAAGAAGGCCAAGATTAAAGTCAGTGCTACAAAGGAGAAAGTGCATCGAAAGAAGACACAGAAACACGAGTAAGGCATTGACCCTGGCAGCGTATGGGTATACTTTTATCCTTAGGCCTGGAAGTCAAATTACAAATGCTGATGCACTTCATAGATTTCCCTTGAAAGAAAATGATGAGGATGTTCCAGTTCCTCAGGAACTCCTTTTATTATTGAGAAAGACAGAGTCAATGTTTCGAGTCCAGATGACTCTTCTACAGAAATATGGTGAAATATATCCTGTTTAAGGGGGCGGGGAGGTGGTGAGACACCTGAAGCTGGATAGAAGGCCAGCGACAGGTGGAGGCAAAGGAGAGATTGTAAAAGATGTCATAAACAAATATTTCACCACATTTCGATGAGAAGGTTAATCTGGATCTCCTAACCCCCATCCTTTGGGAAGAACTAAGCAAATACTGAGCATCAGGGTGGCAAGATCTGGTTAGTTTGATTGGAAATTAATTTAGCTTTAACTGAGAGTTCCTTATACATCTACAAATCATTTATAATCCACCGTGTACATTTCAGTTTGAAGCTTGTTGAAATGCAGGAATGTTAATAAAACCCCGAACTGGGAAACATTGACTTTAATTAGCTTCGTGTCATCTCGGGGCTAGTCATGTGCACTGGACAACAAAACACAATCCTGGATAATTCACATCCCCTGTTAAATCCGCCGTTTCTATTGATTGCCAAGGAAAGATTGGTAGCACGTTAACCAATCGGTGTGAAGCCCTGCCTTCATCACCTGGGCCACGTCGCTCCTGGATTGAATCCGCATTGTGATTAAAATGAAACCTGTAAACTGACCAGAAACGGAAGTTCAAAGTACGTCTTGGCCTCCAGTTTGCAGGGCTGCTTACAGTCAATAACCTGGGGATTTCCAGTTAGGGCTGTGTTGGTGAGGAGTGCAGGTATGAAAATGCAAAAATGGAGCAAAGAAAAACTAATAATCGGAGTAGGTCCCAGCATTCAGCAAGATTTTGGCAGATTTTCTACCTCATCTTCATGCTCTATCCCAATATCCCTCAATTTCCTTAGTATCCAAAAATCTTACCAATATTCATCTTGATTACATTAAATGTTCCAACGTCAGCAACACTCTAGGGCAGTGATGGGCTGCCTAGGCTAGTGAGTGGCCACATGAATGGCCTTCCTTCACCTCAGTGGGTTGCAGGATTGAAATCGGGCATTGTAGCAGCACTTTGATTGGACACAGAGGGAGCGTATGGCTCTCACAGTCAATGTTGTCTGCAATCAGCACGTACCTCACTTCACAGGCCCTTGTTTTGTGTGCGTATCACTTCAGTAATATCGTGGGAAAGAAAACTACGCAGATGGAAATCAGCAGAACCTGGCACCCTGTGCGGGAGCAGCGGTCAGCATAATGTCTCATGGGCAGCACTCAGAACCCTGATGGGCCACATGTGGCCTGCAGGCTGCCTGCCACTGCTCTAGGATAAAGAATTCCAAACGTGCACAACCCCTTCATCTGAAAATTTTTAATCTCAGTCCTAATTGTCTGACCCTTATCCTGAGACCCCTCGTTCTGGACTCCCAACCCAGAGGAAATATAATTTCAGTACATATCTTATCAAGGCCCTTAAAATGTTTAAAAGCTTCACCTCTCATTCTTCTAAACTCTAGAAAACATGAGCACAGCCTACTCAGATCGCTCCTCAAAGTGCAATCACTTCATCCCAAGAATCAGTCTGGTAAATTTCAGTTACACTCCCTTTAAGGCGAGTAGATCTTTCCTTAGACAAGAACAACAAAACTGTGCACAGTATCCTAGCGGTGTCTTAACAAAAAAAAACTTGCCCACTGTCATACTCTAACTCCTTTGAAGACTTTCATTTGTATAATGCCTTCCACAGCAACCAGTTGATCCAAAGCACTTTACAGCCAATAAAGTACTTTTAAGTGTACCTACTATTGTAATGTGTGAGACACAAACATACCATTTCCTTTCCTAATTGAAAGATGAAGCCGGTGGAATAAAAGGGACCGTAGCAGCATGGATGTGAAGTTGGTTGGGTGACTGGAAACAGAATAGTGATGTTCATTTGTTCCTCAGACTGGAGGAAGGAAGATAGTCGAGTTCCCCAGGGGTCAGTATTAAAACCGCTGCTGTTCTTGATGTATATTGATGACCTGGATTTGTATGTGCAGGGCACAAATTTGCAGATGACATAAAACCTGGATGTATTTTGATCTGTGAGGAGAATAGCAGTTGACTCCAAGAAGATGCAGATTAATGGACTAGCCACACATGTGACTGATTAATTAATTCAGAAAAGTGTGAAGTAATACATTTTGTTAGGAAAGGGATGGAGGAGCCAAGAGGCTTGGCGTCTACGTTCACAATTCAGTGAAGGTGGTAGGGCATATTGAGAAAGTGATTAATAAGGCTCATGGGATCCTGAGGCATAAATAGAGGCATGGAGAACAAGAGCATGGACATTATGGTAAATCTTTATAAAACGCTGTTCAATCTCAGCTGGAGTATTGCGTCCAATTCTGGGCACTGTGCTTCAGGAAGGATGTGAAGGCAGTAGGGAGGGTGGAGAAAAGATTCAAATGAATGGTTCTAGGAATGGAGAACTTCAGTTACTGAATGGATAGATTGGAGAAGCTGGGGTCGACAAGGCTAAGATTGAGAGGAAAATTGATAGAGGTGTTCAAATTTATGGACAGAGTGGACAGGGAGAAACTATTCCAACTGAAAAAAAACAGAGTGACATAAGTAAAAGCTTTTTATTTTATTTATTGGATGTGGCATCACTAGTTTAGACAGCATTTATTGCCCATCCCTAACTGCTGTTGTTCAGAGGGCATTTAAGAGTCAACCACATTTCTGTGGTGTGGGGATTGCCTTCCCTAAAAGGGAATTTTACAATCATCGTTGGATTTTTATTGAATTCACTATCTGCTATGGTGAGATTCAAAAACGGATCCCCAGAATATTACCCTGGGTCTTTGGAATATTAGTCAGTGATAATACCACTGTCACCACCTTCCCTCTTAACACAGTGAATGAATAGGATACAGAGTGCACTGCTGAGAGTGTGGTGGAGGCAGATTGAATGGTGGCTTTCATAGGGAATTGGATAATTATCTGAAGAGAAAAAGTTTGCAGGGCTCTGGGGAAAAGGTGATGTCATAAGAATAGCTAGGTACCTCTAACAGAGATCAAACATGGATATGATGGTTGAATAGCCTCCTTTATGCTATCACCATTCGATGACAATTATGATTCAATCGTAATTGTTTGCTTTGTGTTCATGTTAGCTCACTATCTCGGAGAGTTGTGGGGCTGGTGGATGTAAACTACATAGGGAGGACTGGAGGGATTTGAAAACAAGGATGTGAATTTGAAAATTGAAGTGTCATTAAAATGGAAGCCAATATAGGTGAGTATGTTGGGTCATGTTGGATGAATGAGACTTGGTATGAATTAGGACACAGGCAACAGAGTTCTGGAGGACGTTAAGTTTATGGAAGGTAGAATGTTGGCGATCAGTCAGGATTGCGTTAAAATATTCTGGTCTAGACATGGCAAAGGCAAGGATTAGGGTTTCAGCAGCAGATAAATTGTGGCAGGAGTGGAGTCAGGTGATGTTACTCAGGTGGAAATGGGTGGTTTCAGTGATGGTGCATATGTGGCTGGAAGATAATCTTGGGGTCAAGTAAAGCACCAAGGTTGTGAGCAGTCTGGTTCAGTCTCAGTTTCCAGGGAGAGGGATGATTGGTAATTGAAGCATTGCTTAACTGGGAGTCAATGTAGGTCAGCAAGCACAGGGGTGATGGGATTTGGTGCAAGTTGTGACACGGGCAGCAGAGTTTTAGGGTGTTTACAGTGATTACAATGTGGAAGAGCAGCAAATTTAGAGAGAGTGGCAGCACCTGAAACAAAACAACCATTAACAATATCAGCTAACCTGGGGACCAGGAGGGGAAATTGGTCAGTCAGTAGTTTAGTGGGAATAGGGCCAAAGGTGCAGGATGTGGGCCTTATGCAGAAGGTGAGTTCAAAATGGGCATGAGGGTAGACAGGAGAGAAACAAGAGAAAGTTTCAAGTTCAGGCCTAGGACAGAGAACACTTTAACCAGGCTTCTTTCAGTAGATGCAAAATATATCGCTTTATTATAAAACTACTTTTTAAAAACAAGTTAATAAACTGGTTAAGTACAACTTGTATGTTAACCAGTTTATTAACTTGTTTTTAAAAAGTAGTTTTATAATAAATCGATATATTTTGCATCTACTGAAAGAAGCCTGGTTAGAGTCTTTTTATGCTGGGAATAGCAGTGTCAAATTGGGGAGTTTTGTGGGTGAATTAAACATTGAAAGTATTGTTATGCCCTATGGAGAAGGGAGTGGGATTAAGTAGAAATGGTCTTTCAGAGAGCCAGAGCAGACTTGATGGGCCGAATGTCCTCCTGCACTGTATAGATTGTGATTGAGATTGTGTCTGTGCCCCTCCCCCTCAGGCTGAAATCTGACCAATTGGAACCCTGAGAAGAGCGGAAACAAAAACAAAATTACCTGGAAAAACTCAGCAGGTCTGGCAGCATCGGTGCCAGACCTACTGAGTTTTTCAAGGCATTTTGTTTTTGATTTCCGGCATCGGCAGTTCTTTGCTTTTATCTCTGAGAAGAGCGGAAATCGCTCACCGGAAGTAACAAACCTGATGACGCAGCTGAGTCCAGTTTCAGGAAGTTGAGCCTGAACAAAAACAAAAACAGAATTACCTGGAAAAACTCAGCAGGTCTGGCAGCAGCGGCGGAGAAGAAAAGAGTTGACGTTTCGAGTCCTCATGACCCTTCAACAGAACTGAGCCTAAACATTCGGTCAGGTTTATTTCACTTTAACAGCGAAGCTGCGATTCCAACAACGGATTTTACACCAAGAGCTGAGCCTGTGGATTGAATGACCGCTGCCGTCAGGACTGCACCTTGATACCGTCATCGAGGCAACTCCACTCGGATCTCCCACCCACAAAGCCCCCCCAAAAGTCCGGCCCGGCCCGGCCCGTCCCAGTCGAGTCTGGGTCCCCCTCTCTGCGATGGGTAATCAGCGTTCGTTCTTTGCACGCCCCCCGCCCCCTCCCCCCCAGTCTAGCACCCCGCCCCCTCCCCCCCAGTCTAGCACCCCGCCTCCTCCCCCCCAGTCTACCTCCCAGCCTCCTCCCCCCAGTCTACCTCCCAGCCTCCTCCCCCCCAGTCTACACCCCCGCCTCCTCCCCCCAGTCTACACCCCCGCCTTCCTCCAGCTCCAATTCCGGCCTCGTCCAAAGGATCTCACCAATGGATGCCGCAGTTGACGCTGAGGATGTGAGCATGCAAAAGACGAGGGAGGGGTGGTGAGGGAGGGGTGGGGAGGATGGGGGAGGGAGAGGGGTGGGGGGGGAGGGAGGGGTGGGGAGGATGGGGGAGGGAGAGGGGTGGGGGGGGAGGGAGGGGTGGGGAGGATGGGGGAGGGAGAGGGGTGGGGGGGGAGGGAGGGGTGGGGAGGAGGGGGAGGGAGGGGTGGGGAGGATGGGGGAGGGAGGGGTGGGAGGATGGGGGAGGGAGGGGTGGGGAGGATGGGGGAGGGAGAGGGGTGGGGGGGATGGGGGAGGGAGAGGGGTGGGGGGGGAGGGAGGGGTGGGGAGGATGGGGGAGGGAGGGGTAGGGGAGGATGGGGGAGGGAGGGGTGGGGAGGATGGGGGAGGGAGAGGGGTGGGGGGGAGGGAGGTGGTGGGGAGGATGGGGGAGGGAGAGGGGTGGGGGGTGAGGGAGAGGGGTGGGGGGGGAGGGAGGGGTGGTGGGAGGATGGGGGAGG